>NC_052626.1:102107218-102434361 GCF_016161935.1 Mauremys reevesii | reverse complement strand
TTTTATACAGAAAATGCCTTACTTTTAAATTGATGACATAGTTCACAACAAATGTGCAGGAGTAAATGAAACCATTAGATTTTGTCTTTAGAAGTAATCAGCAGCACGTATTATATATAGTTCACCAGACTATGATAAATTATTACCAATATACACAAGCAGGAAACTGTTACAACATATAGCCTTGAGCAAAAATTGACAGTGTTGAGAAAACTAGGATTCTTCATTTTCAAATACAGATCATATGGTGTATCCTAAAAACATAGGAAAAATCAGGTCAGAGATGAAAACCACAATAGAGAGCTATTTATTTCAGCTGTTATGTACCACATCACGCACTATAAAAGAACATTTCAGTGCTCGAGCTGCAGTCAGTTGTGTAAGAACTAACTGAATTTCAAATGGTAACGGTAAGAGTTATTTTAAAAAATAATTTGAATTAGTGGACATGTAATGTTATATATATTTCCCTTCTTAAACTGTCACCGAAGACAACTGCACTTCAAATCACTGAAGACAACTTCTATTTGGTGCTCTGGTGCAGGGGTTGTCTGGATTTCGGTTTCCTTTTTGTTTTAATACATCCCTATGCTCAGTAGTGTTTATTTCAGTGCATTTTTAAAAATATTGTAATGGAACCTTTGGGGTTGGGGAACAACTGATAATTTTATCATTATTCACATTTCCCCTTCGGATTGCTTTTGCACTTTTCTTCTAGTAATTACAGATCAATCCTGCAAGGTGCTGTGTGCCTTCAACTCCTACTGAAGTCAGTGGAAATTGAGGGTTCTCAGTCCTTCGCAGGAGGTGTTTGGCAATTTGTAGGGTTGAACCTTAAGTATGGGGAAAATACTATAGCTTCCTTTGCAGTTGATGCAATTAACAGCATTAGTGTGCCCTACACAGAAGCTGTACTCTAGCTGATCTCACTAAATTGAATGACTGAACAATTTGGGTTCTACCTGTGAGTCTACAGGATGCTAACATTAACATTCTTTGATGTTTTCCAATGCCTAACCCACACGTTCCAATAAAATCCTTTTTAAAACGACATTAATGTTTACATTGGGGCGCTAGTTTAAAAATAAATTAAAATAATTAAAAACAAAGACTTAATTATTTATTTTCTTAGTCGTACTAAATGTTTATTTAAAGTGTTAGAAATTGTAGCTTTAGTACTATAGTCCATGAAAAAAAAAGATTTTTAGATGTAAAGGGCAGTTAAAACTACAATAAAGTAAATACTTTTTCAGGATAGAGGAAAAAATACCTAAAATCCAGTCCAAAAAATGAGGAAACTTTCAGTGAATTGAACTTCAAATCGTTCATGCCTTTTTAGTGGCAGCTGGTCCCTTTGATTTACAGAGAACACAATTAGTTATTTATTTAATGTTTTACAGAAACTTTCAAACTGTTCAAACTTGTTCAACTGTTGCTTTCATCTGTTCACCTAAAATATAATTAGAAGCTGGTCTTTTTATTGTCCACATACATCGGGGAGCCTGTCTGTTTGTGATCATTGAAGAATGCATTGCATATTTTTCTACATAAGTGTTAGAGGGGTTTGTCCCAGTATTCTTCCAGGCCAAATTGCCAATCAAGCAGTTACATTTTGCCGGCTTAAAACTCCCCCTGAAGTTTCAGCTGCCCATAGTTCTTCATAACCCACACCTAAAGCACTGCTGAGGCCTTCTACCCTTGGGATAGTTGCTGTTCACTAGTGAATGAAGTGATTCCTGTACATGCTCTGTAAATACATTTTCAGATCCTGCAAGATGAACAGTTCTGTATGCATGTAGGGTATTGTACTGTGTAGGCACCAGTTCAGAACAAGGAAACTATGCACAACACTATCTTGTTACACACATGAGCCGGCTTTAGGAAAATAAGAGTTGTAATGAAAACAAACTCAACAAAGTCACAAAATCAAATCAAAGTCTGACATTTTAGACTCATTTCTTGTTGCTTATTGAAGGGTAAAATGCTCATTCATGAATTTATGTGCAAAGTGCTGTCGCTTTAAGAATGTAGTGGACTTGCTGTCCCCACATCTTCCTCTATAGCTCCTTGAATATTCCTCAGGGTGCCGCACTGTCCTTTGAAAGTAATGCTGTATTATCAGATATCAGCTGCAGTGCTCACATGTGCAGGTGAACCTCTTAATTGTGGAGCGACATGCACCCACTCAGTGAAGAGGAGGAACTTTTCATGTTGTATGATATGTACTATCTAAGTCTTAGGCTCAGTGGTTCAAATTAGGGGCTAGATTTTCTCCTTAAGACATGTCCTTGCAATATTGTTGGGAGAGAAAAGGGTGTAGAGATCCATCTGGAGTGTCTGGAGACTTTGGGCCTGAGACTGGCTGCAGGACTTGGGGGCAGCTCTGCTTGCTGGTGCATATAGGAGCAGGACCATGGCCTGGCCCTTCTCTCCACGCCCTTTTGGGAGGCTAACACCAATTTCTCTGCTAGTCTGGAGCAGTGTTTGCGTCTTCTCTGTGCACAAGAGCTAGGCTTTGTCTGGCCCCTGTGCAGGAGTGCAAGGTGGGGAAAGGAGCTCTTTGTGCTCTCTCCTCCATTCTTGCAACTAGACAAACCCTATTGCTGAAGATGGAGTGTCAGCTTTGCATTTCTTTGGTTCTTTTTTAGTTTTTGTGATTCCCCTAGCATTGCTGAAAACACGAGGTTGCTTGTGTCAGAAGACTTTAAAAAAGATGGACTTACACACTAGATTGTAGTGTATCATATCAATAGGTATTTAAGGGTGCTGAATATTTATTAATACATATGCAATTTATAAAATATGACCCATAACACTATGTAATGCAAATTTTTCAAGGGTCAGTTTTTAAAAATAAATCACATTTTATGAATAAATTAAAATGCTAAGGAACTTTGTAATGTGTAAATCCTAAAAAGGCACTATTTTGTGTGGCATAGCATGTCCATAGCTACAGTATCTTTAAAACTCAGTCTTTGATTTCACAGATCAGCGTGGAACCATTCATGATGATGTCTCTTGTCAAAATGCAGATATCACTGCTGGAGAAACAGTCCAGATACTGAACACCCTCAAGACATTTGTGTTGAAAATGTTAGTTCATATGAACTAACCTACCATTCCAAAACCCTGCCCTTCAAATTCTTAAAAATTTGAATGTCACTTATACCCATTGTAGATTAATGATCTGTGGAATTTCACATTGAAACTGAACGTTTTTTTTTAGTTCTAAAAGCAATTTGCTTGTCGTTTGAATCAATGCATTCCAGGTTCCAGTCTGGAGTTCTTTTTTATGAGTTAGAGATAAACCCCTGGATATAGAAGTTTATAATAACAGTAATGCAGCAGATGCACACTTATCTGTGGAGGCGCACCAGGGCACTAGTGTAATATTTATATGTGCATATGTGAGACACTGGGATGGTTCTTACCAGTATTTATGCTTTTTATATATTTATCCTTCTGCTGTTTTTCATTTTCACTTAATGCAAGACTTATAAATCTTATTGCTAAATAATAGGAGGGTTGCACCATAGTATTTGGTATTAAAATGAACTCCCTTTTTTGAGTAGCCTTTCGAGTTTACCCTTAAGAGAAATTTAGATTTGATATTTTTGTTTTTGTTTGTTTTGTTTTCTTCCTGGTAATTATGTTTGCACTTTGCTGATGTCTAGTTGTGCATTATTACAATAGAAGGTGACAATTTGATTGTCTTCAGTTGGAGAAACAAGTAATTTTATATTCACCAAGCTGTCAGGTAACACTACCTCACAGTACTAAGAGCTCCTGGCAATGTGGTTTGGCACCTATATTTAACTGCTTTGATGCTTGCATAACCTTTACTGAATCAGAAATACTTTGCCTGCTAGAAATGTTTTTTAGTCTTGTACTATAAGGTTTTCATTAAGAAGATAATCTGTTACTGAACTGCAGAAACATTGTTTCTTGTTATAGACACATAATAATTAGGTGGTTTAGTGCAAACTGACTACAGATGAGCCTGAAATTGAGACTTTGTTTCATTATCTGAAAAGAAGATGAATTACAGAAATGCTGTATTTAGCTTAGAAGTGAGCATCAAAAATATTGGGGGGAAATCTGATTGTAGATAATGTGTATCACTCAATTCTGTGTTGAGTGGCACTGAGTCATGGAACATCAGCTTTTGTTTTTGCAACTCTGTGACTAACTTTTCACTTTACTATATTTTGTGGCGTCCTGTGCAGCTACTGAAAATTGATTGTAGGATGAAAATATACAAAGACATTGTATTTATACCACTATAGCATATCTATCCTATATGTTACCAATATAGCATCTACCCTGTAAAGTATCAGAAGGATTTAATTAACAACCTGTTAGGATCTTCTGCATTACAGGTTGAAGTACTGAGTTGCAGATTTCAAATTATTAAAACAAGAACTTTATTAGTTTTATTAGGGTAAAAAGCTATTTCTGTTTTTTATGTGAATTGTTGACTCAAAGTCTAAACATGCTGAAATAAATTCCTCTAAGTATTTTTAGGCATCTTTTATCAAAACCATTTATGCAGTCTTTTAGATAAACAATTAAGCATTCTTTTCCATAAAACCCTGCGACTTAATGCTTATTTATAGCAACCATTGTTTTTTAATCTTATTGTTAATGGGGTACTTTTATTAAAATGTATGTTTTCTTACTTGCTGCCTAAAGCAACAAATTCTAACAAGTTACGATGGATAAGTTGCTGGTACACTCACTATTGTTCACATGTTGGAAAGTCGTTGGTAAAGATTGCTTGAAGTCAGATTTTTTTTTGCAACAGTAGGAAATTGGATATCCAGAGACACATGTCACAGTCATAGGACTTTAAAGTCCTCACAGTCACCACAGAGAAGCTAATACTAACCAATTAAACAGAGGTGGTTGCATGATGTAACATTATCAGGAGAAACAATTCATGAGTCAAAGCATTCCAGGGCATATGAGCTCCAGTCCAAAGAACAGTCTTAAGCTGTATAAATAAAGTGACAGCAATATTGTCAGCTAAAAATAAACTGTAGAAAATATTAACTTTTGTGACTTGAGAAGAACACATCTCGGGTACTAAGTCATTATCCTGTATTCCACTGCCCTTCACTGAGTTCTGTGTGAGTGGGGCTACATATTCTTAGTGAAAAATACTAATACTGAATAAAGAAAGAGGAACATTTAACCTACCAGAAATAGCTTGCATAGGATTTTCACCATTAAGTCTGCAGGGGTTGTAGGGTGTGTTTTTTTTAGTTCATTTTAATGGTTTTGACAGTCAGATAAAGAGACAGAATCATTTTTAAAGTCTAATATTTTACATAGAATCATAGGTTTAGAAGGGACCAGAAGGGTCATCTAGTCTAACCCCCAGGGAACGTACCTGACTGCACTGTCAGAATAATTATCAACAATGGCAAAAGGTGAATGGCAGTTGTTTTTTTTAAATGCTTTTGCATCATTCAACAATCTGTGCAGATACTATATTTTACATTTGAGAGAATGAAGTAGAGATGGGACCAGATCTTAATGCTCCTTAGTTTTGGGAAAGTGGATATGGAATCAAATTTTGTGATTCAGGCTATTTCTAGTAACGAGTAATTTATCTGGTTTGTAAATAGAAAGGTGGGTATACCTGAATGTGTGTATTGTGGAGGCTGCATTTATATCACTTAGCTCGATGTTTATCTTAGCTGAAGTCTTGGGTGCTGCAATTAAAGTTGTTCACTGCCATTCCTTTAATCTATTTCTTTCCTCCTCTCTTATTCCCAATGCAATTCCTGGAATGACCTTTCTCATGAATCAATTTAACACTGTTAATCTTCAGGGTGCTTTACAAACATCTAGTTAATCCTCACAACCCTCTCTGAGGTAGGGATTGGGAAAACTGAGAGACTGATTAATTGATTTGCCCAAGGCCGTACTGGACCTCAATGGCAGAGCCAGGGATAGAATTCAGGAGTACTGGCTTTCAGTCCTATGCACAGCCCACACTCTCTTCTCATTCGCACCGATGCTGATGTGTCATCAGTCTAACTCCATGTAGGTTTTGTATGTAGGGACACACGTAGGAATGTGGGGCTTCAAGCATAGTGAGTATTTTAGTAACTGCTCATTCCTGTTACTAATGCTCTTTGCAATCATCTGTGGGACTTAATAATTTTAGGAAATAACTGTTTATTCTTACATGACAGACGGATTACAGCATTAGATAAACAATGAATTATGTTGCTGAGTTATGTCTACATAACTTTGTTTTACAGGAGCAGAGCTGCAAAATGATTTGGCTATTGGCACAATATTTTCATTTTTCTTTAAATTAAGTCATATTTGAATGCTCCCATAACTAGAAATTGGGATCCTTCCACAGCAAAGGCACATAGTGATAATTTTCCTGTGTGTTTACAATAGTCTGAGCCAGTTCCTCAGCTGGAATAATCGTTGAAGCTCCAGTAACTTCAGTGGAGCTCTGTCAGTTTACCCCAGTTTAGGATCTGCCCTATAGTTGATATTGGTGGGATTGCACAGATATAAGGAGTGGTCAGTTGTTAAGGCATGATTCATGGATGCAGGCCTTGAGTTTAGGAGGCGGCCTAAGGACTCATGATTTGACTCTTAAGTTCCATGTAGGGCCTACCTCCATAGGGTGCTGGAGTCTGCCACGGGGAGGGAGAACAGGAGGGCAAGCAACCAGGAGCGGCACAATCACTTTTGTATGGATGTGGGTGTCGATCTGTAGCAGAGGGCCCTTTGGGTAAGATTTGACAAAGATGGGAGAAACTTCCATTTCTGCTGCCCTGGTGGAGAGAGAGAGAGAGAGGACTTCACTCTCCAGGCTTAACTGAATAACATCTTTCATGAACATCTTTCATGAAGTTCTTGTGAAAAGTTAGAAGGAAAAATGGTTCTTTTAATTTAAATATTTTTGAGGACTTCTGAAAAATGTTTCTTTTATAATTCATTTGTTTCATTCGTTTGATTCATGAAAGCACTTAAGCATATGCTTAACTGTAAGTAGGTGAGCAATCCAATTTTAAGTCACTTGGACTACTTGGATGCTTAAAGTTAAATGTGTGATTAAGTGCATTGATAAACTAGGGCTTTGGGGGAGGAAATAAGGATGGCCACCTTTAAGGAGAGGAGGCATGGCATTGTCAAAAGCTTGTGTCTATACTATTGAGATTATAGACTTAGCTTTATGAATGCTTTGATGGGGTGTGACAAACCAGCCTTTAGATTCCATTGCAATCTATGGTCAGCCACAAGTGTCCCTTGTCATATAGCTCATTGTTATCAGATGGTTTAGGTATTCTTAAATTGTGACTAGGCTCTCACATTATTGTTGTCTGTGAGTTAATGCTGTGTAATTTGGGTTTAAATATCCCCTGGCTAGGACCCAAAATTGATCTCTAATTTCCCCTGGAGCATTTCATCATTTGGTCCTTCTGTGAGTAATGAATGGACAGTTTTAGACATTACATGCCTTTGGTATTAGGCATGCCACCTAGTTATTTAAAGGAAGCAGCTTTAAATCATTTGAAGAACTTCAGGCCATAGAAAAGACTTAGATGAAAAGTTTCTATAATCATTTGTAGTTTTGGGAAAGGGTGACAAGCATTCCCTTTAGGAAAAAGGAAATCTGTGATGTTTGTATAGAATGACTGACTGCCAGGCTCCGTTAGAGGACAGGCAAATTCTTCTCAGGGTAAAAACTTAAGGCTTATACATTTTGACATTAAATACGGGAGCGGCGCAGACCCACGCTTGGGATTTTGGCTTTACAACATGGAAACCAAGGCTGGTTGAAATTGGGGTCCCGATTTACCAACCCTTCCCATTTCCTCAACTTCACTGAGGTTTGGCTAAATGGTTCCACTTTTGTCCATCTCAGCTTGAAAGTGAGATGTGTCTTGTTTTGGTTTTGTAAAACCGGAACCTGTGTTTGTTTAACCCAAATTAGGAAAGCTGAATAGGGGAATGGACTTCAGATAAATGATTCTAGATTCATACCTATCTTTCTCAAATCCTGTAGGTATATTGTTTGCCTTGCTGATAGTTGTGCTAACCAGTCAATTTTACCAGTGTGAGAATATATTTTTTTCTCTCTGATTATAATGTGTGCTGTGTAGTTGATACACTGATATCATGTGAGAGTAATTTCCTCTTATTTTATCTCCACTGCACAGTATTATAAATAAACAGTTAAAAAAATAAAGAAGAAAAGCACCAAACAAATCTGTTGCATCTCGTTTTAAGATTGTACCACTGTAGACACTTGTTCTAGTAAAGTAGAATTGGACCCACTTGATTGCATTTAAATTTTTCATGCTTCAGCAGTTTGGCTAGGAGCGCAGTAAAGAAAAACCCCACGAGCGAGGATAGTTTAGAATAATAGAACTTGATTTTGTGTATTATAGCGGCACCATTTGCGCTGCTTTAGTTAGGGTTGTGTCAGCACTTCCATTATAAACCCCTGTTTTCAGGGGTTATAACTAGGGAGACTTTTTTTGAACAGAAATTAAAAAAAAATCATTTGACTGATTTTAATTTATAACAGAGCAAAAATAAAATAAGGTAAAATGGAAATTAGCAACATTGAGACACCTTTTACATGTCTAATTAATTTTTGCTACTGAAATAGTAACCTTTATTAAGGACTATGGTAAGTTAGTTTTGAATATTTTAAGTTTAAAATTGCAAAATTAATAATAGTTAAAAATAAGCCACCCATAATATTTTTCAACATTTATTTTTACAGAACAGCTTGTTTTGTGGATCGATGGGACAATAACTAAGGATTAATCTGATGGGCTATTTCAGTGGGAGTATTTGATCATACTCCTTGGAAATTACGGGTTAAATTCAGCCTTTGGTTAGAGCCTGATCTCGCAGTCTTCCATGTGCAGAACTCCTACTGAGGTAAACAGGAGTTTCCAATGGATCGGGCTGGCAGGAATTAGCCCTTACACCTGAGTATTCCTGTTTAATATAGTGCAGAAAAAGGTAAATTAAACTTGCAAGGAGGGGTTGGTGGCTATAGGTATGTAGGACTGTATCTGTGTTAGCATATTTTAGAGATGGCACATTCTCTCCCTTTCTATAAATAATTAACTTAAATTAACTATAATATTTGTGTGTGTGTGTGTGTGTGTATATATATATATTTTTTTTTGAGAGAGAAATATAGATATTTATATAATAACAGAAAAAAAAAGATTTTTCTACTATACTATATTACAAGTAGGTAGCTTTAGTGAATGGTCACTTGAGGAATTACCAAAAGCCTATTTATGAAATAGAGGTGAAGCCTTTCTAGACTAATTATATTCAGCATGTAATTTCTAAACTTCACTCTGAATTTTGATTTTCAATTAACATTCCCAATTTGAAGATAATTTTCTATTTAATGTAATTGCAGGAAATAATTTATTGGCTGATTAAGACTGGGGGCCCAGCCTTCCTTAAGAAAACACTCCCTAACAAACCAGCCTTTAAAGCCAACTCATAGCTTTGGACAGATTTAGCCTATTTTCACAGCTGCAGTTGTGTTTAATTAAGATTGTGCACTATTATTCATTGGTGCAATTTGTACTTAAATTATTCTTAAGAGACATTTTCATTTCTGGTTTTGTGTCATGATTAATTTATACTGAAAAAACAACCCTAGCTATTGCTATTGGAGGAAGCCAGATCAGTTTATAACAAGAATGGTGTTTGTTAAGGAGTGAAGTCAATGCAGTTTGTGACTTTCACTTTTAAATGCAAATTGTGACTTTCAATTTTAAATGCACAGTTTATAAATTGTATGAAACCATAGTAAATTTATTATGTTGTCATGCGAATGAGTAAATTAACATGATGATTGTAATCAGAAATATAGAACTAAATCTCTTAATGTATCTTAACCTTTTCATTATCTTAGGTCACAGTAATTATGACCCAGGACCTCTTGAAATACCTGTCACAATAATAGTTTCTGAACTCTCCGCTTGTTATGTGCACCGTAAACATGTATTCTTTAGTGGAGTATGAATGTTATATTCACTCAATCTAACTCATTGACAACTTTAATACTCCTAAAGGAAATGCAAACCTTTATCCCCTCCCCCACCACTAGTATCAAGTTGAGGCAGGATTATCATTATTTATAGAATGGTTATTCTAAATAGGTATCAGCATTTTAATATGTATCAAAGCACTTCAAAAGCTTGTAATACTTTTATTTAGAACTGTGCATAATTAGATTAGCTGTTCCTATATTAATTTTTTTTCACTGTAGAATACTAAATCTGAGCCCCCTCATTAATTGTGAGAAATTTAGCATTAGCTGTTAAATCCTATGTGAAACATGGGCTGCTACATAAAAAGTACTGTTTAAATTGGAATTAACTTAATTATTTTTCTTTGCACTTGATATTTCCTTCACTGTAATATTCATGAAAGCATGTGACACATTTGTAAATTTAACTGTTAGTCTCAGATTTCCAGACCCTTTAATCAGTATTTATTTGTCTGTAGAAACAGTACTAGCGAGTTAATGATTTGCTAATTTGAAAAATGCTCATGTGGTTTCCTATGTTAACTGATTTGTGCATTTTTAAAGAAATGGTATGAAATCAATTATTGCTAAAGAGCAATTAAGGTGGAGATCCTATTCCTTAGTTCCAAAGCAATTTCAGTATTACAGATATTATAAAGTTACTAAAAACTGTAAAAAAAAATCTAATATATTTTAGATGTCTGCTTTGACAGTTGTGGTTATTTTCACTAGAAATTTTTAAAAAGTGGTTTAAAATTTTGAATTGAAATAATTTATATTTTAATTTAAGTATCATAAAACTGTTTGCATATAGAATGGCATTAAGAAGCTATTATTAGGAAAATGCCCTTTTAAATAAATGTACTTATTTATTACAACTTGACACTCAGATTTAACTGAATTCTTTCAAATGCTTTGTATCTCGTATTCAATATCTAATAAAGATGGAAATATAATTATTTCAGGCACTTAAGTCAAACTGCAGAAGATTGCCTCAAGACTAATCATACATTATCAGTCATTCGTTCAATAAGCCACTTACAGTTTTATAGCACCCTTCAAGTGAATATCTCAGAGCCCTTTCCAAAAGGTAAAACTGGATGCAATTTAAAACCAGTTCAGAGACGGTAAAGCTTTAAACAAACAAATCATAGTACTTCTTTGGAACAGCTTGGCTAATGACTTAGAAAGTCTCATCTGTGAAGAAAACAAATTCCACATGCAAGGGACAAAGTAAGCAATGGATCCAATCATACAAACCCTCATTCATATGAGTACTCCTTATTTTCGCAAGTAATCCCATTGAAGTCAACTGAAGGCAGTAGGACTGTTCATGGGAGTAAAAGTTTAGTGGACTGGGCCCATAGACACAATTAACGGAATATACATGTCCAGAAGAGTCATCCTTCTCTTAAGGCTGGAGAAAATGATGCCATCTTACAAGTGTGTGTAAATGGGATGACACAGGATAAGTCAATACCATGTTTCATTTGGAGCCCTTTATCACAGAACTGAAATGTTCTGGGCTTCTGAAGAACTTGTTAAATGACCAAGGATCTAGATCCTCCAAACCCTTAATCCTGCAAGTAGTCCTATTGATTACAGTGGGATTACTTAAATGAGAAAGGACTACTCATATACATAAGGGTCTGCCTCCAATTTTCATGTTTTGATCTATAGCTTCATCCATTTACTCATTAGTAAAATCTTATGTCCTGCTCTCTTTTGTTCTGCAGAAGAATGTCTTCCAAGCAGGCCACCTCTCCATTTGCCTGTGCAGCTGATGGAGAGGAAGCAATGACCCAGGATTTAGCATCACGAGACAAGGAAGAGGGCAACAATGATCATCATGTGGCCTCCCATCTGCCTCTACACACCCTAATGCACAACAAACCTCATTCGGAGGAGCTACCGACTCTGGTCACCACCATCCAACAAGACGCTGACTGGGACAGTGTTATCTCAGCCCAGCATAGAATGGTAAGTTTCCCATTTATATGCAGCTTTTTAAATTTAGTATTTCAGAAGATTCCTCACCTCTCATTTTGAAGGGCCTATTCTGTGCAACCCTTCATAGATGTGAAACTTTCTAATTGGTAAGATGCCAGGCGTAGTAATTGATCAACATCAATATGGAATAATTATTAATTATAATTGTATAATCTTGTTAAGTATACAGGTTTATATGAATGAAATCATATGATGAGTTCACCTTCAGGAGAGAAATGCATCTATTTATCATGTTTCCAGTCATCCCCTGATTTATGTCATAACCTCTTTAGCTCATATATTTGCGCATTAATTTCAGTAAGAAGAGTGTAGCTCATGACTGTCCCTCATCTAATTGGGCTACAGGAGCTGTTGAAGGCAGAAAGAAACTTGAATATGTTTCTAAAGAAGGGCCTTCCTTTGTCTACAGTGCATATTCAACTTCAAATAATAAATTTAATATTAATTTTCTCTCTGAAACCCACCAAAGTGAGAACATTCATAGTCTGACACTGGAACACAGAGGCTAACATCTGGGCTGATACCACAACTCATTATGTTTATTGGAAATGGCAGCCTTTTGTGAAGGGCAAATAGTTTGAGATTGTTAACTGCATATCAAGCCTTTCGTGCTCTAGATCACCAGTTCAAATACAAACAAGGTTAGCAGTGGCCGAAAGTTGTCACTGCCTGATATTTGTTCAGTGATTTATATGAGATGAATTTGGAGTTGTCTATCCCGTTGAACAGACATTCATGTGACAAAAACACCATTATGATTGAAACTAACTGGGAGTCTCAACAGAACTGCCAAAAACGGAATGCACATGGAGATTCAATGAACTTCTTACCTGTGTATTTGCCCATGCTGAGCAGAATCAAGGTGTGTGGACTGGATATTTGCTTCTGACTGTATCTGTTCTGTGGATGGAGAACTCTGGTTTTCAAACCAGCACCTTTCACAAGCACTAAATTCACACAAATAAGCTAAAGTGAAAGGCCTGCCTCTTCTTTGCTCTTGTGATTTTGTCAGATCTATAAAGAATTATTTTTTTCATTAAGTTTGAAAACTAAGTACTACCATCATCATAATACATTTAAAAACTCATCAATAATAATACATTTATTTCATGATTAGGTTAGAAACATAATGATAATGATTTATCCTGTACAGATATTGGGAGACTTAAATCATTCATATGTTTGATGCTGGGAATGAAGGCACTAAATATATGCTAAGTATTTCTGTAGTATTAATAACACTTATTAAATTAATTGGGATGACTCAGATTATATAAATAGAGCAGGAAAATGATGTCTAAGCAATAAGCCACAAATTGAGTCTGTGTATAACTCATTGCAAGATTAAGGTTGAAAAAGTCACTAAGAGTTTTATGCTTCAGTTGCAAAACAGACAAAAGTCCCCTTGATTTTAACTGAAATTATGTGTGATATTTTCTGTTGTTTTAAAGATAGACCAGAATGGTCATAGAGCACATATATCTATATATAATTATCCAGGTAATGGTAAAGAAAAGCACCACCTTGGTGACTAACAGAAGTTTTGCAGCATGAGCTTAGGTGGGTGAATACCCACTCTCAAGAAGTGGGTATTCACCCACGAAAGCTCATGCTGCAAAACTTCTGTTGGTCTATAAGGTGCCACAGGATTCTTTGCTGCTTCTACAGAACCAGACTAACACGGCTACCCCTCTGATACTTGACACCAGGTAATGGTGTTATAGAAAAGTCCTAGATATAGGAATAGAGCCTCATTTTAATTGCATATGTGCTCAAGACATTCAATAATTAACATATCACAGAAATTCTCAGTTAGTTACATTTTATAGCCAGGGAAACTGAGACACAGCTGGGTTGATCAGATATGTTGAAAAAAAGATGAGTCTGAGCCAGAAGCTGGGAATGGGTGTCAGGGGATGGATCACTTGATAATTACTTGTTCTGTTCATTCTCTCTGGGGCACCTGGCATTGGCCACTATCAGAAGACCGGATACTGGGCTAGATGGACCTTTGGTGTGACCCAATATGGCTGTTCTTATGTTCTTATGAGCCATTCCCACCCATTCCAGAGTGGGACATATGTGCAATGGGAGTCGAAGCCTCAGGGCAGCAGTAGCAGTCATGGAGTGACTCTGTCATCTGGGAGGAAGGAATTCTCAACCTTCCTGGAATCCCACAAGGCACAGGCAATATACTCAAGCTGTGTGCTGAGAAATATATTAGTACCTCAGTCAAAATCAAACAACCTGCCCGTGCACAGTAATTTAAAATGATTTTACATTTATAATGGCAAAATGTAATTTCCATTTTCTCTCTTTTGGAATTATACACTTTCATGCCAACATTTGCTGTACCTCTGAGGAGACTGAACAGCCACAAGTCGCTCTCCTGCCTATCATATTTCAGAAACAGGTGCATGAACTTTGCTTGAGTGACTTGGCATTCTGGTTTTCCTCCCTTGTTTCCGAAAATACTACATCATACAGTTTGATAAAGTTCCTGAAAATCATTAGTTGGTCCCACAACTCCCTTGGGTCAAATCCAGCAATCTTTATTCAGGCACAGCTCAGCTGAATCAGTGGGAACTCTTGACTAAGAAAGACTAGGTATAACTTAAGTGGTTTGGCCAGAAGTGAAAATTGAAGTTCTAAGGCTTTAGATCAGGTCAGTTGAATTTAAAACAAACACAACAATGATGCTCCAGCTGATCTACTGTGGAACTAGAGATAGCTTAGGGAACATTACTTTGATGATTGTAACATAGAAGTTGTGAAAAATCTTCATTTTTTTAAAAATAATTTTTACAATGTGAGGCTGTCACTCAGAACAACTTATTTAGTATTTTTGACAACGAGCTAAATTCTGCCCTGGGTCCTTATGTGCAAATCTCGTTTACTCTTGTTAGTTGTCTCTGTTTGCTTGAAACACCCAACTTACTAGCAGTTGCTGATCTTGCTGGGAAAAGGTTAAGAGAGTTCTAATAACTCACCGATACAGGTGGCTGTTTACTCCAGCTCCTTATATCAGGATTGAGTAACTCTCTAGAGAAAGGATGGGGATGTGCTGAGCAGTTATGAGATAGGAACTGTAGAAGCTGCTAAACCTGGGGAAATTGCTTGAGCTGCATGCTGCTAATTTCTTTGTTAATAAAACTGAACTCCATGAAAGATAGTCAGTTTTTTATTTCAGAGTGTTGGCTATGTTGTAAAGCAGGTTGGGAAAAGCACCTACTTACACCCTCTTACTCGGAATAAAAACAGTGGTTCTGGGGTTAAAATGCACCATTAACATGCTTTGTCTGTTTACAGGGTGGTAAATTCAATGGGTATTGCATCCATATATATAAAGTAAGAATTTGGCTTTTAGTGTATCATCGAATTAAATATGCAACCTTACCTTCTTTGTACTCTCAAGGCTCCCAAAGATCAGTGGGAATTTTGGTATATGCAGTATTCAGTATGCAGCCCTGTGCAGAGATGAGGACTATATGGCTCTTTGGTGAAAAATAGATATTGCAGTATGAAAATTTGTCTAAGAAAATATTGAAGAAGTTTCCAGTATTTATTGAATGCAACACTTTCTGTAACATAGATACCTTTTAAACAACATTTTGCATGATCATTTTAAAAAAATACCAAACCCATGCGGGCTAGAAATGTTTTCAAACTTTCACTCCCTTTTGATATCAGGCATTGCTTTCCACTGAGTCCTTTGTGTATTCTGAATGTCTGGAAGCCAAAATATTTTGTTTTAACTCCCACTCTATAGTATTTCCCAGCTGTGTACTTATATGGTGTAATAAAAGGATTTAACAAATGAAAAATAGCAGCTGCATTTGGAGATTCCCTTTGTGCTCCCTTTTCATTTGACAGATTCAGCAATGTGTAACAACTGTAACGTCAGACCTGTAATGTCTTACACTACAAGTATCATATCACCCACCCATTTGATTTTACAGAGGGGGGTGAGGGGAAATTGAACTATAGAAGGATTTGGTCCTGCAATGTGCCATTGCAGAGCTGGAGACATTCTCACTATATTTCTAACTTTAACTTAAAATAAAAATGGCTGGAGATGTGGATATTTATTTATGTTGATAAATCTGCTAGCAAAAAACATTGTTCCTATGTGAAGGGCTAAATTCTCCCTTTCTGGGGGAAAAAAACAAAACCCCTAACAGCCCCCTGCCCCTAACTGCCTCAAACTTAGGGAATGGGGAAAAATTACAAAAATTGTGCGGGCTTGAAGGTACAGAAGTCACACTGAATTCTCCCATGTGGGAGGGATTAGCAAGCGACACATATAAAGCTTGTAAATTGCATTGAAAAATGATTTCCTTGTGGAAACTGATTAGGAACAGTTGGTGATATAGGATGGGGAGGAGTGAGAGGAAGACCATAGTGTTCAATATTGTAGCTAGATTTAAAAAGTAGCTGGATAATTTTATGACCAATAATATTTGTACTGGTAGTTAGCCATGTTAAAAAAGTGGTAATCATGATTCACACTTCATTCACTGCAGGGGCCAGGAAACAATTCCCTCTCCTGTACACCCACTCCCATGTAGAGCCTTGAGCAATTTACCCAGGTCAGTTATGAGGCTTTTATCCTTAATCTGAAGTATCAGGTATAGGCAGTGTCAGTGACAGGCCACAAGACTAGATGAACAAATGGTCTGATCCACTATGACAAATTGTATGGTATGTTCCCATGATTCTAAGTATTAGAGTTGGGCCTGCAGTGGGATTCTAAATTCACACACCTTTAACTGAATTAATTCTGGAGTCTGACTTCATGTTGCAGGATCTTCTCTGCTAAATACATGTGGGAGGAGAACAAAGGGCCAGATTCTGATGCCTATATGACACTTTAGTGATGTATATGGTCTGTAAAGGAGCAGTAATGGCCCTGGGGAGAATTCTCCCTTCACAGGAGCTCCTCTCGCTCCACTCCTTGCAGCACCTGCTGAAGGAGGCATGGCAGGGGAGGGACTGAGATAAAATGTGTCAGGAGCAGGGGGTGGGGAGTGCCATAGCATTTTGCACTACAGCTGTGCTAAGATGTATGGGTAGCCCATAGGAAGTCATGGGGAGACCAGCTACTGGGGCTACTATGTTTTATGCAGGGAGCTGTATTGGCCTCTGGAGCAGACAGCATCTGAGAGAGAATGATAGCTCAGTGGTTTGAGCATTGGCCTACTAAACCCAGTGGTTGTGAGTTCAACCCCTGAGGGGGCCATTTAGGTATCAGGGGCAAAAATCTGTCTGGGGATTGGTCCTGCTTTGAGCAGGGGGTTGGACTAGATAACCTAAGGTCCTTTCCAACCCTGATATTCTATGATTAATAAGATACAAAGTTGCTTAAAGACCTCTTTTCCCCCTCATCTACACTGTCTGTGCTGTGCCTCCTGCCACAGCACAGAATATAGTCCAAAGGATAGTGTTATCTGGGACACAGGCACTTTGTGCATGGGAAGGCAAACACATTATGGCATTACAAGCTTATTACGTCCATGGGGTGCTATTTTATCCCCTACATTTTATAATATCAAATAGAGGTGATTGCGTTTGGAATGGGCATTGATTTCATTGGGTTATATGTCCAATGAGAGAACTGTTATATATTTTACATAGTAATAACATCAAGATTATATATCTGTTGCACATTTCATGTTAAGCAAGCTCATAGGTCTGCAGCTCTTGCTGTGTCTGTGCACGACTCTCATCAATGTTGATGGGAATGTTGCACACAGAAGAGAATAGACCTGATATTGTGTTTATCATCTTTGTTATTTGTTATCTTTTACATAGTTTTTTTAAGCCAACAATTATCCAGTTTAACTTTCTATAGCCTCAGAAAAACTATTAATGTCAGAAAGATAACAGAAGTTGGTGGAACTATGTAGGCCTTAATGGCTCATTGCTGATAACCAGAAACAAACGATACTAGACTTCTCTTAGTATAAAAGCAGTTTTTAACTTTAAAAGAAATGTACATCAGCTCTGATTTTTCAGAAGAGATCATTCAATAATTTTCAGACTTATTAAGCTTTGTCATGGTTGTTTGGTATTGTGTTGTTATATAAGTTCATGGCTTCAAATTCTCAAAGTTAAAGTTATAATTTATTTTAAAATACCCGCATTTTTAATTGACTTGGTAGCTCGATGCAGGTATAAAATGAACCTCCAATTCAGTGTCTGCAAGAGTTCGCAGTAGCTGAATTGCTCAGGTAAACTGTTCTTTGCATGTGCACATCTATATGAGCATCAACTGCAAATCCACAATGATAATATTCTTTGTAGGGTGCCAGGTGATGAGTATGGAATAAATGTCCAGATAGATAAACACTTTACACTCGATTACACAGATGCAAAGTCTTGGTTGAAAATAACAAGTGCTAAAAGGAGAATTACATGCTTCATTCTATTTCTCTATTATTATATGCATCTGTATGGGCAACTATAATGCAAAAAAGATAGATGGTATTTTTTTAAAAAGCTAATTGTGGCTCTGGACCCCTTTATTTTTATGTTGGTCTGTGATCTGCAAACAATTAGGCATGTTCTTAACTGGACTTCAGTAGAACTATTTGTGTACATAAAGTTAAGCACATGTCCAAATATTTACAGGATTGGGGCCTTGGTTATATTAGAATCATGAGTAGAACATTGTTTACCTTTTAAATTAAAAGTAACAAAACAAAATTGTTCCCTCAATAAAGTGGAGGATAACGTGTTTTGTAAGGATAACTAAACAGGTGATTAACTTTGTTTAGGGGGAATCAGATAATTACTATTTTGGTACACTAGTTATTGTATTATTTTTATTCTTGATGCTGTGTAAAACATTTTTAAAACTTAGGTGGTTACTTTAACTGTTTTCCCTATGTTCTTGGAATAATATTGTTAAAACTGAGTTAATCACCACTTGAATACCTCACAGAGGACTCCTAGTTTTTATCTTGGTCAGTCCAAATCTATAGACCCTTTATTTGACCATTTCATCTCTTTATAAAGCAGTGTTTGAAAAATCCCCCCTCTCCCCCAGTTCTGTATATTTACAATGTATTTTTCAAAAGTAGAAGCATTAACATGCTATAAGTTGTTTGATTTTTTTTCCTTGGGCAAGAAGGAATCAGGTATGCGTGCTGATTAACACACTCCAGTCATTAACATGTGATTATGTGGGCTGCATATTGAGCACCTGCCAAAAGATAAAATTCAGCACTGTACTACATCTGTGCAAGGACTTTCTGCATTTCTTTTGTACTTTGACAGCTCAAGAAAAATCAGTCTTTGGTATCTTTGTTCAGTATAATAAAACTGTGTACATAAAATGTCTTCATGGAGGCAGGAAAGATACATGTATTTATTTTAATCTTTGAGGCCGTGAAAATCCTGTGACTGGGACTTAGACAGCAGTCAGTGTAATATGAATCTCCTAAGGTACTGTATCATATGAACATAAGATCGTTCACATACAGTTTACAACATTCCTGCATGTTTATAAGGATTATCTGTTCTGGGATTCAGCCAATGTTCTTCTAATTCACAACAGTTTTATGTGATACCATTATGTCTCATAAATGTCTTGTTTTTATTTCAATGTCCCAAATGTTTCAGCAGTGTTTACCTTAAAGAAATACAAGTATTTTATGCATCAGGCTAGCTTTCTGCACACGTTCCACTGCAAACACTAAAAGACACACACAAAGCATGTTGCATGTGACATGTCACAGTGTACAAAGAGGGGCCTGTATGTGTATTTAATATTGCTAAAATATGTTTTTATTCTGAAATTTACAGTACAGTTAGCATTAAATTGGACCTGTAAAAAAGCCAGTTGTGACCAGGTTCAGTGTATACCAGGTAATCTATTATTCCCAAACCACACAACCTTTGTTTTACTTGACTGCTTCAAATTACATAGAGTGCAAATATTTAAGTGTCTGTCTGTATACACCAAAAAGTATTCAGACTGATCTTAAGGCCTCCTCAATTTCAGATCAGACAATGATTGAACTCTGTCTCGTTCTATAGATATTTCATTAGAGTACACTGCTTATATATGGCACTCCACTTCTCAGTGCCACACAGAGTATAAATAAACATTTTAAACCAACAAGAGCACAATATAACTTAATAGATACTAGTGAAGGACTGTATACTTGTGACAAACTAATATACCCTGCAACATGCCTTATCTAATAGCGAGTAGCATTTCCCTCCATTAACTTTTTCTTATTAAGGGCAGATTTAACTGAAGTTTAAGGCCAGGCCACAACATGGCTGAAAGGTGTTGGTTCTGTATTGCCAAACCTAAAATCCAATCAGATGATAATACTGTATTCAGAAGATCAAGAGAATCCTATAGCACTCAACCCTTATGCAACAAAACATGGGCAGGATATTATCTGACGATGGGTTTATTGCCCCACCTCAATGATCGTTCACGGTGTTTGACTATATTGAAACCTCTCTCTGTTTTGGGATGTGAGCAGAATGCCTGTCAAACTGGTAATTTTTATCTCTCTGCCTTTGCTCCTTCATATTATATGGAGGTTTTGGTTTTCTCCAGTTTTGCTTATCTCTAGTTGGAAGGGACTGCTCTGGTTGGCCAATTAAATTTTAAATCAAGCAGGAAAGACCCTGTATTCTTCCTTCCACATACATATCTAATATTGCCGTGAATAGTTCCATTCGTTGTGCCATATATAACTCACTAGACTGAGTCTTATCCAGCACAACTTTTACACCTTTTATCTAAACTAAATTTCTTTTTTGTTACTTTAGCCCATTATTTTTTGTCTTAGAATAGGATACACGGTGAATTTTGTTTTATTTTATATTATTGACTTTTTAGAAATTGGTAAAGGGCTAAATCCAAGTTCTCAATTCGTGTTCAGTCCTTAATCAGGCAGATCTGAGTGAGTAATGGGTGTTTTACTCGAGTAAAGGCAGAGGAAAAGGCTTCAGATTTTAGCCCACTTGTTACCATTTGTCTTCTCACTTAGCATAAATTGTCTAGGCTTTACAAATGATGTTCCCTCAATAGCTCCTGGCAAGTCATTTTCAAGCCTTAAATATAAATTACAAATCTTTCCTAATAAAACTTTTTTTATAATCAGATGGAAATTAGAAATGATCATGTAGACATTTCATTTCTCTTAATTCTGTTTCATTAGAGCCCTTAAAAAGGGAAACCTTTAATATAGTGATTGGAAATGATTTTGTTAACATTTGTTTTCATTATATGTTAACTCCAATCTGGCTCAAAGTACCAGCATGCTGCTAGTACTTGGAATAAAAACCACTCTGGATATCCAACTTTCCTGGGGTGTTTACATGTGTCCTATTCAATGCACAGATTGATAAATATCCCTTTATAACAGAAAAGCCTCAGCCACATGGAAATAAAGGAATGCAACGAACACATTTTATGTTACTAATATTTGTTTTCCACTTTTTTCTGGCCATTCATCTTAGTGTTTTTGTTGAACTCTAGTGGAAACAGTTTGTGTTTTCTTGTTGGCTATTGAACAAGATATGATTGACAGTCAGCAGCCTACAATCAAAGTTTGAACATTTGTAATTAAAGTTACACTCTTACATTATAAACTAACACTTTCCCCTAATTTTCTGGAGTCTTCTGCCTATTATTTTTGTCCACAATATTGCTCCTTCTCCCATCTTTATAAGGCAGGCATGGCCAAACTGTGGCTCGCAAGCTGAATGCGGCTCTCTTACAGTTAAAGTGCGGCTTGTGGAGCTCCTCATGTGCCCCTCATTCTCTAGCTACCAGACTGGATGGGGGGGAAGCTTGGTGCTTCTGCGTCTACATCAGTGTGGTAGGACTGGGCTTCTGCCCTGTGTTGGGGTGGTGGGACTGGGGGCTTTTGCCCTACAGGGAGTGGGGAGTCTAAGGACTTTATCTCCATGGAGGGGCATTGGAGCGGAAGCCCTGTGCCCTGGCAGGTGCTGCCCTGTGGGGCAGGTTGTGCATGTCCTACGGCTCTCAAACTTCTGAAGATTGTTGCATGCGGCTCAGAGGGTAAATAAGTATGGCCGCTCCTCTTATAGAGGGTAAAATATGTGTCCCTTGTACAAAATACAAGAACTAGAATAAAGGTCGGGAGTGGTCCTCTATCAGTGACCACAGGCTTCTGCATTTTTCCTGCTTAGGGTTTGTGACCAGTGGATTCATGCACTTCACCAAACTGCTGGCCCACTCAAAGCCTTCACCATAGTTCCTAATAGAGAACTACCATGGTGTCTGGTTCTGTGGGATGCACCAGGCTGCAGAGTCCCAGGATGTAACCCTTTGCTTTCCACCTCAACAACAGGGCAGAATTACAATAATTCCAGTGTGGTTTGGGCCTTCAGCAGATGAAGCTGGAATATTTCACCCCAAGTTTGCAGGATCCATTTCACTGTGAGGCTGCAGAATCCAGGATGTGGCTTCTATTTTTCCTTCCTAATGTTTAAAATAGGAATGTAGGGTTCTGTTAGTATTAATGGGAGATGTGTTTGTACGGAAGACTGAGTACACCTGATAGTGTCTATGAAAATCAGTGAGCGTAAGAGGAGGATCTTTTTTTTTTTAACGTTAAAGGTAAGATATATCAACATACCGTATGTTGCATGGTGTCAATTACATTCTTTTCTTTATGTTCTGCCCTACAATCTTTCAGAGATAGAACTGTCATTTCGTGTGTATATTCTGTTTTAGAAATGAAAGAGCTTCAGAAGTGTCACTTTAGTTGCTTTGTAAAACTGTCTTTAGACACTGAGGTCAGGGATGTTGGGCCAGTTTCTGATACTTTCATACATGTGGAATAGTACTTTATCCATGACTAGTCCTGTTGAAACCAATGGGACTACTAACAGAATAACAGACAACTTAACAAAAGTAAGTGTGCTAGAATCTGACACACAAAAAAATGAGGTTTTTTTTTTCAATACTGAGAAAATTGTAGTTATTAAATTCTTATCAAATCCATCTTTTCACAAATAAAAAATGTTGTAGGGCTTAAGATTTTTTCTACTTACGTGCCATAATTCAGAATGACAATGATTTGTAGCAGATGATTGATCTAAGATGTTGGTCTAACTGCTTTTATTTATTTAATTTTAATTTTATTTTTAGAGTTAACTATTTAAATTTGAAATGTACTAATTTTAAATAAGTTTTGTGGAGATTTTTGCCATATATGCCTCAGATGCTCAGTGTAAAATTCATGCCAAAACATTTGTACATATTACCCTAGTGTAAGGATTTTAAAAGAACCAGTATGGAGTACAGAATACATAACACATACTGCCTGCCAGGAATAGTTTTCATTCTTCTTCTTCAGGCTGGGATTATAGATTGAAACTGTTCCGACATTGTTTCTGCCTGTGACAGAACTTCTCTTGCTTGGGCCATTCACAGGAGCTCCAAAAAGACCCACCCAAGAGGCCAATCACTGTTTATCCTTCCCAGACTGAGAAGACCTGTAAAAGTGCCACATATTTCTCCATTATGCCCTGTGATTAGCTAATGGAGGTTACGGCCAGGTATAACAAGGGCCAAGGATTCACACAAGAAAGCCTGTACTATGCTGTAACAACAACACAAATGATGCTTCCTCATCAGTCTTCCTGTGCATTAGGGCAGCAGTCTATGGGCTTACTGAAGGTTTGATTTTTGTGTACCAACCACCCTTTCCTTGATTGTTCAATATGTAGTGATTGTAGCATTCATGAATTGATAGTTTCTTCTGTAAAATTATTTTATTTTCCTGGACTTCATCAATGTCAATTTAGGGATTCAGGTTCTATGACCATAGATGGATATTTTATCTGGTATAAGGGTGCTTTACCCAGGCTAGGTTGAATTGTTTATCTAATTTAAGACATTTTGGGGCCATTTTCTATCCTTATTTGCATGTGCCATGGCCTGGCAAGGAAATTAATATTTTATATAATAAATATATATTTTAAATATTTTTCTACTATGATTGGACTGACTGTGTTGCAGTACAGCTGGTAAAGCACCTGTTATTTTTTGCTGGAAATTTTGAAAATATTTCTTTATTTTTATTTTCCCCACAAAACGCTTTCAATCTTTTAATGAAAAACTGAAACCAAAAAAAAATTTGGTTTTTGAAAACCAAAAATGTTCACCAAAAATGTATTTTAATTTTTAAAAATAAAAAACTTGGAAATTTCAACTAAAGTGAAAAATTTCTTTGAAAATTTTGTGGACCAAGATGTTGTTGTATGAGCACAGGCCACAGCAGATATGCCTTTTCCAACCAGGCAAAAATAAGAGGTGTATAGCAGGCAGTGGGACTTTTGTCATTGACAACAGTGGGAGCAGGATCATGGCTCAATATCTACTTTGTCTATTAAAACCCAGTATTTTTAAGCACAGGTTAATGGGTGTCCCCACTGGGCTGTAAGTAGTTGAATTTCAGTTGTCCTGGCTGGATCTCTGTCTTTCTAGGTTGCATGACAATTAAGTTTCATATATTGTCAACCCTGCAATTGATAACTTAAAAACATACATAAAACTGGGGAAAAAAAAACAGGGGAAAACTGTTTTAAATACAAAGTCTTTCTTAGGGCATTACGATTTATCATGCACTTTTTTATCATAAGCCATCTGCCAATTTTATTTAACCTGATATTAAGAGTTTGTCCTGAAATGTCACCTTTTTTTGGGTGATTTTTAGATAATGAACAGGCCGTGTTTCAGGATCAGAAAAATTCTGCACTGCTTCTATAAGCATGTATAATTCCTTTATTATTAACTAGTAATAATATGTGAGTGGGAGGATTTTATTAAAAGCCTAGTGAGCGTTCTCTACCAGATCTCAGCTTAGGTTAAAGTGAAAAGAAAAAGTGGACTTTGCTATATTATTTGTAGTAAATGATATTTTTACCAGGAGTAGTCTGAATCACAGTCACCATTTTACATTTGTGGGTTTTTTTCAACTCTCTATTCCCATTAGAAGTGAAATATGATTCTTAGCAAGAGGAAATAATATTTTTGTATTTATAAATTTTAATATTCTTTTCCTATTTCTTGATTTGGAATTGAATTAACATTAATGCAGTATTTAATAATGTTGTAGGCTCATTCTACCAGATTTTCATCATTTTTTGGTTGCTAAAGTGCACTCTGTATAAAATCCACCATTTCTGCATAGATGGCAAGTTTATTATTTAGCTATTTAGCTTTTTTCCGCTATTTTGTCTTTTTACCCAATCTTGAAATCCTTATTCACTGAAATCAGTTAGAATGTTATACTTTGGAAAATGCAACTTTCAAAGAGAGTTAAAGATATGATTTCCAGCTTAGTCAGAAAAATCTAATTTATGGTAAATCTAATTTATGGTAAAAGAACCATTTTTTAAAAAAAATTGAGTGTTTATGGTTGTATCAATTGACTAGTTTCCTGAGCAGCTTGCATACTGCCTGTATTTGGTCATCAGACTATATCTGAATATCTTCAGTTAATACTCACATAAGAATGGCCATATTGGGTCCGACCAAAGGTCCATATAGCCCAGTATCCTGTCTTCCAACAGTGGCCAATGCCAGATGCTTCAGAGGGAATGAACAGAACCGGTAATCATCAAGCGATTCATCCTGTCGCCCATTTCCAGTTTCTCGCATTCTTTTGTCCATCCTCCTATCATAAATTAATCTCAGCAGTATTGACAGAAATTAAACTGAACTAGGAATTGTCATCAGCGCTGTGGATCTGCTCTGCTCTGCTCTGCTAGACCTGTCCAGTGGGCAACATTTAAGTTGATTCTGACTCGGGGGAAATAAAGACACTCCTTACCACACCAGGAAGATCAAGCTAGCTAGCCAGACAAGGGTAGGATCTCCTTCCCTACAGAACTCTCTGTACCTTCAAGGGAACTATTTTCCCCTTTTCCCCTTATGGCAGGAGGAACAGTGGCTTCTACACACTTACCTCCCGAATTTCTACTAAAAGCTCATTATGCTCTTATTAAAACTGATTGAGACATTGAGGAGAAAAAAATGAAAAGGCAGTCAATCCTTCAGGAACTTGCTTCTTGGCTGAGCAAGTAATAAATCATTACTGTAGTAGGAACTCCCTTTGAAATAGCGGATCTCACAGGTGGGTCATCGTCCCAGTGAAAATGTCCTTAAAAAGCCATCCTTGCCCCACTGTTTCTCCCACTGTCTAGTTCACCTTTTTACTTGAGATCAGCTTATTTTTATAATTGGAATGCACACAATGCAGTCAGTTGCAGATACACAGGATACGCTAGTGGAATAGCTATAAAAATATATTTTTTTAGCCTTTTCCTTTTGAACTTTGTAATCTTTCTTACTGCTAGGGTCTTTCAGAAATTATTGTCCCAAATGCATGGCCATTTAGATTTTTCTAACATAGTTCTGCTATTATTAGATAAGGTATTTACACTGGACTGGCCTTCAGTCTTTCCATTTGCCCATTTAATCCCTTGAATATCTTTCAGCTTGTGCAGTTTTCCTGTTGACTCCTCAGCTATTCTGTTTCCAGTTGCTAATTTCGGAGGAAAATGAGTTTTGGGAACTCATCTTTGGTGGGGTGTCTTAAAGTGCCAGTTTAGTTTTGGAACTGTGAATGGGGTAGCCTCATGTTGATCCCAGTGCTGGAGATTCCAGAGGCATCAAGTCTTGGGAACACAGTTTTTTATTCCTCTGAGCATTTTCTCCTAAAGTGGTTTATTACTACTTGAACCAACCCAATTTTCCTGCTCACAGGTTATCACTTTTTCTCTACCCCGTAAATATATACATTTTCTCAGGAGCAAATCCTGCCCCTCCCCCTTTGTGGGCATCTAGGTTTATGGGAAAAGTGCAAACATTGTGGTTCAGCTCAGCATGCCGTTCAGTGGTGGTAGGATTTGGAGAAATTAGCATATATAGGCTTCAACCTTTGCTTCCCAGGGAACATCTGTGTGGGACTCATTCCATGTATGCCATCAGGCTGGGACAGGTTGTTAGGTGCTAGAACTCTAAATTGTTTCTGCGTACTCTATAAATCAGGTGAGTCTATTATCTCCATCTTAGAGGTATAATTAAAGTTAGCTTCCTTCTCTGAAGGCCTGGTGCAAAACTCATTGAAGGTAATGGAAAGACTCCTAAGGACTTCAGTGGGCTTTGGGTCAGAAAGAATTAGGACTGACTGAGAAGCCTTGCAGGGAAAAAGCCAAGCTCTGGTAGTGGGTTTAGGCTGAAATTTATGCTTTGCTTTTTGTTGCTGTTAAGAACATAAGAATGGCCATACAGGGTCAGACTAATGGTCCATCTAGCCCAGTATCCTATATTCTGACAGTGGCCAGTGCCAGATGCTTCAGAGGGAATATACCGAACAGGGCAGTTTATTGAGTGATCTGTTCCCTGTCATCCAGTTCCAGCTTCTGGCAGTCAGAGATTTTGGGACAACTAGAAGATAGAATTGCATCCCTGACCATCAGGATAGCCATTGATGGACCTATCCTTCATGAGCTTATCTAACTCCTTTTTGAACCCAGTTATGTATTTAACTGTTATACTGATGTTTGTTAACAATAAAAGCAAACCCCAGGAAGATGGTACATTTTAAGCACTAACCCAATATATGTGTAGATAGAGACTGTGTGGATGGCTGCTCAGAGGGGATTTTGAGGCTAAGAGGTGTTGCAATTTTGCAAATCCACCAGCTGAACACCCAGTCCTTGAAGAGGGAGCACAGTGTTGACAGGCCTACTGCAGCCTTGGTGCTTCAGCAGTGGCCATGGAGCATTGCCTTTGGATGATAGTGATAATTCCCCTCACTCTGGGGATTAGATCTGTTGTCTCGCTATGTTGTTCTGCAGCTTCTTTCTTGCTTCTCAGGAGCTATAGCACCTTGTCTTTGTGGCTTAGCCCTCTGGCCAACTCACAATAGTCCTCCCCTTCTGAGGTTCTGTCAAACTCCTCTACAGTGTCCCAGGCAGTGCTTAAGTCCACTGCCCTGGCTGAGTCACTCCCTCAGTGACTGGGACGAACGGTCCCAGACATGCTTCATGATCATTGCCCCGGCTATGTCACTTGTTCAGTGGCTGATAGGGGAACCCAGGTCCACCCTCTGCTCTGGGTTCTGGTCCAGGACCCTATCTGGACCATAGCAGCCAAGGTGTGTATTACCTCAAATGCTGCCTCTCCCTTCCTGCTCCTCTTCCTCTCCTACTCTGCCTATCCAAGGCTCAGATTCTCCATCCTAGCAAAACCGCTATCTCCTGGGTCTGCTAGATAAACCCTCCTTCTTTGGTCCAAAGCCCCTTTCTCTACCTTATCCCAGGGAGAGTGACTGAAGCCTCCTCCCTGCAGTACCCTTTCTGCTACCAGCTCCCTGATTTTATAGAAGTTCCTCCATAGGTGAGCTTCCCTTAATTAGGGTTCTGCTCTTAGTGCAAATATCCCCCAACTTGCAGCCCACAAGGGTTAATTGGTCCATCTGGCCTACATTGACCCCTTCCGGGTGAGTGTGTGGAGCATACCCCATCAGTGAACAAATGCATTTTCAGAATAGCTATCAAATATTCCCACCTTTGTAGATGATGGTAATAATGCCATGTTGAACATTGGTAGATGGTGATCTGTCATCACCATCTTCTTGGTCGTCAGTAGACCTTGCCCTGCTTGTTCGTTGTTTGTATTGTTCATTCTGCAGTTTTGCACAGCCACTTCTTAATCCCATTAAGGCTGGAGCAGGGTTTTATGTCTGCCATTGTTAACTTTGTCTAGTTACCTTTTTTTTTCAGACTTCTATTTCACCAGGGACACTTCACAGTAAATATTCTACCTTGTACTACTTCAGCTCAAAGGGTAGTAAGGATACTATTGTTGTGAATGTTATGCATTTGCAATGGCATTGGGGGATGGTTCTCGATAGTACTAACACATTTTCTATCAAGCCTTGAATATATTACTATAATCAGTATTATTTTATTGTACGTATAGTACTTAAAACGTAGAGTTTCTAGACATTTTCCTTGCCCCAGACTGTTCACAATCTTATCTAGATAAAACCAACAAAATTAAAACACAGAGCAATAATTTGGGGAAGTGGAGGGCATGGGTAATTTTTGGTGCAGAGGTTTTAAGAGGGAGTTTTGAGAACCCAGTCTTATATCCATTTCGGTGAATGGTACTAAGAGGAAATGAGAGTAGAGATGTATATGAGGGCTTTGGACTGGAGACTGAAGAGTTTGAATTTAATACAGCAAGAGAAGAAGCCAATTAAGGGATTCAAAGGTGGGCAACGTGGTGAGAGCAATGGAAGGAAGACAACAGCAGCAGCTCATTGGTGCTTAGTTTTTAGCTTCTTTGCAAAATACTAATTTCTTTCCATTGCCAAAAAATATGCCATATTTATTTCTGATATAGTGTATAATTTTCATTGTGTAAGTTATGCAAATACCCCATTTAGTGTACACAATATCAATACTCATGCATATCAGTATACGTGACTATTTTTGACTTAAAATTCATTTGTTTGCTCATTCTTATCTGTTTAAGTCTGTAAAGTTACTTCCAGTTATGTATATCAGAAGTATTCTAATCTTTGTTCTGTAAGAAAATGATGTGACCTAAAGACTGAAGGAGTAATACATGAGTGTGCATTGTATGCATATCATATGTTCAGTGTAATTATGTGTATTCATTTGATTTTCTCTATTCCTTTGAATCTGACGGTAGAAGGAAATTTGGATGAAAGTGATCATAAAATGATAGATTTCATTATTCTAAGGAAAGGAAGGAGTGAAAGCAGCAGAATAAGGACAATGGACTGCAAAAAAATAGATTTTAACAAACTCAAAGAACTAGTAGGTAAGGTCCCATGAGAAGAAAATCTAAGGGAAAAGGGAGTTCAGGAGAACTGATGGTTTCTGAAAGAGAAAATATTAAAGGCACAACTGCAAACTACCCCAATGCAAAGCAAAGACAGGAAGACTAGTAAGAGGCCAATATGATTCCATGAGGAGCTCTTTAATGACCTGAAAATTAAAGAAGAATTATACAGAAAGTGGAAACATGGACAAATTGCTAAGGTTGAATACAAAATAATAGCACAAACATGTAAGGACAAAATCAGAAGAGTGAAGGCAGAAAATGAGTTACACCTAGCAAGGGATATTAAAGGCAATAAGAAAAGGTTTTATCAATACATTAGGCCCAAGAGAAAGATGAAAGAAAGTGTAGGTCCTCTACTTAGTGGGGAAAGGGAGCTAGCAACAGATGACATCAAGAAAGCTGCGATGTTTAATGCCTATTTTACTTCAGTCTTCACTAGAAAGATTAATTGTGACCAGATGCTTAACAGAATTAATATTAACAACAGGGGAGAAGGAGCACAAGCGAGAATAGGGAAAGAACAGGTTAAAGCCAACATGAATTTGTCAAGTACAAGTCATGCCAAACCAACCTAATTTCCTTCTTGGACAGGGTTGCTGGTCTAGTGGGGAAGCAGTAGACGTGATATATCTTGATTTTAGCAAGGCTTTTGACACAGTCCCATATGATATTTTCATAAGAAAACTAGAGAAATGTGGTCTTGATTAAATTACTGTTAGGTGGGTTCATAACTGGTTGAAAGTTTGTACTCAGAGTAATTATCAATGTGCTACTGTCAAACTAGTGGGATCATGCAGAGAACTTTCCTGGGTGTGGTAATATTCAACATTTTCATTAATGATTTGGATAATGGAGTGGAGAGTTTGCTTATAAAAGTTGCATATGACACCAAGATGAGTGGAGTTGCAAGCACTTTGAAGAACCGTGTTAGAATTCAAAATGATCTTGAAAAATTGGAGAATTGGTCTGAAATCAAGAAGATGAAATTCAGTTAAGAGAAGAGCAAAGTACTGTGCTTAGGAAAAAAAATCAAATGCACAAATACAAAATTATGAATGACTGGTTAGACAGTAGTATTGTGGGAAAGAATGTGGGAATTATAGTGGATCACAAATTAAATAAGAGTCAACAATGAGATGCAATTACAAAAAAGACTATCATTCTGGGGTATATAACAGGCATGTCGTATGTAAGACATATCAGGTAATTGTCTTGCTCTACTTGGCACCAGTGACACCTCAGCTGGAATATTCTGTCCAGTTTTGGGTGCCACATTTAAGAAAGATGTGGACAAATTGGAGAGAGTCCAGAGGAAAGCAATACAAATAATAAAAGTTTTAGAAAACCAGACCTATAAGGAAAGGTTAATTGACCCTCCCCCAAAAAAGAGAGAGGAGTTATGTGATAAATCTTGAAATATGTTAAGGACTGTTATAAAGAGAATGGTAATCAATTGTTCTCCATGTCCACTGAAGGTAGGACAAGTAGTAATAGGCTTAATCTGCAGCAAGGGAGATGTAGGTTAGATATTAGGAAAAACTTTCAAACTATAAGGATAGTTAAGAACTGTAACAGGCTTCCAAGGGAGATTGTGGAATTTGTCACTCAAGGTTATTAAGAACAGGGGTCGGCAACCTTTCAGAAGTGCTGTGCCGAGTCTTCATTTATTCACTCTGATTTAGGGTTTCGCGTGCCAGTAACACATTTTAATGTTCTTAGAAGGGCTCTTTCTATAAGTCTGTAATATATAACTAAACTATTGTTGTATGTGAAGTAAATAAGGTTTTTAAAAAGGTTTAAGAAGCTTCATTTAAAATTAATAAAATGCAGAGCCCCCCGGACCAGTGGCCAGGACCCAGGCAGTGTGAGTGCCACTGAAAATCAGCTCGCATGCCGCCTTCGGCACCCCTGCCATAGGTTGCCTACCCCTGGGTTATACAAACACTGGTCGGGTGGTCTAGGTATACTTGGTCCTGCCATGCCTTGTCTAGCCACCATGTCCAGCATGGGTGGCTACACAAGATGACCTTTTGAGGTTCCTTCCAGCCCTATATTTTTATGATTCTATAAAAGCAATGGACCCCAGATCCTTAACTAGTATGAATTGGCTTACCTCTTTTGAAGTTGTGGAGCTATGGTACTTTACACCTGCTGAAGATCTGGCCCAGTGTTTTTAATTTGATCTCTCTTGTGCTTTCTTTGATACTACATGTAAGGGATCAACATGCAAATTGCGCAAACGAGGAGAAGATTCCAGAGGCCTAAAGCATTCATTGAAACAAATGGCAATAGATCGTTTCTCATAAAAAAAATAATCTGTCATTCTTTGAGTAGGAAATATTCTGTTTCTTAAGGGGGAAGTGTGAAAGCTGAGAATCATCGACAAGGCAGGGCTTAAGTAAGGCGGGGGCATGATCAAACATTGTAACTGAGGCAACTAAACTTCTATAAGACCACCACCTTCCTTAAATTGCACTTTGCCCTGGGGAACTGGGGGATCCCTTCAGGTGCATGGGTAACAGAACCATTCCTTAGCATGGAATTTAGAGACAGTTGCCTAATTTACTGTTGTAAACTGCTCACTATATTTATATACCTTCACTTGTCATCTAATCCAAATGTCGCAGATACAAGTGGAATAGTTTGTGTTTTCATGTTATGTTGTTTTTTGCAGGAGTCAGAGAGTAATAAGTTATGTTCCCTATATTCCTTCCGGAATACCTCTACCTCACCACACAAGCCCGACGAAGGAGGTCGCGATCGCAGTGAGCTAATGACCAGTGTTAATTTTGGAACTCCAGAACGCCGCAAAGGAAGCCTTGCTGATGTGGTGGACACACTGAAACAGAAGAAACTAGAGGAAATGACCAGGACTGAACAGGAAGGTATGTGCGGGCTAAGACTGTTGTAATATATTTTTTCCTGCAGATTCTATGCCTTAAAGAATGTGTGGGGTATCAAGAGCCAGAGAAGTGCATAATTGGCATTAACTGGGAAAAAGTTATTCACAGTTACCATGGCAATGGCAGTTTGTGATCCATTAGGCATGTTAGACAGATATCTCTGTTTCCTAAAACTCCCTGAATTTTAGGTGGTGCCTGTGAGTCAAAGCAAAGATTTAAGCTTAGATGATGCCTCAGCTTATTAAAAAAATTGTGATGAATTGCTAGCTGGTCTCATCATGTTCATGGATATATTTCAGTAATTTTTTCTCCTTTTAAGTGAAAATATTTGTTTTAAACAATAGAAGTGCAGAAAAACATTAGTTATTTAATTTTATCTCAGTAATTGTCATCTTTCTTCACTTTATTCATAACAACTTTTGCAGCCAGGAAGGTAGGCAATTGTTCTAAGGCTAAGGAGGAGTTAGCTCTGACCTGTATATCTAGATCTGTGGCTGAAGAAATGCATTTTATAAAACATATGTGCCTATGTGAGAAGGAAATACAAAAATAGGGATAAATCATGAGGCAATGAATCACCTTATATTCAGTTCTTAGTCAGCATAAACCTCTGTGATTTAAATGAGAGTTTTGCCTGAATAAGGACTAAATAGAACTGGGGAAGTGAGTTCATCCTTCTAGATCTGCACATGGATGGATTCTACACAGAGATCTTCATGTTTCATGTGTAGTGAAGCCTCAGCGGCCTCTGTGGTGCCATCTGCCCAGTCCCTGAGCCCGTGGGGAGACCTGCACAGCATCTGTATTAAAGAAGAGGTGGTTGGGGTGTATGTCAGAGTGAGGGCGGGTTAGAGCTGCAGGTGCTCATAACCTAATATCTCTTCACCTAGACTCCAGTGGAGAATCCACAGTTCTGTGTCCGTAGGCTTTTCCTATTCTGCCTCCGTGCCATGGAATTCCTGCTTAGGGAGTGTTCTGGCAAAACAACAACAAACTTTCAGGGAGTCAGAGGGTCCTGAAGTAGACACGGTTGTGGTTCTGCGGTGGGACAAGTCCTGCCCCTGCAACGAAAAATCTGTGAAAAAACATGCGAGAGCAGGACACTTGCAGAGTCTTCCATCTCCTCCATCAATTAGTGGGTATTTCAGGATTAAGGGAGCTGTAACATTCTGGAGATGAGGATTTGGCTCACAGGCTTTTAAGGGTATATGGTGAGATCTTCAGGCTCTGTGTAGCAAAGTAGAAATCCATTACAACTGAAACAACCTATTTAAATATGGCGAAAATATGCAGGGAGGTAGATATGTGAAGGTTTTTACATTTCTTGGCACAGTTTTTAAATGACAGGCACATAGTTAACTGTGTTCTATAGGTGTCCTTTCCTAAGCTGGAGAAGCGTCTCCAAAGAATGTCCCAGATTTTTGAGAACCATCTGTCTGTTTTCAGCTGTAAAGATCATTCTTTTAAAAATTATCTCTTAAGTTTGATGGCTAGACTAGGAAACTATTTTAAATTTTACTTTGGCAAAATCTTTTTTTTACAGTCAGTTAACAGTTGTTCTGCACTCCATGCTAATCAAAGGCTTCTTGGCTCCGACTTGCTGCTGGAGTTTGAAGTTGTTGTTGATCATAGTGACACCACTGCTAAAACTTTTCCAAAAGTACATTGTGTGGAGTGTAAAACCAAATGTGCATCAAATAGTTTACAGTTAATATTTTAATGTGATGGGTTAAACACTTTAACTTCTCTTCCTACTAATTCTGGTGTCTTTTCTGTCCTCACTCTTTATTAGTATATACTAGCATTGGTTTAATCTAGAGACATACTTTATACAAAAAAGACCACTTTTTACCGAATGTAAGAGTTCTCCATTCTCCATATTCCCATGAGGAAGAGTGTTTGCATGATTTATAAAATCTTGCTTTCTGAGGAACAGCTAATGCTGGAGCACTGTTCATTTTAATGCCTCTTTATTTTGGCACAAAAGTGGCTGACCACATCTTCATGTTTTTTTCATGTTTTTGCCCCGCTACTTTTGCAGAGAAAGGTCACTTGACTATTGCAAGAAATAATTGTTGGGCATCAATTTGCACTGTGATTTAATCAGTGACTATGGAAAATTAATTTGCAGCAAATATTTGCAGTTGTGCAATGTGTTTCATGCTCCAAAATCTCAGATATTGTTAATTTTTATATAGAGTGGAAATAGATTGTAATTGTTGTGGTAGATTTGGGTACCTGTGCATGTGAAATAGCAAAATGCTGAATGTACCTGCTTCAGTGTTATCCTGAAAAACATATGGGTAATGCAAAATGGCAGTCCACGACTTTTCACATTTGCTTGATCTGAATAAAATGAACATTTAAAAACTGGTTTCAATTACATGTTTTAAATATTACAATTGACTATGTATGGGCAGACCCTGTGTTTGCATTGAATCAATTGCAGGAATGAGACATAGGTTAGTAAACACATTTTGTCCTGTAGCAGACCCTTTCTTTTAAATGACCTAATAGTTGCCTAAGTATAGCTGGGCCAAAGAGGTTTGTCTTTCAGCAAATAATCATCAAAATAGGCTTGTTTAGAGTAAGTTGATAGTTCTTCTGAAGATGATACACAGCCAGGGCTGCTGAAGAGTCCTATGCCTGGGTCATACTGAGCCCTGATATAGTCATGACCTAGTACAACAGTGTTCCTAGTCCAGAACATTCAAAAGCTACTGTCTATTAATGAGAGTCATCATAATACAATAATTCAATTAATTTAATGGAGAGGAAGCATTAACTCCTACTGCATACTACTAAGTTAATTCTGTGGGTCTTTTCTTCTGTGTTTCTCAAAGGACTTTACAAACAAATTAAGTTTCTTATCACTCCAATGAGGTAGGTAAATAGTCCTTTGTTACAGTTTTACATGGAGGAGACTTAGTCATAGGAAGGTTATAGACTCTTGTTCTACTCCCATTAAATCAACAGACCAATTGGACTAGACCCTAGATGGCTATTGCCAGGTCATACAGTGAGTTGGTAGCAGAGCTGGAAATAAATCCAGAGCTCCTGATTCCCAGTCCCCTGCTGTGACCAGTAATGCCCCCCATGTTTCCTTTAACTTCACAAAATTTCTGGTCTTCCAGAGGAATATGGCCTAGGATTAGCGGGAGCCTCCAATGCAAAATGCTTCATAGTTGGATGTGTGCTTTCAAATATAAAATGTCAGCCATCCCTGTATATGGGCCCCACGACAACTGGTAATTGTGAGAAAATGAATATGAGTTTAAAGACTTTATCATGTCTAAATAAATATATTTAATCAGAGTCCTTTGGCTTCTGAAAATAAGTTGTCTAATCAGAATTTCATTTGAGCAGCTGCGACCAAGGAGGTCAACAGGCATTGCCTAAGAGAATATGGCCCAGCTGGTTAAATTTGGTTGTTGTAGTGATTTAAATGGTCAAGTGCTGCTTGTAATCCAGGACCGTCTGTCTGCAAAGGAAAGAGTGAATGCTTCAGCATAATGTACAGCTGTTTTAATCTTTCTTTAATAATAGTGCTTCAGCCAATATCATGCCTTGTGTATCACACTACAAACATAAGCACCTCATGCAGGACTAAACATATCTTAGGTCAGTTTCTTGAGTTACATGTAATTTGGAAAAAGACCATCACCTGCAAAACTCAAATAATAATGAGTTCCCAACCCAGTCCTTGTACAGATTGTACATTAAAACAGCCTGTGACTTAATTTGTAATGATTTGGAAAGAAAATAGATGTGGTAGAATTTAAATATAAAAATAATAAAATTCTATTCAGTATTTACAAGTCACTTAGCTGAGTACATAAAGACTTGCTGAAATGTATTCTCGTGCGGTATAAGAGGTCAGAAATGAGACCAGATGTCTAATTTAACTGAGCCATACCAAACATTAAGAGTTTTGGATAATTTCAATATACTAACTTATTTACATTTTCTGTACAAGGAAATGCACAGTGTTTTGAGGCGGGCCTTTCATTGATTTAAAAAAAAAAAAAGAGTATCTTCCAGTGAAGAAGAAACATTATTTCTTTGTAGTGTTCAGATGAAGAGTGTACATGTTTGGCACCCCGTTCAAATGTCTGTTTTCCCCCTTCCCCTCCACACGCTCTACCCTTCCAATAAGAGAAGTCACTTCCAAAACATTGCTTATTACTGTGCTTATGTGATATATTTCCATTGTCTGGTCTGCCTACTTCTAGGCAAAGGTTCCAACCAGACATCATGTTGTACCTCCACCTAAGCCTCTAAAAGTAATAATTAAGAACACATCCTGTCTGTAGGCTGAAGGGCAGATTTCCCTTCAGAGTTGATACCAGTGCAACTCCATAGGTATGGAATGCTAGTATGGGCAGTCAGCTGGCACTCCTGAGCTAGAAACTGGACGTGTCATTTCTGCTAAGTGCTAAGCCCTCATTACTCAGGGCCTTGAGTCCTACTTCACTTTTAACCTTGATTCTGTTATGTATACAGTATCATTTTTCAGCAAAGCTCAGTTCAAAATTCTAGCACAAGTTTTTTATAAACTGCTTCCCATTCTTGTTTCATCACTGAAGACCAGAGTTGGACATGCTAAAAATCAGAGATTTTTAATTACCATTCAGGGTAGAATTACATGCCTCTATATAAATAACAGTATATTACTATATCCATCTCTACTATCTGTCATGTATGCAGGTGCTCTCTCTCTCTCCCTAAATATATATGTAACATGGAGCTGACCATGTATACATGTCTAAATGTATATTAAATATATATTAAACACACGTTCATAACTAATATACTATATGTATGACAGAGTTTATAAATTACTAAAGTACTATATATGTAGATATTCAATGTTTTTTCAACTCTTTCTTGACCCTTCATTTGCTGGTGAAAATTCTAGAGTTAATACTAAAATAACTAAGAACAATACAAAACAAAAAAAGTCTTCCATAATAGGACTAAAGATGTATATAGAACAAAGTACATGGAAATGTGCACAATTCACATTGATTTCATTGGAAGTTACACAAAGATATTTGACGATACAGTGTGGTCTATAAGTGTGCTATTGTCATTACATTTCAATTATAGGTTTATTAACATCTGTATATATAGTGCTCACAAAATCTGTATACCATACCATACCATACCATACCATACCGAATCAAAGAAATGTTTCAGTTCTACATTCTTTGTTCAGCCTCCCACAGGCATGAAAGGGTTGATCCCAACAGTATGTCTATAAGTAGCCCTTTCAGTTTAGTTTCAAGCAACAGGGCTTCCATCACTTCTCTTGGGAGATGTTCCCATAGCCTTAGAGATCTCACTTTTAGAATGATTTGTCCCTTATATTTAGTTGAAATGCTCTTTTTGTTTAGTTTTCTCTGCATGATTCCTAGTTATACCACGTTGGATCACCCTGATAAATTTCCCTCCCTAATTATTTTTTACAGTCTACAACTACTTGTAGACAACAATAATTTTTCCCCCTTGTGGTGAGTGAGTAGAATTCTTTTTTTCCTCAGTTAATATTACACTCTTATCCCAGTGTAGTGTTAGAGGACATAGTGCTCAAGGAGATTTTATCTTTTGGATGAGACAAAGAATTGAGTTCCTAGCTACTTGTGGGCATTGAATATGTCCTTGAACTTTTCTAAAGAGTAATGGCTGGATTTAATTCTAGTTGGACAGTTATGTCTCTGCCACGTTCCCACCTCCAATGTTTCCATTGAATAAGGTCTCATTCTTGTCTGTTCTAAAATATTTGGCATTTATTAAATAGATATGCATTATACATTCTTCATGGGTTCTGGATGATTACAGATACATTTTATATTTGAACAATTTTTTTCATAGTTTTACTATAGTTTGAAGTTAGGATTATTCAAAGTGATATGAATTTAATTGTTTTGTGGTAGCTCCTGGAAGCCCCAACCAATGCTTGGGGTGGGTGGGTGGGTGAATTGTGCTAGGTACAGTTCACAGATACTGAACGATGGTCTTTCCCCAAAGAGTTTACAATCTAATAGTCCCCTTTTTTCCCTCTGAAAAACCTTTACCAGATTTGCTATATATCAGTCATATACTACCTGCCTCATTCTCCATGAATTTTCACAAATGCTTGCTGGTAACAGAGTGAGGGCCTGATCCTATGTCCATGAAAGTCAGTGGTAAAGTTCCCATTGTCTTAAATGGTGCAGGATCATCCCCACAAATTTGTGAGCAGATTCCTGTCAATTCACAGATGGTCATGTATTCGGACAATATTTGTACATAGTCCCTTACCTGCCTTTTATCAACAGCTATATTGTCATGGTTTTTCTGTATTTACTAACGGTTTTTTCTTTCAAAAGGAATAAAGCACTTCAGTACCTCAGTCTTTATACAATCACAGCTGATTTGTACTTTCTTCTGTTGAATGAGCCTCTTCTCTTTCTAGCATTCCTTTTTTGCCCAGTGGGTTAGATTTGTGGAAGCCTTTCTTGTTCCTCTTTTTATTATTATTATTATTATTATTATTTATTTTTTCTGGTAGTGTCTGTGGACCAATAAAAACAGGACCTTGTTGTGCTAGGCACTGTACAAACAGAGTAATAGACCGTCTCTGTGCCAAAAATCTATCTAAATAGACATGATAGACAAAGGGTAGGGCAAAGGCATGGAGGACACTTTCCCCCTTTCATTCTGTATTCTTGCATAGCTTACCTCTTTGCTACATGCCTGATTGACTCTCTCTAGTCCTCTGTGTTTTCCTCTGCATCTGTCCATTCCCCTTTGAGGTTCTTTTTTACCCTCAGATCTTTGTGTGGTCTCTCCCAGTCACATTAGTCACTCATTTTCACTCCTTTTTCTTCCTTTATGAAGAAATTGTAGCTTGTTGTTCTGTATCTTAATGATAGTAGTTTTGGGGGGCTCCAGCCTTGTTTCATACTTGTGTATTTTAAACAGTATTAGCCATACATTTAAAGAAAGGGACATTATGTCCTATGAAACTATTTCTTAGTAGGCTGAATTCCAATAATTGAGGGACACTAGCAGAAAGCACCCAGTTATCTCAGTTGGTTCCTCATTAGAAGTAGATCTAGAATGGCTTCTGCTCTGGTTGGGTTCTCTGCTTTTTGAATCAGGAATTAATTTTCTATTTAAATTAGGAATCTCTTTGATGAACTCTGTTTATAACCCACTCAGTGTCTGGGTACTTAATTTTCTCACTGACTAAACTCTTGTGGTTCCAAACTCCCTCCATTGCTGGTCAGAAGATTTTTTTCTTGTTCTTTTGTAGGCCTGGGAGTGTGTAAAAGATTAGTGCCCTTTTTACTTTTCTTAATTTCTTATGTACTCAAAGTATTTCAGAGCTACTCACATCATGATCAAAATATATCTCACTGGCTTTGTCAGTATTTCCAGCATATACTGTCACATGATAAATAAGTAGAGGAGTTGGAGAGCTACCTGTTTATCCTAGGATTTGGTATTGATGTTCATCATGGTAATGCCTGATCACATGAGACTACTAGGTCTCCCCGCACATGTCATTGGGCTCCATACAAACTACAATACCTGGTGATTTCTTATAATTCTTCAGAGTCTCTCTTGAGCTGACTGCCAGCAGAAAACATCCTGTCTTGTTTTTTTGGTTCACAAATCTGGTACAGCATACATGGGGTAGTACAGGCTTCTCCACAGTGCCCTGAGATACTATGGAGAGGGGAGACAATATAAATATGGAAATGGATTAATAGATTGTGTTGCCAACCCCTCCCCTGTAGGGACCATCACTGGGGTGAAAAAGTACTTTGGCTTCCATGCCCAGTCACCTTTTAGCCTCTGTCCTTAGACTACTAACAAGGGTACCAGTTATTCAAGATAGTTAAGACTAAAGCAGATTGTGAAGAACTTCAAAAAGATCTCACAAAACTAAGTGATTGGGCAACAAAATGGCAAATGAAATTTAATGTGGATAAATGTAAAGTAATGCACATTGGAAAAAATAACCCCAACTATACATACAATATGATGGGGGCTAATTTAGCTACAACGAGTCAGGAAAAAGATCTTGGAGTCATCGTGGATAGTTCTCTGAAGATGTCCACGCAGTGTGCAGAGGCGGTCAAAAAAGCAAACAGGATGTTAGGAATCATTAAAAAGGGGATAGAGAATAAGACTGAGAATATATTATTGCCCTTATATAAATCCATGGTATGCCCACATCTCGAATACTGTGTACAGATTTGGTCTCCTCACCTCAAAAAAGATATTCTAGCACTAGAAAAGGTTCAGAAAAGGGCAACTAAAATGATTAGGGGTTTGGAAAGGGTCCCATACGAGGAAAGATTAAAGAGGCTAGGACTCTTCAGCTTGGAAAAGAGGAGACTAAGGGGGGATATGATAGAGGTATATAAAATCATGAGTGATGTTGAGAAAGTGGATAAGGAAAAGTTATTCACTTATTCCCATAATGCAAGAACTAGGGGTCACCAAATGAAATTAATAGGCAGCAGGTTTAAAACAAATAAAAGGAAGTTCTTCTTCACGCAGCGCACAGTCAACTTGTGGAACTCCTTACCTGAGGAGGTTGTGAAGGCTAGGACTATAACAATGTTTAAAAGGGAACTGGATAAATTCATGGTGGCTAAGTCTATAAATGGCTATTAGCCAGGATGGATAAAGAATGGTGTCCCTAGCCTCTGTTTGTCAGAGGATGGAGATGGATGGCAGGAGAGAGATCACTTGATCATTGCCTGTTAGGTTCATTCCCTTTGGGGCACCTGGCATTGGCCACTGCCAGTAGACAGATACTGGGCTAGATGGATTTTGGTCTGACCCGGTACGGCCATTCTTATGTTCTTATGTTCTTATGTCAATTGTGGTGGCGTTTTTTGTGATATGGGTACTGCTAGGAGCTGCAATGACATCACCAGGTCATTTCCACTGCCCATTTTGATGATGCTTCTGTGTCCCAGTTCAGAATGCCCACTTGTTGGAACTTACTCTGTTTAAACTGCTTCAAGACCTTTTTATCTATTTTCTGATCTGAATTGTGCAGATTGGGTCATTTCTTCTAACTAAGATAGTTTTTGGATTTGGACTTTTTAAGGGAAACACCTCAAATTTATTTGCATCCTCTACCTGTTATGATTAATTACCTTTTTATTAGGACTCACAGCATTGCTGTCTTTCTTCAGTTAGCGTCTCTGAGCTTCAGTTATAGACTGCCTTGCAGACAGGAATGGATTAAACTGAACTGAACCTGCATCCTCTAAATGTCACCACCTCCTGGGCTCATCCAACCAGCTCCTCCCCAGTGATTCTTCCTCTTTTAGCCTCCTAGAATCTTCTTCTCCATCCCTGTGCCTCTAGTTTCCCCATTCTATCTTTGCCTGCAACCTCATTAAACCTCTTTCCCCCAGGCCTCACCAATAAAAAGAGAGAATTTTACATTTTTGACTATATGATAAAATGTCTCAGCTTTTCTGTCAAATGCTTTTCATCTATTTATTGCAGTACACTCACCTACATTTCTGATGCTTTTTAGGAATCATGTATTCTGTGACCTACCTACCTATGCAATATTTGTATCAAAGACCTATTAGTTACATTATAAGCATCATGAGAGCAAATAAGAAAATGCAAGGAGCTATCTAAACAGCCAGCTCTTCCCTTATGAGAATCAGAAAAGCAAATTCAGTGTAAATGGATACAAATGAAAGAAAATCAGGCTCCATGGCTAAGAACATTATTGAGTTAACAGCTATAAAAATATGCAAAGCTGCTTCAGTTGTGTGGACTCGGCAGCAGATAACTAAATTCAAACTTCATTGCTGTTTCTAATGTACTGTAAAGCTAACAATATTATGATCAGAAAATGTTTCAAGACAGGAACTGAAGTACATGCTGTAGTCGGGTTTTGATTTAGCAAATTAATATTATGGGCCAAATTGAAACCCGTATTTCTGACAATTTTTCAGCTTTAATATAAAAATCTCTAAAGAAAATATTTATATTCTTTTGATGGCTTCAGCACCATGTATGCCAACCTTTATGCAAGCGAATTTTCAAGTTCTTTAGGTGAACAACCTCAGGTTTCTTTGGTGACAAACTTTAGTTTTAGTTAGTCCTATTTGCTCTGCCGTTCCTGCTGTTTTGTAACAGGGCCTAAAAGTGCTTTAAGTGCTTGTGACTGTGGTAATGAATGAAAATATCTTTCCAGCACTGAGAGTATTGCATTAGACTGAATAGTCACCTTACTTGTAAAAGCACTATTAGAGAGGGGCAGCTGTAAGTAAGGATAACGATTTGTGTCCACTGCTTATTTACTGAAAATTGTAAATGTATTATTTATTGAGAGCTCTCTAGACAGTGCTTGTCAGAATAAAAATGTCAGCTCTGAGCAAAATGTTATAATACATAATAAAAATGCTAGGTGCGCACTTTAGAGACACAACTAATTAGATCCGCTTTTCTTAAAGACACGACAGTAAAAATGCTCAGTGTTGTGTACATTTAAAATGCTGATATATTCCTTATTTTCCTATACAGAATTTGGTTTGGCTACCTTATCATTACTTAAAAATAATTCTGACAACTTTATAATGTTGCTACGTGAAATACAGAGGCATTTGCCGCCTGGCTGAAGGAGGCAGCTACACAATCAGGCTGCCCAGCTCAGCTTGCAGGGGGAGCATCTGCTCTCACCTCTGTGGTTTAGTCTGAAAATACAAAATGCCACTTCCTCCATGAGCGATGCTGGCTGGCAGGCTTGTGGAAAACTGCCTCCAGTGTAAGCAACGTAAAATTATTAAGATTAATCCTCAGCTGTGCTAATTAACCCCAAACAAATTTTACGTTAAGGAAACCATATCTATTCAACATCAATTTTACTTTTGTTTACTATTAAAAGCCATTAAGCACTGGATAAAATCAGTTAATTTTTTTATGTATTTTTATTTAAAAGATATTTTTTGTGCTAGTTAAATATTTTTTTGGAGATTATTTCTCCTCCTGAGGCTTACAACATGAAAGATGTCAGGTTAAAAATATGTACTGTCATAGAGTGTCTTCTTATGGGCGAGAGGAAATGTGGTTTTGAATTTCTCTCTGTAACAAGGAACAATTTAGTTCAGAATAATGACATTCAGATCACAGCTTGTTAACAGTATTCTTCTTTTTCAGGGTATATCAACCAAATTCAGCCCTGCAATAAGAAAACCTAACTCCATTTACCTTAACAAAGTTATGTCCATATATACGTGGTTTTGTTTTGTCCATCTGGTGATCTTGCAGCCCTTCACACTGCACGCTGGGCCTGATCCAGTTCTACTGAAGCCAATTGGAGCCTTGTTAGTGACTTCAGCAGGAACAGGATCAAACCCTACATGAGCTCCTCTTATATCTGTAATTCAAGTTCTGTCCCAACCTCTATGTCTTCTCACGTCCCAGTGTATATTATATTACTAGTGAACACAAAGTAGGAATCAGAAAAAACATAATCCAGTTTTCTGGGCTAAATTTTTCTGTGCTACCTATATGTGTTCTGATGAATCCTTTTAATTTTTGTATCCAGTTAGACAGTTCCTTCCTTATGTGCTCATTGGCATACTGAACTTCAAGACATAACCAAAATGAAATGAGTTAATAGACATGCATGTCAGAATCCTCCCCTTTTCTTTAATAACATAGCAGAGCAGTCGCGGAGCAGTAGTTAAGAGAGATTCATGAAAAGGAGAGCATAATAGCTGTGGTTGATGCAGTAGTGTAGGCAAATATTGCGTAAACATCCCCAGACAGTTCTGCTAACATACCTCAGTCCTGACCAACAACAGCCATGCTATTCCCGTCTTGGGCTGCTCTTTTGCACAGACAGCCAATCATGCAAAGCCATGCCAAAATGTCCTGTTCTGCAGAATAACATTCTGGAACTTATTAAATAACTGTTGTCTTTTATTAATCAGAGTGTATTTTTAGTTTTATTTGGTAAAGTACCAAGAAGTTTCTGGGCATGGTGCCCTATATATAAACAATTATTTGCTTTCTTCTACTTTGTTGTTGTATTTCTTATTAATGCTTTGGAGTGAAAAGAATAAGGCAGCTTTTACATAACTATTTGCTGTACTTTGAAATGCAGTTATAATGTATTGTTATCAGATTAAATTCTTCGATCACCTGCTGTTTTCACGTGATTCTCAGCTGATTTGGCATGACTTGTATCACCCTCTGAGCTGTGGGCATTATCTTTACATCACTTATAGCTTCAGTGAACTTGTACGCTGTTTTGCACTTTATCCATTTGAAATCGATACACGCAAGTTGACATTTTCATAGTCTAGTGTTTCTGAATGCTACAAGTCCCGGAAGTAGCAAAATGTAACTGAAAACTCAGTAGCCCATCCATATATGTCATCTGTTTGGTGCAAATTCCTATTAATTTCCCATAAAGTCCTAGGCCAAATTCTGCTGTCATTTACAACCATGTTGTATTTGTTGAGGGTCCCAATGAAGGCAGAATTTTGCTCTTTTAAATGTGTCTTTGAATTTACCTGCCAGTCTGATACTAAAAATGTGTCTGGATCCTAGTACAGGTATTAACACTTCCTCTCCTATCTTAAATATGTAACAAGCAGGTTGCCATTAAATATTTACAGTGAAACAAAAACTAACACAAAGGGCAGAGGTTTGATAAAGCGTCAGAAGAGCTTGCTAGTGAAAACCAGAGGCTCTGGGCCAAATTCATTCGTGGAGTCCCTCGATTAACTGAGTTACCCCAGGAATAATTCAACCACAGCCTGCATACATTTGCACCATTGTTTTAATATTTTATAGAGGATTTTGAATTGCACAGAAGGAATGTTAAAGACCTAGTACCTGAGTGTGCTACCTATTACAATAAGCTTTCTTTATGTTAAATTTTCAGTTTCCTTTATTAACTGTTTTTGTTTTTGCCTATGTAAATTTGTTTGTTGCAGCTTTATTAATAGGTTTTGATATATCTTTAATTGGCCGGTTAATTAATAATTCACTTGGAACATTTGTTTCTGCATGTTTATTGTATCTCTTGTTCCTATGGTATAATGTCTTGATAAGGTTATCTTATCTACTGCATTGCATTGCCTAAATACCAAATCATAGAACAAATTACTGTAAGACATGCAACTTCAGACATCAAATTAAATGTATTGTTAGTGAACAAAAAAAGACAGTTTTATAAACATTTCTATTTAATAATTTTCTCACTTTTCTATCTCCCTGTTAATCTTTATTAGCAAATTTAACCAGTGCTATACCAGTAGTAAAACATGTTGCAAACATTTTTTTAATTCAGTTTAAGTGTATATCACCAACTCAGAAAGAAACCAGGTAACTGGGAAGCACTGCATTACTATAATGCAGAATGGTTGCAGGATTTTATTTCTATTAAGACTGCAATTTGTAACCTACAATAGTCCAGGCTTTTTTTGTGTGTATTTTTCTACTAAATCATTTTTTTAAAAAGCCAAAAAGAGACTATCGGATTTGAAACACAGTGGCCCTGAAGTGATGGGAAAATGGCCAAGGTGTCACAGCTAATTTCTGACCCTGCTTTATGAGTTCTGCTGTTCCTTATTCCCCTTGTCAGTCTGTGAATCCCTGAGGCTGTACAAACTGGCCTAACATCACTCAACTCCAGTTTTATATCCTCTCTTAATAATGTTGAGTCTATTCTGTCCAGCTTTGATTCAGACAACCTGCTTGTCTTGAAAAAGTGATATATTTAATCAGTGGCTCTGTCTCCAGCATAGCTCCCACTGCGTGAGACTAGAGCCAAAGAGTAGTGCAGTGGCCTGTCACTTCTGTTTGAATAGGTAATGTGGAGCCGTTCAGCCGAAGAGACAGGAGCTGGAACTGCTTGTTAGGACACATGATCAAAAGCCACTCTCTGCTTTCTGCCAATCAAGCCTCATGTCGCCTTGTGGGGCAGACATTAAATAGATTTTTCTGCCGTACACTGTGGGCACTTTGCCAGTTTGACATGTGAACTGTTACAAAAGATATCAGAGTTTCCACTGCTTGCTGACTGCTTTTAAATATTACCAAGCTCTTGCTGTCCAAAGTAGAATATTTTAAATACTGTATTATGATAAATTTCCGGCAGTATTACTCAGTCTCCTTCATGCTCCAAACAGTTTTATAGATGTTTTTGGAAGCAAAACCAGAAGTTGATCTTCTGAAAAACAAAAAAACCAATCCCCCCCCCAACTGTTGAACAACTGTATGACAAATAGATTTGAACAAGATGATTGTTGTCTGAGAATTATGGTGAGTTGTCTGTTTTCAATGTTGTGCTTTTGAATATTGTTTCTATTTTTTGCTGTTTTAACATTATTTCATTAGATTTTCCTAGTTGAGCTCATAGCAATATTTTTTGTTGTGATATGTTTGTGTCTAGGGATATTAAAATTGGTTTATTTTGTAAATTAAGTAGATTTTATTTATTGTGTTTTTTGGCTGATGGTGCAAATTTAAATACCGTAAAATGGCTCAGTAGCTGTTTTTATTTATACTTTCCCTTGTTTCCTCCCCCTTCAGATCCTTGTATATTACCCTTCATAGCCACCTCAGCTTCTGTGCCCATGGCAACAACACTCAGTGGTGGAGGCTAACAAAGATGACATTTAGGCTTTCCTTAAATAATGAATATTCTTTTGTAACTTTTTTTAGGAGTTCCAAACACCCAGATAACTGCTTCTCTTAGTGTATTCGGTATCTTGATATTCAAATACTTGCCATTTATTCAGTGCTTGCTGTTCCTGATCTAATAATCATTTTTCAAGGAATGAAACATTTTCACCAAAACATGCCATGGCAATCTAGTGGAACTCATTTAAACAGTGAGCTACACATAAACAGCTGCTCCTTCAATAAGCCATTCTTTATAATACCCTTATTACCTTCTAGTGTCTCAAATTCTGATTAGTCAACAGTGCTGATTACTATATGGCATTCCATTGCCCATCTTCCTTCTGCTCAGCTGCTCATGTCTTAGCTGTTATGTGATTACAACACAACTTGTGCATTGTTTCTCCAAGTTGCTCTTCATACTGTATAGCTTAAAAAGCTCTAAGTAGACTCAAAACCTTATTGTGAACTACTACAAAATGATTTCTGTGACACTTTGTGCATTGGATTATGTATGACAGTGAAACTATCAAGTTATTCATAGTGTTTGTACTTTACTACTTTGTGGTAAGGATGGCCAACATTCTTAGCTTTGCAATGAGGGGTGTGTAAATGCATTCCAGTTAAACAAACTTTAGTAAATGGTGGTTAGATATTGCAACATTTGGTGTATGGCCCAGCAGGAAAGATTTAGGATGGAATTTTCAAAAGCGCTCAGCATTGGCCTATCTCTGCTCTCATTAAAGTCAATGTGAGCAGACATAGACTGGAGCAGAATTAGACCAATGTAAAGCTGAATGCTTTTGAAAATCCCACCCTTAAATAATATGAGCAAACAAATAGAAAGATGTGTGTTTGAGGAAGGAAATTGCATAGAATGAAAGAGATCACGTTTGGATCAACATTCCTGGGACCGCAATTTTTTGGTTAAGGCAGCACCTATAGTGGTTCGTTAAATGACATTAAACCCTTGTTCAGCTAAGTGATAAATAGAATTGCGATGAGGAAAGCATCCTTAAAGTGGTTATAACCCCTCAGATTCCCCTGGTATTTTCCTTTAGAATCGAGTCATAGTGAGTATGAAATGCTGACACACCAGAAATGCAACCCCATTAAAGGCCCTAAATCTGTCATTGTGCTTTGGAGCCTGTTCTGAAAATAGCAAAGCTCTTTTTGTAAATTAAAATTGGTGTGAATGGGAACAGATGTTGGCATGCTTTACTTTATCTGCAGGGATCCCAGTTAAGGGGGAGGAGGGTCAGCAAGGTTAGATGATAGGAATTATGGCAAATGTACAAAGGACAAGATAGCCTGCTATAGAGATTGTGTTGGATTTTTGTGGGGTTATAACAAAATGTAGTGGTTACTTTTGATAGCTAAACTGATGACATCTGTGTGAGAAGGAAGATTGATTGTGTAATGTGTTTAATACCACATTAATTTTATGTCTCTGTGTGCAAAGAGAGGGATATACTCTCTCTGTTTTTTGAAATCACTCTCCTAAGGGTGAGCTTCTGAATGACTTGAATTCCTGTTGACTTCATTGGGAACTGACCTTGCTCAGGATCACCTGTGAGGTGCACAGTACCATCTAGAATCAGCCCTTATTTAATCTGTATTGAAACTGACATTTGGTATTCTTTCAGCGTCACTTTTGAATATTTTGGGTGAATTCTCATGTTGCATTAAAGCCATTGTAAACTTTTAATACTTTTTAAATAACCCTCCCTAAAAATAAGGTAGAGTAGTTTATGTTCTAATGTGTGCAATTTATCAAATAGCTTCTGTAGTCAATTTAAATAAGTCTTGTTGAAGTTTCTTTCTTGATATGGGAGAAAAAGCATAGAATGAATTTATTTATAAGAACCTTAACAGTTTCCCTCAATTCCTTTTACATTTTAGATTACCTTATAATTTTCTAAATCTTCATGAACAATAATGATCAATTTTGTCAGTATTATTCACACCTTTTATTAATTTAACATAGATGAATAAATGTGAATGTTGTGAAGAGTTGATTGGGAATAGTTTTTAAATCTGACAGTTAGATTACAGGGTACCTACGAAAAAATGGCTCTTTCACTAGGTACCTAGTAATTTAATTCTTGTTTGAAATTATTATAATTTATTACAGTGTGTGGGTCTTAATGAATGTCTACTATTAAATGAAAAGGAGAAATTGAAATTATGGATTTTTTTTAACTTGTATCTTAAAAATCCTCTTAAACAATTCAGCAGATATTAATAAGCAGTGTAGTTTTCTTTCCATTTTCGATGAGCCACAAACAAAAACATTTTTGTCGGTACACAATGATGCTGAAGTAATACTGCTACTGAATCCCATTTAGAGATTAAGTAATGCAGTGTTAAAAGAGAATGAAAATAGTGTTATCTGTTACAAATATGAAAAAATACCTGTTCTGGCATTTAGGGCCCAAAATAGCCGTCCTTACAGAGGCAAAACTTCAAATGATTCAGTGCAAGTTTTGCCTGAGTAAGAAATGCAGGAGTGTATTCTTAATATGTTAAACTTATAGCAGTGTCAATTCAGATTTTTTGTTTACTTCGTCTGTTGACAAAGTGTTGGGAGATGGGTAGGAGTGGGTTGGAGTTTTGCATAAAATCACGTTTTACTCATTTAAAAAAAAGGGGGAATGGACAGTCCATTTGATCTACATGGTAGGCAAGTCTAGAGTAGATAGTCCCAATTTCCCCCCCACATAACTCCCATGACTACAGCTAAATGAAAGAGAAGAATATATTTAATTAAGTAGGCTAGCTAATCATGTAGTACAATTTGAACAGATCACAGAATATTAGTAGGAAGGAATGTTTCCAAATGAACTTTTAAGATGGAGTATGCTAAAATTTTAAATAAATAATGGAACACAAAGTACAAGATAACCTTTGTTACGATGATGGAAAAACGTGCGTTAAGCAATTCCTAGAGCCTGGTTCTCCACTCCTTTATACCAGTTTTATGCCAAAGTAACTCCATTAAAACACCCCACTAATGGGGTTAGATTGGAATAAAACTCATGTAATGGAGGGAGGAATTAGTTTTGCTAATGGTACATTGCTGTATCTTTTCTGCTTCAAAAATTGCAATCAAGTTTATACTGTATATATCAATGATAAGTGTGTGGAGTTTAGAAACTTTGATCCAGATTCTGCTCATAGTTACACTGGTTTAAAAACCAATCAGTTGCAGTCAATGGGATTTCTCTGGATTTAAACTGGTGTAACTGAGTAGAATTTGACCTATCTAAATAGTTGTGTGGCTCTTACTGCAGAGGACTTTGGTTATTAAAACATGAGCCAGTATCTCTGCAAGCCAAAAGATCTGTTTCCAAGCTGAGTAGGACATTGGTTGGCTGCCTTTTCATGACTGTAATCTATAAGTGCCAACCAACATGGTTGTCATCCTTAATGAAGTAAATTAAATGTGAATAATAAAACATTACTTCTGGTTACCTGTTGCTGTTTTGCAGCTGGCAGATGGAGTCTCAGTTGGGTGTTCCTTTCTGAGGCAGCACTGCATGCTTGCATCCTTTGAGATGCATGTGTCTTTCCCACATGGTAAGAATGTGTTGGATATTATTCCACTGCATGCTTCCTGATGTGTTGCCAAAAGATGGCTGCAATCAGTACCATGGCAACTGTTTTTAGGTGGGTGTGATTTGGCACTGTCAGTGTTCCTTGCATTTGTATCAAATAGATTGTTTCTAAGTTTATGGAAGTGAAAGGCTAAAGCCAATATTTTCAGAGATAGCCGATGACTTTGGGTACCTAAATTTTTGGCACCCAAAGAGGGTGAGGCACCAAAAGTCACTGGCTACATTTGAAAATGTTGGCCTTATTGTATGTGCAGAACAAAACTTGTGGTGTTACATATTTTTTTATTGTTCCTATTCATACAGTTGCAATGATCCTGCATCTTTGCCATCAGCTTCATTGGGCGCAGGTGCAGGTTCTTAATAAGAAAAGAAAAAAATTGGTTTTTTTAAGCTTCTAAAAATACCAGGTTAATGGTACTACAATAAAAAAAAGCCCACAAAGGAAACCTGCTAAAACGTGGGTCAAAGATGCAAAAATACATTAAAATACTGTGAAAAAATAAATATTGCATGTTGTTCACATTATAAACATTTTGCCTTTGCAGAATTTCTTAGACAAATTCTGACCATGGCAATGGTATGTAACCTATTGAAATATGTTTGTAACTTAAAAGAAAATATCTACAGTTCTATTGAACTGGGGTTTTCTGGTCCTTGTTTGAACCTTAAATGATAGGTTGAAATATGTTTGCTCTAACTTAATTTCATCTGAATGAAATGAGATTAAAAGGTTTAAACAGTTTTAAAATTATATTTACATTAGTGCAATCTGTCATCTTTAATACTAATCTGCCTTTTCGGTTGATATAGTATTGTAACAAACCAGTCGGGCTGAATTAAAATAGTACAAAATATTTGCAGTATTAAGCTTGTTTGTTCCTTCCTCAGTCACAGAGTTACCTAGGAAAAGTTCAATTTACTGTTTAGATATTAGCTGTACTTAGAAATGACCTTGTGAGGTACAGAAGCATGGCACAGTGGCACTTTCCAGCTGTACACATGGTATCCGTCGGGGTACAATCATGCTCAGTCCCAGCACCGCAGGCTTGGACATATGTTGAGTTTTATTTCTTTCTTCTGACATTAATCCTATTCACCAGCTGTTCTGCCAGCTGCCATTCTTCAGCTTGGAGATTACATTTTTGGGGATACCAACAAAGGTCTAGTTGACCAGTGTTCTCCCCATTAATTTTAGAAATGATTAGATTTTGGGTTAGGATTACTCAATATTTTTCACTGCCTATGTCCTTAGTCTTCTTTGAATCCTGGATTTTAACTTGATTTATGATCACTTTCAATACATTGTAGATAAGCCCTTAAAAGAGCTTTGATTTCCATGGTACTAGTAAATCGATGTTCATAAAAAAGGGTTGCAGTTTACATTTTGAAAGCTGTAATTAATATTACATACACTACCATGTAAACATAATTAATTTGTGACAAATTCTTCTGATAAAATCATATTTCAGTAAAAGATGTTTTCATTCAATTTTTTCATATTTATATGTATCTATGTTAAGATACAGTTTATAAGCTATGGTTTCACTAATACAGTTTGAACTGACTATTAAATCTCTGTTACACTCATAACATATACTAATAAGTAGTATAGATTTCTCACTTCACATTCCAGATGATCTATCCGTAAGCAGGATGTTAAACATCTGTAGTTTAAGCCTTCTGGGACTAACAAATGTATTAATGCTGGAAAAAAATGTGGCCTGAACAATAAGGTTACAGACCATGTGGTAAAGAAACAGCCCCAATACCATCAAGTCAACACATACAGTGTACTATGCCTCAATTCTAATTCCGTAATAAAAAAAACAGTAAGAGACTTAAACTGTAATCACGTATGGAATATATTTATTGTATTCATACAAGTAAAGAGACAGAATCCCATATTCAGCATACTTATTTCAGTTGATGATTTAAAGATTTCTGTAGCACATTCTTCACAATTGAATTAAATGGGCTATTAGCGTTATAAGACTAAATTGCAATGGTAAACATTTGTTACAGAATAAGTTAATAAGAACCTGAAATTCTGCATTTCTTTGTACTTTCAGTAATATGCGCAGATCACATAAAGGATAAGGAAGGAACCTCAGATTAAACCACACCTTCGGGCAATAGTGGCCACAACTAATAATAACTACCCACTTTGCTTCCTTGTTTCTGTTTCTATTTTGGAGAATTAAGAAAATGTTCAATTTAATAAAATTATAGATATTAGAGTATTCTTACTTGATATATATAAAAAAATTGTCATACAGGAGCTGCTGTCGACATAATCATACTCCATAGTAAAAAATGTTTTTGGGGAATAAAAACAACATTCTTGGAAAAAAAATTTTCCTAATGAGATGTTCCAGGCTCACCAGTAGTAACCCCCTTTACTAAATATGGCCATTCTATTTATAGAAATATTCATATTTTCATTGGTGGCCAAAGCACTGCTTATAGGAAAACCTACAGGTGACTAATAGGAGTTGCTCGCTAAGTGGAATAATGAATAGTATTAGGTGTCAATTAAATCAAGCTTCCCCGAGGTGCAGGTGCTCCACAATGTACTGACACATTTCAAGTAGCAGCGCCACTTCACCCATGCATATGAACAAGCACATTTGCATATTAAAAAGCTGAAAATTATTTAACTGAAGCAAAAGTCTTTTAGAGATGATGGAGGTTATTAAAACTGTTGACAAGAAAGAAGGTAATTGCCTGAAAATGAGAGATGACATTCTGCTATACACAGGGAACGTTGTTTTTGTTGTATTGTGCAGCAGTGCCTGGGTGTATAACCTATTACATTGAGATTGCTCCTATGCAATTAGACCCTTTTTGTCCTCACTTCAATAAGGCTATGATTATGAAGGATTGAAGAACACTTGGCATATTGAATGTCTGTTGTTTTTATAACTTCGTCAGAAATGACAAAACACGTTTTGTGTCCTGTTTTTTCTTTGTAGGCTTATTGATTCTGTGATTATAATATTCATAAAAGACAATGTGTTCATGGTTGAACACTCTGTCATTTATACAGGTTTTATTTTTTTATTTTTTTTTGGCATAGTACTTGTTTGAATGCTAAGGTGTTAGTCATAAAGATGGGCAGATAGAAAGTAAAAATGATTAGGTGAGAAGTTAGACATTCTACTAAGTCCAGATATTTCTGTTACAAGTGGAATAAAACATATATTTCTAAAAGTTTTTTGTTCAGAACAATTCACCAGTTTAAAGTTGATGTACTTTTATCTCTGAGCAACAATTATGTTGCTGCATGTTTTCTTTGTCCTCTATTTCATAGCCATGCTCTAAAGACACATTTTAGATTGTTCCTTGGCAGTAGTACAAAAAAAATGCTTCTCATGTAACAGCCACAAGTGAGAAACTTACTTAGATAACATCCCATGCCAAGGAGGAGGAAAACAATGGGGATTCATTTTTAATAAAACTCTGAGATAAAGATACACCCTAGATAATACTGTACAATGCTTTCCACCTAAAGGGTCACTTGGGTTGGGATTTGCAAAACTGCCTATGGGATTTGGACCCTCATTTCCCATTACAATTAATGAGAACTGGGTGTCAGAATCTCCTCTGCAGCTTTGAAAATCCCAGCCTATAGACAGACCATATATTAAGCAATTGCCTCCTTCAAGTTTTGTTTTTGTTTGGTTTAGACTGACTGGGTTGGCTGGGAGAATTTGATACTAATCCCAATTCTTCCAATGTCTTGTTTTGACTTTGGGCAAATCTATTAACCTCTCTGCTTCAGCTATTCCATCTGGATGGAAACTGAGATGCTTACCCATCTGTGTGTGTGTAGGGACCGGAGTTTTGGTTGTCAGACCTAATGGTTAGAATCAGGGGCCTGGAACTGGAGCCAGAGTCAGAGCCAGAGGCAGGAATCAAGCCTCAGGTCAGAGCCAAAGACACAGGTACCAAGCCAGGGGTTGAAGCCAGACTCAGTGTCGAGTAGGGCATAGAAGCAGGAATCTAGAGGGAATCAGGACAGCAGGAACTGGGAGCAGACAGGGGTCTGGGGTAAGAAACTGGCAGGAAGCCCAGGCTTAGGAATGAGACAAGTAGGCAGGGTCTGTAGTAGCAGTCAGCCAGGGATTCATCTAAAACTTCCTGTGCCTCTTCCAGGTGTAAGTAGTGCATCCCAGCCAATCAGTGGGGTTGGACGTCTCCACTAATCAGGAGCTAGGGCTTAACTAGCCCTCTTCTCCACTGGTTCACTTGAGCTGCTGGGTGGTGGCCACAGTCTGAGTACTGCCTGGGGACGCAGGGTTTGAAGCCTGTGATCCCTCACAGTGTAGTGCTTTGTGATCTATGGATGTTTTTTTTTTATTTGTGTAAAATATCTATTAATATTTTTAACAATAAGACTTTATGCATTTTAGTTTCCAATTCCATTGAGGTACATATGACATGTAAGACCTTTGGCTATCTAAAGCAGTTTTAAGCCCATTAAATCACAAAACATGGTAATAATACAAATTATTTAATTGACATACTCCAAATGTGCAAACATAAATCACTGGGATAGAGGATTCAGCCTCAAATAAAAAGATATCATCTCTTAGCATCGAATATCGTTTCAAGCGTACATAATCTCTTTCATATGATGGCCTCCTCAGGTACTTCTGCATTTTAATCTTTGTTTCCTTTAGTTGTGGGTGTATGAGATCCACTGAGGGCCATATACATTTTATCTGACCCTTCTGTTAAACCTATATTTGCCACAAGCTCTTACAGACCTGGAATTATCTGCCTTCTTCAGTAATTTATCTAGAACACAGATCACAATCATGAAGCTTATGTTGTAGGGACCAATCCTGCAATTCTTACCTAGCTAATACAATACTCAGTAGAAAATAATAGTGATATTAAAGAAGTTAACCTCAACATAATTTTAAGGTTTCCAAAATGGGCCAGATTTCAGAAATGTTCAGCACCCAGTGCCTCCAGTTATTCTTATTGCTGAGCACTTAAAATCCAACCCCAGCTACAGATGCTGAGCACTTTTAAAAATCTGGCCCACTGTGACAATTTTTGTGTACCTCATTTTGGGTCTTTGCTCTTCATTTGGTTCTTTGTAAATAAAGTGTCAGAGAGAGAGGTGTTGACAGTATGGCCTTTTTCACCAGTTGTCAAATAATTCAGTTCTAGTAAGGCATTCCTTTCTCCACTTCAAGTTCTAGAAACATGTATTCTGTTCATGTGGATTTGATTCTGATTCAAAAGATAGCACTGCCCGGTGCAGATTTTGGGGTCACGTACAACAATAAATATTTCATTGGATCAGCAACTTATCTTTTCAAACAAGGAAAATACTTACTTATCTGTGTGTGCTCAAGATGGTGGATCACTTATTGATTGGGTAAGTGTAAGGAACATCCACAGCATAATGAAATGAGGTGTATTAAATTTCAAATACAATAGCTCACATGTTCTAATTATATATAAAGTTAGGAAGGTTTCTTAGCCAGGAAAAAAGGATGCATTTTGTTATGGGCTGAGCAGTAACATTTGGTAGGCCGTGTGCAGAAATCATTATAGAAGACTTCTTAAACTAAAACTAATCTAATAGATTTTAGCAGAACATAAATCAGTTCTAATGCGATAGAAAATTTATGTTTTCTAAAATAAATCTTGGTTTGACCAACAAACATTTGGCTCCTACCAAAACAGAGAGGTTTTTTTAAATGTCATTAGTAAAACAGATCATATGTTTCTGCTTTAGTGTTCATTGACATTAACTATACTGATTTACTGGTTTGAAACCTTTAATTGGGTCACTCAGATCCATTTTATCTGACCTTAGAAGTAAGTTTAAATATTTTCTATTGTATTTTTTAAAACAGATGTTTAAAAAATTTGTGTGTGCCTAAGAGGAAAAAAATCACACAGGGGAACCCTCAGTGTTCCACTTACAGGGCAAGGCCATCATCGCCTGTGCAGTATGGCATAAAGAGGATGAAAGTAGTAGCAATTCCACTCCAGTTCTTGTAAAGCTATCAGAGGGAGGGCTGCAGAAAAAAATATGACATTAACCTAAGCTCACAGATTCCGCTTTTTGAAACCACTGTAAGTCGGAATTCTGTTGATTTAGAGGTGAGTGGCCAGCTCTAAGGGGGTAATCACTGTCCACCAGTTATCTCTTGGAACCGCCACAGGAAATTCTTGTGGAGATTTAATGCATTGATACTCACTGCAGGTTTAACTCCTGCTTTGGTATACCTCAGTGGTTTGAGCATTGGCCTCCAAAACTCAGGGTTGTGAGTTCAGTCCTTGAGGGGGCCACTTAGGGATCTGGGGCAAAATCAGTACTTGGTCCTGCTAGTGAAGGCAGGGGGCTGGACTCGATGACCTTTTGGGGTCCCTTCCAGTTCTATGAGATAGGTATAGCTCCATATATTTTTAAAAAAATTTTGTGCCTTTAAATTCCAGAAAACGAAGTAGAGGGCAAACCTTGGTGGGAACCCAGTAGAAGAACTCTTAAGTGAGCTGCCCTGCCAGGGAGAGAGGGATTTTACGGGAACAATATGGTGGGACTGGCTGCCACAGTGTTTCTGAATTCTGTTCCTGAAGATTTTGGGACATCTGTATGGCTGGAGACTTATAAACCTCTTTGTCTGAGGAGATTGTGTGACAAGTTCACTGTGTGGAATTCCACAAGTTAGTTTTATCTTCCCATGATTTTTTCTGTGGGAGGTGATGTTGAACCAATACTATGTGTATGGTCCTCCTAATAGCTCTCTGTATGCGTGAACTTAGCTTTCATGGAATATGTATGCTAAGGAGACCTTATGGCCCAAATTTTCAAAAGTAGTCACTGATTGTAATTGCCTAACTTGAAACACTTTGAGCTTGATTCTCAGGGGTGCTCAATACTCATAACTTCAGCTGAAGTCCCTGGAAGATGTGGATGCTCAGTACCTCTGAAAACAAGGTGCAGATTATTTCAAGCTAGTCACCCAAAATCACTGGCCATTTTTGAAAATTTTAGTGGGAACCTCAGCACCTTCCTGAGCTCCCTTAAGGGTGGCTTTCCTTTAAATCCCTTTTTAATTCATTTTATCCAATAACCATATCCCTTCCATACAGAGTACCTGCACTGGACATCTGCCATGAGTTTTATATACTAGGTTGTGCATTATAACCTAACTTCCCTGTCCCACCCATCCCAGCTTCAGCCAGTCTGGAGATGAGGGAAAAATTCCTTCCCAGTTGCTAAGGAAAAAGGAGCAAGTAGCGTAATGCCCACAGCTGATTATGAGGGAACCCAGTCCCTTTTTAGATTTCATGGGTGGGTATGTGTTAATAACCCAATCCAGGTGAAAAGGGGCTTGTGTGGGTCATGTGGGGTATAAATACTTCCCACCCCCTTCTGTTCAGTGGGAATGGCAATCCTGGCCCAGCTGTTTTCTGCTCCCTCCGGGTAAACTTTCCCTGTCATCCCACTCTGCTACCAGTTGCACAGGGAGGCCTTAAAAGGGCAACAAGCCAATTTCTTATGGTCGCCTGGACAAGAACTCACCACATATAGTTGCAGTGACCACATTGAGACACATGCCTAGTCATTCTCTTGGATATCCGAACTCCATTTTTTAGAATATTTTTGATGTCTCTGTAACTAAGTGGGGATTGTGCTCTATGCACCAAACCGTAGGTGGTGCAGATAATGTCTGTCTAATAACCTGCCATTTTACCATTGAGCAGGTTCTCTTCATAAACACAGAAAAAGAAAAATGTCCATCTTTTAAGTTGACTAAACCATTTTTCCTTAATAAATGCTTTTTTTGAGTCACAGCTTACAATGAACTCTATCACTTTCATTTCTGATATTTGGAAACAGTTTTCTGCTTGGTAATATTAGCAAGTCTGCTAAATAAAATCTGTAAATGGTGCAGAATAAGAGAAAAGTACTCTCAATTCTGCCTGTGCTTGGATGCCCCAGTTTCACTCAGATCTTTAATCTGGTTTCAGGAGGCCTGGTTGAAGTCTTGATTTTAACTGATTTTTCATGGAGCAAAATTGTTGTGAGCTTTATTGATGCAAAATGCCTTTATTTCTGGTGGATTTAATATTTGCAAAGGGGAAAAAAGTGGACTAATAATGCTTCTAAATTAAAGGTACTGTATCTACCGAATTGCTTCTTAGATAATTTGCATGTACAGAACAAATGTCATTATTGTTATCATGTCTAGTTATCAAATTTTGAAATTTCAAGGGTGTAACTGATGTACACGGCTTTTCAAAAAATAGTGCAAATGCATCTGAACTTGGTCATCTTGGGTTTTCTTACAAGCTGTATACAAATATCGAGCCAGTAATGAAGTTTCTGTTACTTAAATGCACAGAGTATAGGTGTACAACATATAAAGGCAACAGACACTTAAACATTTGAATGAAACTTATAGCCATTATCACCACTAAATCTCTGAATATTTCTTTTGAAACAGTAGTGCAATACTAGTGTAGATAATTAGCTGTCCTGTGATAAACTGTAAGGCATTTTGGTTTTATTTATTCTATATGACTTCCTGTGCTATATACCTGTAACCAATATGAGAAAATATTTGATTTGGTATACATGAAAGGAAAACAGTCCTTGAGAATCAGATCCTCAGCTACTATGAATCAGAAAAGATCCAGTGGATCTATGCCCATTTACACCAGCTGAGGATCGTCCTAAGTCGTCCCTTTTGTTCTTCTTATCTTTTTATATCTCAGTTCCTGGTATGATCCAGGGTAATACTATTATTACATCAGACCCATGGCTAAATCCTACTTCTACTGAGTAATCCCATTGAAATCAGTTCCAGTTATTGTTTATTGATAGGCTGTTCGACAGAAGCCAAAGGATAGGTCTACTTGTGCGAGAGAGGTGAGCAAGATTTGTCACTCAGCCATTTCTCCAAATAATAACTGAAATTATATTCCATTCCTTTCTCAGAAACAACCTAGATGAGCTGTCCTTGGAATAATTAATTGTTCCACCTTCCAAGCGTGAATATTTGGGACAGTTCTTTTCTATCGTACATACTCATTTATTCCTCATTATGAAATTATTGTTGGAATAAACATCATAACTTTGCATTGTTATTTTAAAATTATGATCTTTATTACATGGTATTATTGATCAAGTCCATTTTTAAAAAAAAAATGCAGTTTAGCAAGTTTTCCTGTTTATGAAATATTCATAGATAATTGAAATTGCCTGTTTCTTGCATGTATCCTATTCAAGCCATTTGCTACCTGAAATTTAGTTTGGATATTTGCCATGCAGTCGATAGCAGCATAGGTACCAAAAAAAGTGCTTTTAATGTTTATTTCTTACTTGTAACCACAATATGTTGCATTTTATATATAGCATTTATTTAACTATAATGTTGATTAATACATTTATGACAGATTATCTAATATTACTTCAGGACATTTAATTTAATTCAGATTAATACAGTTGGGTTATGAGCTGCTCATTCATACCAAATATTGAGAGATGACTGAATATAATGACAATGAAAAGTGAACATTGTTATTGTACTGCTCAAATTAGTTTTAAAAATATGAAAAAATCCTTAACATAATTTTATTGAGAGATTATTTTTGTTTTACACTTGCACTGTTTGAGGAAGTCAGCAGCATTAATCCAAACAGTACCTCTGTGAGGAAAAATAATATTTTATTATTTCCATTCTAGAGGTGTGAAAACTGAGGCATGGTGAGTTTTGAGTCTGATTTTTCAAAGGCACTAAGCATTCACGCCTTCCACTGACTTTAAGGCGAGGTCTGGGTTCTCAGCAGCTCTGAATATCAAGCCCTAAGTGACTTGTCCAAAGTCACACAGAGAACCTGTGGCCAGCATGTGGATATAACCCCGATCTTCCCCCTCCCCCTCCATGCCCATCTGGCAAGGACCATTGAGAGTAGCCTTCTTTGGCCATCATTTGCCATTCAGGAGTAGGCCCAGCAGCTTTCATTCCTCTAGCTCCTTCATGGTGCTACTGAAACCTCCCATCTACTAAATTTGAAATGTGGACTTTAACTGACTGTTTCTTCTGTTCCCTACTCCCTCTGCTACCTGGTGTCACTGAATATTCCTCTCCTTCCTTCTTTCCCTCATACGCTGCTTACTTTTCTTCCATTTTATTAACTACTCCCCTTTTCCCCCTCAGTTTTCATTTAACCCTCTGTTCTGTTTTCTCCCTATTTTTCACACCTAAAACACATCCTCTCCTTGCCATGCCTGTCTCCCTATTTTTACCTTGCCAAGCTCTCGCCGCCCTAAAAGTTCTACCAAAAACCCAATAAACATAGAAACCTGCATAGACATAAAAAACAGCACATTTAAATACAATTAAATCCACCCTGTGCCCAGAGAACAAACATGAGGTGCGTCTATTCTGTCCCCAATAATTTTGTTTGTATATTTTATGCCTTCATCTGTCTTTGTGTTTTTAGACTGTATGCTTCCTTTGGTTGGGGACTTTTTCTTCCTGTGTGTTTTATGCAGCACCTATCGCAAAAGCTGAACTTGACCTGGGCATTTTGGGCATTAACTGTAATCTAAGATTTAAAAGAACAACAATAATAGAAGTTCCCAGTCCTGTGCTTTATTGACAGTTAATGCTGAACCTTGTCCTGAAAAGTGATCACTGTTATTGGTATTACTAAGTTTAAAAAATAAATGGGGGGGAAAAAAAGAAAACCTTCCTGAGCATATCCTATAAGGAAAATGGTGCAATCCTAACTCACACAATGATAAGAAATAAGGCATCACCCACCTGCTTTTGGGTGTGTTTTTGTGATATGTGCATGTGTGTGTACACACGGGCATGTTCATTACTATATTGCCCTATAGACACACACAGTTATAGAATCATAGAAATGTAGGGCTGGAAGGGACGTGCTTGTGCTGAAGCAGGACCAAGTATTATAGCTGCAAATCCGCTGGCAGCTAATGGAGTCTGAAATGTATTTTTCAGCTGTGATCTTATGAGAATGCTACATTTCATTAGTTGTTTGTACAGATGTTGTAGCCATGTGGGTCCCAGGACATCGGACCTAGACCTGAAGAAGAGCTCTGTGTAGCTCAAAAACTTGTCTTTTTTACCAACAGAAATTGGTCCAACAAAAGATATTTCTTCACCCACCTTGTCTCTCACATTTCTCTATAGGTTTAATGAAATCTCTCTGATATAGCAGAGAGACATAGCAGATTGCAAGTGGGGGAAAAAACATACGCTTTTCTCTAGACATATGGCAGACCCGGTTTTCAAAAGTGGCCTCTGAGTTTGTGCTCTGAGTTGCTCTTACTTCTCCTACTAATGCACATGGCACAGTTTAGTACATAACTAGCATGTGATTTGAATATAGCATATAGTCTGCCATGTTCCACATGTTAATTTTTGTAATTTATTGAGTTAATGATTTAACTCACCTATTTGTTTTACAGTACTCACTTCCTTCTATTTATATATAGTCCAAGAATTTTCAGTTTTCCCTTACAGCAATCCAGAGTATGAAAACAGTGGGCAAATAAAACAAAACAAACAACATTGTAAATAGACTATACATGATGGTTGATGTGTTATGGCTTTTATCTTCACTTGTGTGGAGAGATGGGATAATTCACTCATGACTGTACCAGTTGGGAGTAATGCTTCTTCTACTCAGTCTTGAAAATAAATTTCATAACTGATTCAGCCATCATATATTCTTTCACATTTTCATACATGTGTATGTTGTGTGTACATGCTCTCTCTGGGCCAGATTGAGCTGGCTCTTGCTCACTATATAATGTGCGGATGCACACACAGACTCCCTGACAATAGACACTGCATTCTGAAGTGTGTAGGGACTGTTTGCACTATCTCCTGATTGCAAATCACTGAAAAATGGACAAGGAAGAGCCATGGTGGCTTTGCCACCATACACATGGTGGTTTGGCATTCTACTCTATCCATTGCTCACCTACTCACTCCCTGAGACATACTGTCTCTGAGGTTCCTCCTGGGTTGGTGTAACTCTACACTGCCCCCAGTGAGGGCTAGACTGGAGCATGTATGCCACTGCCCTCCTGCATAGTCTATCGTGTCTCTAAACAATGGGGCAGCCATATTCTTCTCAGGAGGGAATGGGGAAGCCAAGAGGAACAGCGGAAGCAGGGAATTAAAATACATTCCACTGGTTCATTCCCCAAAGCATTCATGCCTGCACATGCTCATTTATACACATATAAATGCTACAAGTAAATAAGACCTGCCTCCCTGGAGCAACCCCCATGGATGCTTCTTCCTCATCCTGAGCAGCATGTGACCTTCAAGGAAAGCAGAAAAGAATAGACATGAGCAAGAGAAGTAGGGGTAGAATTGAGACAGAAAAGGCTGGGAGAGAGAAAATGGAGCGACAAAAAGAGGGAAGATTATGGTGGCAGAAGTGGGGGATCCAGACAGGGCACAAGGGTTCACCCTCACCAATCAATTCCATCCAAATTGACTAAGAACCACTGCTGTATTCACAGCGTATGGCTTTGGTGAATAAATTAAAAAAAATATCTCGCAGAAAAGGATTAATTTTGTTTAGTTTTTAGATAGTCTGTTCTTTAGTCTTTGGTCACCTGACAATAAGTGTGTTGCTTGTAGGATAAATGCAATAATTTTGCCAGGCTTGGTGCTTACATAAGTCATTGTTCTGTTTGGAAAATGTGGACTGGCTGAATGGGCTTGTTCCTTTTGTAGAGGATTACAATAACACACGGAAGCTTATGAGTGTTTCTGACAGATGTGTTGGCGGCCTGCCACTGCATGAAGGGTGCGGCTCTGACTGACAACTTGCAATTATATTATGATGAATAGTTCTGATGTGTGTTCAAGAGAAAACCACTTTCTAGAAAGTGAAAGTCATGCATACGGTTTCTATAAAATAAGCCCTCAGAAAGTATCCTCACTTTTATTTTTTGGTGGGCTAACCAATTTGGAACCCCTCCTCTTTCAAACTTTTTCTGGTTTTCATAAATAAGGGCCAAACCAAGGATTATGTGGGAAAAATGTGCTTTGGCCCACTTTGGCTTCAGAAATGCTTTATCTGCATTTTTAGTCAAACTGACATCATCACCATAGACACATACATACACACACTGAAAAAATACTTAAATACATACACATGGCTGTGCAGTAGCCAACAAGTCCATCAAAGAAAATCCATCAGGCAAAAAACCGCACTTCTGTCAGGGGTATAATTCACCCATCAATAGGCCCGTGTAGCTCATGTTAGTGTTAATGGGAGTTATACCCACACACCAAGGGAAGCCAGTACCCATAGATTATTTATAAATGATCTCTTTCTTCACTAGATTTTATATCAACATTACATTGTTAGTGCCACAGTCCTGGGGTAGTAAGACACAAGGCAAATCCAATATGGTAAGGGCAATTGTCCATAACTTTTATTAAACATACAAGAAAATATTAACAGCATTAGATAGGTGCCCAAAAAACTGGCTTAAGTGGTTCACGCTTTACCTTTGAAGGCTTCAAAAAGCATCCCCAGTTCTTCTCTGATTATCCAGAAATTTGCAGCTTCAGGCAGTGTCCCCTGCTGCCTTTTGTTCAGGAAGAATTTGACTGACATCCCTACAAGGGACTGCACTTTTATATGATTCTAAGGTCCAAACCATAAACAACCATTTGTCCCAACTTGTAGTCAGTCTTCAAGGTCAGATAGAGGGAGTTCTAATACATTCACCAAATGAGAGTATCCTGCCAAAATGGTAAAGAAAAACACAAACCCTGGGGAGGAAGGGGACATAGGGAGTAGAGCAGAGTAGGCAATGATTTTCCAATGAAAAGCCTCTTTTCAGAAAATCAGATTTTTCTGTGGGAACGTTTCAGTTTTGTTAGAAACTTTCTGTTTTCCATTGGGAGAATTGAAATGATGGGCTGCCCGTCTGGAAGCCTCTTCCCAGTCACACTTTTTGGCAGTCTGGGGCTGGTGGAGTGGAGCTGGTGGAGAGGCAGGGAGGCTGAGCCCTGGCTCAGGATACAAACTTTTGAAAAAAAAACATGACTTTTTTTGGCAGGAAAGGATTTTCATTTTCTGGCCATTTCTAATAGAGAGCCCCATTCTCCTAGTCCACCAAGCAGACACAGATCAAGAATCTCTCTCTTTGCTCTCTTGAGCAGTAAGAAGAGGGACTGGCTAATGTACCTACCAGCACTCCATGGTCCTAAGCTTGATGCCTCCTGTGTCCCAGCTGCCATTAGCAATAGGCACTGTAGGAGCCACACCTTCTTTTATTGGTGCAGAGTGAGCGCTGTGTGTGGCTGTTTTCTTCTGCTTGTCCCCTTTCTGTTCTATCTCTGTCTAAATCACACACATCACAAGGAATGTTGACACATGTGAGTCCTCCCATTGACTTCAGTCAGCATTTGTCAGCACACTGCTGGTGAGTTAGGGCAGGATTTTGCCCTGATTTTGGAAATATGTTGGTAAGAAAATTATTGGAGGAAAAAGACTTAAGTTGCCAACATCACAAATGCAACATAAATTCTCCCACTGCGCTAAGACCCCAGTGCAGAAAACCACTTAAGCCTCATGCACATGTGTCAGTGCTTTATTATACTGGAGTCGGCACATAACTAACTTCCAGAAACTTTTAAACAAAATGACACGAAAATGATTCAAAACAAAAGGCAGAATTTGCCAGTAACTTCCTAAAATGTTTATTATTATTATGATTATTATTATTTATTATTATTTGTGAGTAAGAATTGAGTGCAGCCACATTTTGTTTTCATATATCAGCACATAGCTCTCTCTCTCTCTCTCTCGCTCTGAAAGTAACAAGCTTTGAAAAAAATATCACCTCAGCCAGCCCTCTCCAGTCAAGGAAGGGTTAAGTGAATGTTTTGTTGGAGGTCCACTGTAAAAAGAGTCTTTCTGGGGCATTCTCTAGCTGGGCTGGGGCCCTTTGCCATGCCCAGTTATCACTACAGGGTCAGCCCCATACAGGCCACAGCCTTGCACTGGGCCCCATCCTTGTGGGCCTGCTTAGTTTGTTTACGGGTGGGGGAAAAGCAAAAGTTCAGAATCAATACAAAGTCCAGATCAGTCCTACGGGCAACAAAAAGCAAAAAGGTCAGTGGCATCTCTTTACTTCAGGGGTGCATGGGTTGCAGCTTTGCTGAAGCACTGGTGGCTACGTAGCAGAGTCAGTCTTGCCTCTCGGATTTGCGACTGCAGTTTGCTGGACTCCTTGCAGAGCAAGAAGGAGTTTCTGGTGTGGGAGTTCCACATGCTGCTTCAGGAGCCATTCCCTTGTCAGGACTTCCCCCTGGCTGGGCTGGAGGGACGGTGGTACCTTAGCACGCGGAGCATCCTCTAGCCTCTTCCTGTCAATGCGGGATTTAGACACCCTGTGACAGCCACTGCATATCTGACTTACAACTTGTCCCTTCTAGCTCTCTCTCTTTATAATTGGGCCTATAATGCATAATAAAGTGGGCATAGTTAATAAGCTTTCTTTTACCTCTTTAACAGTAAAAGGTACAGATTCCTGTGGTGTTTATTGTAAGCTCCAACCAACAATAACTTACCTATTGGTAAAAACATAAAATTAAGACTTTCAAAGACATCCACTTTTGTTTTCCACGATATGGAAATTATTATTCATCAGTATCCAGTAGTTATTGTTAGTTTTCAGGAGCTATCTGTTCACATAACCATGAATAACAAACCAATAGTAGGCTCAGTGCTCCAGTCCTGATGAAAGTAACTTCAGTGTGAAGTGTAACTCTGACATAATGATTATTATTTCCCAGTAATTTAGTTTTGGTGCTCTCATTGATTGTTTTTCAGCTGTTATAACTAGGGTGACCAGATGTCCCATTTTTATAGGGACAATCCCATTTTTGGGACTTTTCTTATATAGGCACCTATTACCCCCACCCCCATCCCGTTTTTTTAGTGGCTATCTGGTCTCCCTAGTTATAACCATTACCATTTAGGTTCCCACAAATGCTCTCTGTGGACGTTGAATTTAGAAGGTACGTTCAGAACAGAAAGTACAGTTGTGAAACAAAAGTCACAATTAAATCAAACAAACTTCCTAATATATCAGGCCAAATGGATACTTGTGCCAGCTCTGAATTTGTCCTGTCATGAAAATAGTTATGGGCCAAATTTCAAAGGAAGCTGCAATAGATGTGCCTGAAAAACAACCCTTCAAACACTTCTGTTCTTTGAGCGAGCAAAAGAATATTTGTGCCACAATGCTGATAGCTGATGCATTCATGGGTACTTCAAGGTGAAATTACTGGTTTACACATTCTGGTTTGGGTTTTTTTTGTGACCAGGCTTCACTGAACCCTCCTTTGGGACTTTGGCCCTTGGTGTCCCCATATAGTAGTTGAAGTACTTCAGTGGAAACTATCTCCATTCTGCTCCAAAGCACAGTCTAGAGTTTGGCCTGAACCTGATAATGATGATCAGATTTTTAATTCAGATTTTGACAAATTCACCATGCTTGTGAGCTTAAGACAAGATAATTAAAGTGTGGGGGAGGGGGCAGCCTGGGGAGGAATTAGACAATGGTATAGAGCTATTAGGCTTAACTATCTACTCAGTTCAGAATGAGTGTAGGAGGCGGTCAGGGATCTGCTTATGGTTTCCTAGTTCTGTGAGGGTCAGCCCTAGTCCTGATGCAACTCGGAACTGAGCCAGGCAGGTTTACACTGCCTCATCACTCTGTCATGCACCTGAAATGCCTCCTACATCAAGGAATGACTGGCACAGGATCCAGGCCTGCACACTTGCATCAGCAGGGAGTTCCCCTCAGACAGAGGAGTTCTCTGAGGCCATTTGTGTCCAGTTTCCAGCCTCTTTGTGCCTCTTCCAGTAAAGAATCTGTTGCATAGCATTCAGTGGTTTGTGTTTTAAGCAAACTGTTCAGACTTGCTCCCCTTTTCTCCCCTCTTCTTCAGAGAGGCAAAAAGCCTTTATGCTGGTGTTTTGATGCTGGTTGAATGGCAGCTGGACCCTGTGGTCTCAGGCGCATCCTGCGTACCCTTTAACACCTTTCTCTTGTTGAGAGTGAGATCATGGCACCGCAAGCTTGTTCTATCAATGGCTTCTGTTCCTGGAGATTTCCCATTCTTGAAGGATTTGGGTGCTTGTCGTAGCCACACTTGGGAGCCTGCTGGCACTCTCAGGCTATATAGGAAAGTCCCTGACATTGTGCATGACCATGTGCTTCCTTGAGAGTTTTGAGCAGCATGTTTGTGAGAGACGTTTATATGGCTAACAAGAATTTATAGAGCTATAATAATAAATATAAAAACAAACAGACACGGGCTTGGAAAGGGATATAAACCCTCAAGCTTCTGGGGCGTAAATCAATGTTAAACTATTGGGGTTTAGGAGGAAGCTTTCACTGAAGGAAGGTTATGGGATAACTGCTTACTGCAGGAACTCTTCCTCTGAAACAGCTGGTAGTGGTCACTGTCAGAGGCAAAATGCTGGACTAGGTGGACCAAAGGCCTAATCCAGTATGGCAGTTCCTATAACAGTTTGAAAATCACAAGAATAGCATAATGCAAGCTCAGTGGTTGTAATGTTTGATCATTTTCTGGCCAGCTGTTTGATAAATAGCAGAAAGTTATGCTTTTAAGGCTTGATTCTCTGTTGCTTTGTACGTTGTGTAGTCATTTACACCCAGGGCCAGCTCCAGGGTTTTTGCCGCCCCAAGCGGTGGGGAAGGAAAAAAAAAAAAAGCTGCGATCGCAATCGGCGGCACTTTGGTGGCAGCTACACCATGCTGCTTCATTCTTTGGTGGCAGGTCCTTTCCTCCGATAGGGACCGAGGGACTTGCCGCTGAAGAGCCCGTCGTGACGCCCCTTCTTCTTGGCCGTCCCAAGCACCTACTTGCTGAGCTGGTGCCTGGAGCCGGCCCTGTTTACACCAGTGCAAAATCAGTGTAAAAACCCATCAAATCACAATTACTTTAAACTCACGTAAATGCCTAGGCAAGGTGCAGGGCAATGGTAAATCAGGCTCATAATCTATGAGTAATTTCACCTAATCTTAGGCGCTGAGCAGGTTTGCTAACTATCTCTGCAAACAGGGGAAATTTTAGTTTTTGTCTTTGTACCAAAGGTCAGATTTACAATACTGCTTACAGGATAATAAACCCATTAGGGAATTACATATTGCTGAGGAAGTAAATACATTATTTATTATCAACTGGAAAGCTTTCAAAGTAGACAATAGCTCAACTGCATCTGGATCTGGGGTACTTAAATTAAAGGAATTGCTGTTTCTAAAAATAAAGTTTTACTCTCTATTGTTTTTAGTCTTCTGGTACAAGCAGAGCTGAGCTGAAGTCCCTCTGAATTTGGGAGATTTGGACAATCTAATTTTACAGCTTAAAAAAATTTGATGTGAATTTTGTGTTCATGTTTATTGACAGCACTGGGAACTGAAGTTCTTTCTGTTTGCCACAGAACAGGCCATGGCAATCCAAGCTTTCTTGTTCCTTTTTCTGTGGATAAGGGCTCATTATCCATTAATCATTGCTCTCTCTGATCTGGACACCAGCACAGAGGCAGATTTGCTCTAGCTGAGGTAGTGTTTTCTATGATGTGGGCACCTATGTAAGATGAAGTGAACAAAGTCCAATAGTTTATTCTATATAATATAGGTCACCGAAATCTTAATGGTAACAGTTTTCAACCACCATTGACTTGGGGTAGAATTTAAGCAAGACGATGGTGATATTTATTATTTGTATTTCAGAAGTATCTACAGGCTCCAGTCAGAGATTAGGGTTTCATTGTGTTAAGCACTGTACATACACACATAATAATAAAAATCCTTGCTCCAAAGAGCTTACAGTCTACTCATGTGAGAGAACAGGTGGAGAGTTGACAGGAGGGGATAATAAGCTGCAGTCACAGCATGTCCGCTGCCTAGCCGTGCTGAGGGTGGTGTGAGTTACACCTTGCCCATAAATAACTGCTTTTTAAAAAAGTCTTAGTAGCTATGAATTGGTAGTAGAATTGGAGGCCCCAAACCTGTACACACTTATATATGTGCTTAACTTCATTTTGTTCTATTTAAGTCAATGTGATAACTCACAGTGTGTAAAGTTAAGCACATTGTAAGTACAGGAGTGGGCTTGGGTCAATGCTGCTTAATTGCTCAGAGATTAGAAAAATGATTAGTTGAAAAAGATTGTGTGGCTGTCCAAATATAGGGAGTTCCATGGATGACTTCAAGAGGAAAAACCCCACTAAGACAATCCTCTTGTGGTTTTAAGCCACTGAGAGGCATCCAAGAGCTCTTAGGATAAAATAGATTTCATCTCAATTTTAACTTATGTGTACCCTCTGCTAGAGAGTTCCAGCATTCCCATGACGCATTGAGAGCTGGTAGTTGCTTTTCATGTTGTGCAGAAGTCGTCTGAGTTTAAACTTTGACATGTGTGATATATCCTGTTGACTTCAGTGGAGCTATGACAATTTACCTTCTGAGGGTCTGCCCCATATGCTTTTTGGTTTCAGAGCTATATATTTAGTAAAACATATTGATAATACATGATGGAATAATGTAGTCCTTGTATATTTTCCTTTACTTGAATGTATTAAACAGGTGTCATATTAAAATATCTGTTACAATGTATTATAACTATACTAAAGCAAAGAAACTCAAAGGTAATATGTAGGCTTTTTGTCTTAGTCATCTGCAGTACAGCGCTCAATGCATGCCTCAACACCATTCTCAAGAGCTCAGTTGCCCATTTCTTACTGGGAGTGAGGAAGCTGCAGGAGAAGAAGGGCTATTTACAACTCAGAAAAGGGAATGCAGGGCCCTGAGAAATTGTGAACTCCTTGCTCCATAGATTTATAGTAAAGTATTTGCTATTCTTGACGTGCATATAAGCATGGCAAGCAGCTTGGTGTTTTTGAAGTTTATAAATCTTTTAAGGTTCTATTAAAGTTGGTTTAAGACATCCTCTGGTATTAGTTAAGGAAAGATTTCCTTAGTCTAGATTTCACTGAAAACTTGAGTACTATACAGGAGTTGTATAACTATCAGAGTATTGTAGTGTTCTGTAAGGAACTACATTGTGTGCTGTGGAGACCTTGGGAAATGGTAAATAAAGATGAGATTCTAACTATTGTTTTCATTCCTTCTCATCCTCGTTTGAAGTAATTTCACATCAAGGGCTTATTATTTTGTTCTTTCCATGTTATATTTTTACATACAAAAAACCCTTTAGGGTTCTAGTCATGAAAAATTCCTTTTGCTGTGAGATTATTTTAATTTCAGGATATTCTATGGTATGACTGAGTTAGGGATTTTTTATACAGAATTTTTAAAAAATTCTTCATATTATTATTTACACAATTCTTTGTGAGTGATTTATCAGGGTAATGTGAAGAATATGATTTTTTGGATGGAAAATATACATGGGGTTTTGGAATCATCTGTTTTTTACTTCTAAATAACCTGCTGGGATGGCCAGCTATTAGAGTTTCCATGAAGCATTATTCAGTTTAGTAGTAGCCACCATTTTTCTGTTCATCAAAATTGGTGGCAAGAAAGAACATCATTGTGCCACATACATTCCCCCCCCCCCCGTCTTTAACATCCTTTTTTTAACATACTTTTTTCTTTCCCCAAACCTGCCCATCTGGGGTGCTGGAACAATTTTTACTGTGAGGGGGTGCTCAGAGCCATTGAACCAAATTGTAAACTCATATAATGGAAACCCCTTCAAGCCAGGGGGTGCTGCACCCCTAGTTCTAGCACCTATGCTGCCCAGAACCTTTTTGTTTCAGTTTTACAAAATGTCTACTGAAAAGAGTAAAAGACAGTGTGCCTGATACTTGGATATAAAATATTATACCAGATATTAGAAAATCGAACTTATAGCCTTCTAGATCAGGGGTGGGTAAAGTTTTTGGCCTGAGGGCTACATCGGGGTTCCAAAACTGTATGGAGGGCCTGGTAGGGAAGGCTGTGCCTCCCCAAACAGCCTGTCCCCTGTCCCCTATCCGCCATCTCCCACTTCCCACCCCCTGACTGCCTCAGAACCCCAGACCCATCCAACCCGCCCTGCTCCTTGTCCTCTGACCGCCCCCTTCTGGGACCTCCCACCCCTAACCGCGCCCCCCCGTTACCCCACCCACTATCCTGCCCCCTGACTGCTCCCTGGGACCCCCTGCCTCTTATCCACCCCCCCCACCTTACCATGCTGCTCAGAGCACCAGGACTGGCAGCCGTGCTGCCTGGCCGGAGCCAGCCATGCCACCGTGCTGTTTAGAGCACTGGGGCAGGCCGGTGGCTCTTGCAGCCGCACTGAATGGCAGGAGCTCGCAGCCCCATTGTCTAGAGTGCTGGTGGCACAGCGAGCTGAGGCTGCGGCGGAGGGAGGACAGTGGGGGAGGGGCCGGGGTTAGCCTCCCCGGCCGGGAGCTCCAGCACCAGGCAGGACAGTCCCCGCAGGTCGTATATGGCCTGCGGGCCATAGTTTTGTCCTCCTGTGTTCTAGATCATTAGTTAATGTATCCCACACAGTCATTGCCATCTGCATTAGTTTGGTGGCCTTCGTGAAATTATCTGGTAACAGTAGTATATTTCCTCATAAGCAAGTGTCCACTTTACAATATCATCACATAATTAACACTAATTAGCATCCTAGTTGGTAGTTGGAACAGAAAAGGCAAGGATTTGAATTGGAATAAAGACTAGGAAGGAAGGTATGGGGGATCTTTCCAGAACAGGGTTAAGACAGCATGGAGTAGCTAGCACTCTAAGGGTAGAGTACTTATCTACAGTGTTATCACTTCAGTATTGTCCACTGACACAAAATTTAACTGAATAATAATAATAATAATAAAAGCTTAAGAAATGGAAGAGGAAGTAGGGTCATTGTTGCTTGATGTAAAACAAAATAATGAGACTATTTTAATCGAAATGGATAAATATTATGTGGCAGTTTTAACACTTTTTCATGACATCACCAGAAAAAGTGCTAAAGATTTTATGGCCCAGAATCTCTGGACTGGCTGAACTGTACTCAGTGCAAGATCAGGATGGAGAGAGAGAGGCTAAAGCCACCTTCATATTTTCCCAATCCCAGGCCACAGTGTGTTGGCCCTGTCTACTATATTTTATACTAGCTGCCAGTAGTTGACAGGTGCAAGTCCTGAAGCTGGAGATCTGCCAAGTTCAGGGATACTCCAACTATGCCCCTTTTCCCTGGCCATGCACCCCTACGGAACGGATGGGATAGGAGCCAGCCTTATACCACTAAGGAATTCCCCAGTTCACAGGGAATCCTTCACTGGCATGTTATACTAGGTTTAACGGAGCAGAGAATCTGACCCAGTTTCTCTAATATGATGTTTTTCACTGACAGTGCTGGCTGAGTACTCTATGAAGCAGAGTGTAGGCTGAGAGAGACATTCTGAAGCTACTTCTCCCTATGCTGGTGAAGTTCAGGTGTAGTACAAAGGCTCTGCAACTCTGTAGATCATGTGATGTAAGTCGTGTTTCACAAGGAAAGATTAAAAGAGTTAAATCTGTATTGCTTGTTTAGGTGAAAATGGGATGGGGTGGTATGACATAACCACCTCTAAGTTTTTGAACTGTGTAGACACCACAGATGGAAGTGAATTGTTTAGAGTGGCAAAGGTATAACTAGGAATGATGGAATGAAATTAAGAGAGAGGCTGAATATCCAGAGAAATGTTGACAGTGATTCTTATTCACGAGTGGAACAAAATATTCAAAGGAATTTGTGGAAGCCCCACTGCTTGAGTCATCTAAGGCTAGACTGAAACAAATTCCCAAGAAAACAATGCTTCACTGGCAGTGTGACAAACTATATGGCCAAATATATCTGTTTTCTCTAATTTCACAATAGCTGTACTTTTCAGCATCCCAGTTCATGGGAAGGCATTATTGCGATTATTAGGGGAAACAGTAGGTCAGATTCTCTGCTGCTGTTAATTGGTGCAGTTCCATTGATTTCATTGGAGCTGCTCCCGTTTACACCAGCAGAGAAATTGCCTTAGTGTATTCTGCCTTTCTACTTTGAGTAAAACATTAGTCTTATAGCTGAGGTCTGCAAGGAAAGGATTTGGAGTCAAGGGAATGAAAGAAGACCAAGTTTTGCCCACACTTGAATCTTTAGATACCCGCCCACTAGCAAAAGAGACACCCCCGTCGTCTGAAATAAAAGGTGCTACAAATCCTATTGATTGATTTACTTTAACTAATAAGGAATATGGTAGGAGAGAGCAAAATAGGCACATAATACTCCTTTAAAGTGTCAGTTTATGTAATCATCTGTTCAAGAATTGCAAGTAAATTGTACTCCCTTTTCCTAAGTATCTCTGATTGCCGTTGTATAAAGTCTCAGACTGTCTTTTACTAACATTACATGTTCCTTTGGGAAGCAAACGAGAGGTACATGCACTTGGGGAAAAAGGTGATTACACAAAATGTACTGTGTGCCATCATTGTAATGCAAATAATGCAGTAATACACATTTCAGTGAATAAAGCCTATCTAACAGAAAAGTACACCCTATAATGGGAAAGGAAACTTACAGTAGAAGAATGAAATGTATATGTAATTTTGACAGGCTTAAAATATAGTTTTCTTCTACTAATGTGCCAAAACATTGCATCTAAGCACTTGCACTGACATTTCAGAAAGCTCCTTTTGACATACACAGTGTATCATCTAGTGCAGTGTTCATGGAATTAACATTTTCCTGGAGTAATCATATACAATTTAATGACCAAATAGTTCTGAGGCAATACAACTGGATTTCACAGGAACTAAATATATTTCTTCACACTGATCCAGCATGTTTTAGTTGAGCAGTCATTAGCATGTTTATAATGGTTCTAATTTAGCACAACATTTTCTGAATTTTATCCTTGAGTCATTTACAAATTGTTCATATTGAGTAAACAAAGGAAACAGATTGCATTTTATACTTAGTAATTTATCTGAAAGAAGAGGGGAGGGTTAATTGTCTAAAAGTTTTGCTCTGTTTGGGGAAGTGATTTTAGTCTTGCATTGCTTGGTGCACAATGCATTTTTCTCTCTGTTCTGGAAAAAAGAAAAAAGGGGGAAAAAAGAAAGAAGAAGGGGAAAGGATGGAGGAGTGAGTAAAATGAAAAATTAGGAGCAGGGCAAGATTGGCCACTCCCAGAGGGGAGTGTGGAGCAGAACTGGAGCTGGCACGAGATTATCTAAAACAGTTGGTGCATTCCTTAATGATCAAGTGCCTGAGAAGTCCAGCTTTCTCTCACAGAGCATCTGTGTTGATGTTTATATCAGTGCCCTGCTGTATGGGAAAAGCGTGCTTTCTCTTGTTGCTTTTCTAAAAATAGTGTGGAATATAACATTGTATGAGTTATTTTAGGAGAACAAAAACATTTGCAGGGTTAAAGGTTTTGCTTTTTAATAAATAAAAAAATAAAGGTCAGAACTGTATCTTAAGCTTGTCTTTAGGTGGGGGTGGGTGGTACAAGCAATGTACAGTTTTCTTTGTATGTAGGGGTTTGTATCAAGCTGTTCACCAGAGATTTGAACTCTATTGAAACAAGCCATTCTAGGCTGGATTGGTACATTCTGCAAACTTGCTGCTGTTTTTCCATTAGGCTCATTTTAGAAAGCAAGCCTGGAAACTACCAGTGTTTGTACACCAGTGTTTGCATGAGAGCTAGACCAGTCAGGGAGTGTGTGAGTTCAGGGTAAAACCAGCACATTTTAAGGCCTAATTATTTTTAGTGCGCTTGGAGAGTTTTAATTAAATTTAAGAGAGCACTCCAAACTCTTACAGTTCTAATTTTGTTTGTAGTGTAGTTTGTAGCCATGTTGGTCCCAGGATATTAGAGAGACAAGGTGGGTGAGGTAATATCTTTTATTGAACCAGCTTCTCAGTTCTAATTGATCATTTTGTGGAAATCTTGTCCCCTTGACTAAATATGTAGCAGTTGGCAGATTCATTTGGTCCCTGTCCTAAAGAAAACTGCTTTTGAGGTAGTCACTGGATTTACATTATTGCTATTAGGCAAGCATTTCTACTAGGAACCACTGTTCCATTATCATTGAGATTACAAATATGTGTTTACATTAGGCATCAATTGTCGTTGTTGTTTGTATTACAGTAATACCTACCAATCCCATCCCAGATTGGGGCCTCATTGTATTAAGCACTCTACAAACACACAGGCTACATCTACATTTGAGCTGAGTGGTGTGATTTTTAGCTCACCTCACCATACCAGGCTAGCTCTGCTTGAGCAGATATGCTAAAAATAGCATCGCAGGGGTAGCAGGGTCAGCAGCATGGGCTAGCTGCCTGAGTAAGTGCCTAGGAGGTTCAGGTGGATATGTACTTGGGGCAAGCAGCTGTAGCCACCACCCAGGCTACCCCAGCTATGCTGCTATTTTTTAGCACACTTGCTCAGGCAGAGCTAGAATGAGTATGTCTCTGTATGCTAGGAATCACACTCCCAGCTCCAAGTGTAGACCTAGGTATAATGAGATGTAGTGTCAGCCCCTGAGATGTCAGAGTGTACATAGTCAGGAGAAACAAAAGGGTGGGAAGGAAAGTTGACGCACAGGAAGGTGAAGTGAGCTGGCTGGGGTCACATAGCAGATCAGTGGCAGAGTGAGGTATAGAGCCTAGGGATGAAATAACTATCTGTAGTAAGCATACCTTTCTCTTTTGTTAATTTTTCTAGTTCTTAAGTAATATTCTTTCCAATTACTAGCTTATTTATGTGTACATGACTGGTGGTTGTAGCATTCGTCATCAAATTGGCTGTTGAGGAGATAGTAAATCAACCAAATCTTGAAATGCTAGTCAAAGAAGTGCATTGGCTAACAAAATATCTCACATGTCTTATTTTTAAATTTTCTGTTATACCATGAAAATTAATTACTCTAGGATGGAAATATGGAAATTGAGAAGGATGAGATGAGATTCACTTGACCTAACTTACTGGTGACAGGAAGATTGAAACCAGGCTACTTATGAAGAGGAGGCAGGGACACTACATTGTAACTTTCTATGTTGAGCCTTCAGGCTGATTTTTGATTAGTTCTGTATTGTTACCCTCCTTTTTTCTTTTAGTTAAAGTTTATTGAAAATGAAAAGGGTAATTTGTATTTGAAAGAAGAAAATGAGTAATATGGCATCAAAGAATCTATTTTAGTAACATTACACCAACTTTACACCCTTGCATTATAAACGAATAGACAGCATCAGCCAACACTTATGTTTGTGAGTTATGGTTAAATTATATTTTTTATTTATCAAGTCATGACTGTAAATGTGAAGTTCTTCATTTCAGTTTGAATTGGTATCAGATGATAAAAGCTAATTCTTTCAAAGTGAATGAAATTCATCTTGTTGAACGCTGAAATGTTACAGTTTGCATTTAATTGTAATATACATATTACCAAGAATGAAGACTATGATTATAATGGTATAGAGCTATGCTAAGTGGTTCTTTATCTCAAGGAAATCTAGAGGGCAAAGAATTCACAAAAGGCATATAATCAAGCTGTGCTCTTACACCTGAAGATGGATCAGTCCGTGAAAGGTGATACCAGGCTACACACACAAATTAAGTCTGATCACTAGATAGTAAAATGTACTTCACTTTCTGAATAACAGATTTCTTTAGCTGAATCTAATAATGCTATTGGTAGTAGTATAAAAGTCAGTAGCACCCAATATACACTAACTAGACCAACATCTGAATGATCTTTTTAAAACGAAATTTTGCATTTTACTGAAAAATTCTTACAGTTTCTGAATTGCTTTTTCTAACTAGTTTTTTCTCCTTGATGTGAAATATCAAAGCAAATCCTCCTCTTTCAGATTCATAATGGGTTGTTTTTGTTTTCATTGTTGTTGTTTTGGTGTCAAATCATTAGTACATCATCATGGAACTAGTGAAATCCTATTGTCACATAAAAATCAAGACATTCTCAGGCCAGGTCTACACTAAATAGCCAGGCTGTCCCAGCTGCATTTTTCAGGGGTATGAAACATTCACATCCCTGAGTGATGTGGCTAAGCCGACCTGACCCCAGCTGTAGACAGCGCTAAGTCAATGGAAGAACTAGCTTCTGCCTCTTGGGCAAGTGGTTTAATTATACTGACAGGAGAACTCCTCCTGGTGCTATAGTGAGTGTTTACACCCAAGTGCCACCACAGTGCAGCTGTGCTGCTCTAGCAGTTTAAGTATAGACATAGTCTAAGTGAAGTTAAGGAACAGAAGAAGAGGGAGCCACTATTATTCTTGTTTACCAGTAGTTTGGATTTTGGAAAAAAGACTTTTTCCTTTAACAGATATATTGAATGGGATAATTCCCTATAGACTGTTTCTCTCATGTAACCTTGACTTGTCTGAGGCCTCCAAACCCATTTGACTTGGCCTGATCCAATCAATGCTGTCATCTCTTATTGTGGAATTGGAAACAAATGAATATGTATAATAGCAATGGCTTAGGGAGTATGCGCGCCACAGTGAAGATGGAAAAAGTTTCACATTTTAGGACATTCCCAGAGCTTGCTAAAACATAATGAATACCTATTATGTTCAGTGAAATCTCATTGTATTATAATGTGCATTGTAACATTACTATAAAGCATAAGGATGGGAATTGTCATGCTCTTAATTATACAGCATTCTTTTTCTGCAACACTGATGGGAAGTTCGACAATCTACTGAGAGTTATATCATCCTTTGAAATACAGTATTTGCTCTTGTGCTAGGTATGGTCTGATATTTTTCCCCCAGGCTTTTTCAACACTTCCTTGAGTTCTAATATATTTTAGATGCACTTAGACAAATATGTCACATGTACCTTTGATTGAATTACATTTCTGTATACATTTCCATTCATTGTTTATGAATTTACAGTGCATTTGCAATCATTATTAATAAATCAATGTGCTTTTGTCTTCTGTCACAATGTAATGTATATATTCAAAAAGAATTGTATGCAAACAAGTCATGTTTTAGAACTCATATCAGTAATAATTATCAGCTCACGGCATTGTTACAACATGTTTTGAAAGAAGCTTATTATAAAAAAAAAACAAGGCACTGCAAGGTAGCAAGAGTAAGACAGTTCAGTTGATCATTGATATGGGTGCTGTAAATATGCCACCGTATACTATAGTGTTTTATTAAGTCTCAAAAAGTCAAAGCTGATTTGAAATAATAATGTCTGACAGTCAGGGCTTTGAAGTTTTGCTGCTGCACTCTCACATTTAGGCTTTCTTTTATGTATGACTTTACCGTAAAAAACAAAAACACACATGGCATGAGTGCTTTCTTCATATCTATATTTCAAAGAAAGTAATGAGAGGCTACTTCAGTAAATTAAAAACAATCTGAAACTATGTGGATGGACAGAGGCCATTGTAAGGTCATACTGTATTCATGCAAGATATAGTTTTGGTTACTTGCTTGTTCAAGGTTGTGAGACTGGAAAAGTTATTCTTGATGGGAAGAAGATGACTTTCATTTAGTCAGAAGAACTTCAGAGCTTGGCTGTGATAGTTAGCACCCATTCTTCATCACCCATTTTACAACAGAGTGCTGGATTCCATCCATTCCATGGCTGATTGATTAGCCAGTGGACAAATGTTAATTGTTTTCATCAATGCTTTGTGTTCATGGAGAGATCCTTTTCATCTTCTGTCTAGGACTCACTTTACCTTTGTTTATTCAGCTTGTTTATCTTCTAACAATCTTTTCTCAGCCACCATTACAAGTTACCACATTGAGAGTAATCCTACAGTACTTCTACTCCCATTGCACAATTAAAATTAGGAAAAGAAATATTGAGGGGTGGGGATTATGCAATAAACATCATAGTTTAAAACAAATCAGGTTTTTGGTAGATCAGCCAAACTCTAATTTATAGCTAACACATTTGCTCTTGTTGTCTTGGGAAGAAAAGTTCTCCTAGGGTGTCTAACAACATAAAATACGTGGAGTAAAATTCTGTACTCTACTGACTTACTGTATCCCATTCTGTACTGACTTACATCCTGAGTAACTCTATTGGCGTGGATGAGTTAGCATGGGATATAAACCAGTAGAAAATATGCTTAGTTTATAAACTAGAGCTGGGACCATGCAACAAATTCAAAATCCAAAGGTGAACATTTATCAAGAGTATTCACTTTCCTTGCTTAGTTTATAATAGATAGTCCTGAACTGAAACATCCCTAAACTTCACAGATGTCCAGATTCCCCAGGCTTTGGGATGCTTTTGAGTTGGGGCCTTGATTCGATTTACTCTCCAGATAGTTTTGCCCTCCAGATTTGGGTCCAGACTTCCAAAACATCAGTGGAATTTGGAATCCGGTATTCTGGGTCAGCCCTATGTAGGAAGGCAACTTTGAAGATTTTATATGTGTGGAGGAAAATTGACTTTCAGTACTAAAGGAAAAAATGCATCTCCTCACCATAGATCCTTTTCAGGCTGTGTGTGCAAGCATATGTGTACAAGGGCACAGGAAGGAACATATTTTTCATTGTAAGCTGCTTGTTACCTCTTCCATATAGGTGAATGTCCAATTTCAGGTATCTCCAGTAAGATAGGGGAACATATTATGATAATTTTAATTAAGAATTATGCAAACTGACCCCCACCAGTTGAAAACCTTCTGGAATTAAAAAAGGAAGACGCTGTAATTACAATATATGTTCACGGTTCTTAAAAGTCACCCGCTGTATTTTCCTAACCTTTGTGAGTCTGCCCAAGAACAAAATGTAACAGCAAATAATTAGGAGCTGTTTGGATAGAAGTTCAGTAAGGAGAAATGCAATACCTGTGCAGTTAATATCTTTTAAAGAAATACTTCCTTGCAAATATTTTTCAATCATTTATATAGAAAAAGAAAACTACAACTATTAACACGATTATATTAAGAGAGAGGGGCATACACACTGACCCTTCTTTTATTCATCTTCATACTCAATGGAATTCTTGAGAAATATGTTTCTATGCTGGTATATATTCATACATGTGTTTGCACAACTACATGCTTCAAGAGTGAATTTCCTCTCAGCTGTCATGAGATTATTTAATTTTCTTTTGATTCTGTTCTTTGTTGCATCCTAAGCTTTTGTTGTTGTGGTGGTTTTGTATCAATTGAGAGAAAGCATCGTGGTTAAAAGTCATTAACACTCATAACCTACATTAAACATCAAAATAAAGTCAAAAGGCTCTTCTTTTGCATGGATGAAGGCCTGAAATTTTGGCAGGAGAGCAACAGAAAGACATCTTTTTAAACGGATGATATCACAAAAAAGGACAAATTATAATGTTCTATTGGTAATTGATGGTTATTTGTTGATTTTTCTATTACTAGGCCAAAACTCATAAAAGTAATGCATGCTTGTAATTGTTAAAATTGAATAATTTGTTTTATTGTAAAACAAGTATTTTAACAGTGTCTGCTGCAACGTAAAGCTTCTTAAATTGTGTCTTTTATGGAAAGAGATAATTAGTAAATAAATTGGCATTTCTACTGAAGTACTATTTCAAAAATATTAACAAGCTATGTTGTCTTTTGAAGGAGGCTTGCATGGCATAAACATGTTGCAATTAAAACCTTGATCTTTTGATGGTTGTAATTTGGTTTACATGAAACTGCTTTTTTCACATATGGAAAGTTAATATGCATGTTAGCGTGAAACACTTCTGCATCTTAAAAATTTCATCAGACAGATTACCTTCTTTTCCTCCTTTAACCCTCTCCATAAACCACACCTCTCTTGTGATTCCTTCCAATGCTGATCTCCTCTATGACCATCCCCTTTGTGTTGGAACACAGTGTTATCCCCTATGTTTTTACTCGTGTGAGTACTCCCAGCAGGACTGCCTGCATGGTAATGTGAGACAGGATTTGGCCTTTAATTTGCAAGTAGTTCACGGAAGAGACCTTGAGTCGAATTCTGCCTTCATTTAAACCCAAATAACTCTTGGCAAATCAGGGGGATTGAATTAGTGTAAATATGGTCAGAAATTGGCACCTTATTATGTGTTTGTAAAGCACTGTTTATGCCTAAAACAACCTCTATCAATAAAATATCAATTATTGGCCTGATACTGAGAGATAATAAGAACACATTTTGAAAGAGAAAGTAATTAAGTACATAGAGGTGAATGGTAATTGGGATAAAATACAACGTGGTTTTACAGAAGGTAGATTGTGCCAGACCAACCTGATCTCCTTCATTGAGAAGAGAACTGATTTTTTACTCAAAGGAAATGCAGTAGATTTAAGCTACCTAGATTTCAGTGAGGCACTTGATACAGTTCCACATGAGAAATTTGTTAGTTAAATTGGAGAAGATGGGGATTAATATGAGAATTTAAAGGCGGATAAGGAACTGGTTAAAGGGGAGACTACAAAGAGTCATACTGAAAGGCGAACGGTCAGCTGGATGGAGGTTACTAGTGGAGTTCCTCAAGGATTGGTCTTGGGACTAATCTTATTTAACATTTTTATTACTCACCTTGGCACAGAAAGTGGGAGTGTGCTAATGAAAATTTGCAGATGATACAAAGTTGGGAGGAATTATCCGTACAGAGGAAGACCAGAACATCATACAAGGTCTTGCATTTAGGGACTAGCAACAAGAATTTTTGCTATAAGCTAGGGGTGTATCAACTGGAAGTAACAGAGGAGGAGAAAGACCTAAGTGTATCAGTTGATGACAGGATGACTATGAGCCACCAGTGTGGTGCTGTTGTGAAAAAGAATAATGCAGTCCTAGAATGCCTCAGGCGAGATATTTCCAGCAGAGACAGAGAAGTGTTAGTACCATTATACAAGGCACTAGTGAGACTTCATCTGGAATACTGTGTTCAATTCTGGTCTCCCATGTTTAAGAAAGAATAATTCAAACTGTAACAGGTTCAGAGAAGGGTTACTAAGATGATCAGAGGAATGGAAAACCTATCTTATGAGTGAGAGGAGACTCAAATATTTTGTTTTGTTTAGCCTAACCAAATGAAGGCTGAGGGGAGATAAGATTGCTCTTCATAAATACATCAGAGGGATAAATGCCAGGGAGGGAGAAGATTTATTTAAGTTACACACCAATGTGGTTATAACAACAAATGGATATAAACTGGCCCTCAACAAGTTTATGCTTGAAATTAGATGAAGGTTTCTAACCATCAGAGGCGTGAGGGTCTGGAACAAGCTTCCACGGGGAGCAAAAAAACCCCTAGCTGGCTTCAAGACTGAGCTTGATAAGTTTATGGAGGGGATGGTATGATGAGACTGACTACAATGGCATGTAGCTGATCTGTGAGTGCTATTAGTAAATATCCCCAACAGGTAGTGATGGGACACTAGATGTGGAGAGCTCTGGGTTACTACAGATAAGTCTTTACAGGTGTCTGGCTGGTGGGCCTACATGCTCAGGATCCAACTGATCACCATATTTGGGGTTGGGAAGGAATTTTCCTCTACGTCAGATTGGCAGAGACCCTGTTTTTTTTTTGTTTTCCTCTGTAGCATGGGGCACAGGTTACTTGTAGGTTTAAATTAGTATAAACTATTGTAAATGGTGGATCTGTAACTTGAAGTCTTTAAATCATGATTTGAGGACTTCAGTAACTCAACCAGAGGTTATGGGTCTATCACAGGAGTGAATGGGGGAAGTTCTGTGGCGTGCAATAGGCAGATCAGTCTAGGTTATCATGATGGTCCCGTCTCACCTTAATGTCTGAGAGTTTATAGGTGCTGAGGTACTAAGCCCACTCATCTCCCATTGAATTCAGTGGGAACTAAGAGTGCTGAGCACTCCCATGAGGTACTAAGGTCCCGATTTATTGAGATGCTTAACAAGTGTCTAACTTGAAGCATGTAAGTAGCTTAATTTAAGTCAGTGGGATTACTTAGATGCTTAAATACCTTCAAGAATTGGGGCCAAGTGCTTCTTGGGACTAGGCCCTATAATTGTAATGGAAGTTAATCATATGCACTGTTGAGAATAGACCCCACAAAGTTTAATGGAGATTCCATTGCCATTATAAACAGAGAAGGGGAGATGGAAATATTCAGCGATACATAAAGTTCTCTCACTGAGTGTTTATAAAGCTTGAATAGATGTTGTTAAAGGAGGAAGACTCCAGATCGTGACACCAATGACATGAGATACCCATTCCTTGTCTTAAAATTACCTTTTACAATTTATTTTTGGAAGGTTAAATTCTGTAAGTTCTATTAAGGTACTTAAAAAGAGCTTTTGATTTAACTGAGGATTATGTTATGCTCCGTGTTAAATTTTTCAACGAAAGTAAGGTCTGATCCTTCAGGACTTGTTGAGGCCAGATTCTCACTATATCTTCAGTGCAGTAACTTCAGTGAAAGTTTTGCCTGAATAAAGCCTGCTGGATTGGGCTCAAGTTTTGGATTGCAATATGATCTTCAGAATTTAAATGCCAATCTTCTAATTGTTGGGAAGCTTACTGGGAAAAAATGCTGATACTGTGAACATAAGAAATGTAGAATTCTTTTGTGAAGACATTATAGGAATAGCTTTTGCATTGACATGAGTAAAAAAATGTGTTTGTCATGAACACAGTGAGCCAAATTTCCAAAATCTAAATCTTCAACTATATTTTTGAATGTGCAATCATTTTCAAATGCAAAAGATAAAATTTGTACATGGAGTGGCAATCTATATATGTAAATTGGCATGCATATATTCTGAACCAAGTTCTGCTCTCATTTAGATCCTTGTAAATCCGTAGTAACTCCATTAACCTCAATGAAGTTACACAGGGTTTATATTGAAGTAGATGAAAGACCATTTGGCTTCAAGTTCATTCCCCTTTGAAAATCTGGTTCAGACAGATCAGGTAGGATAGTTTTAGAGAGCTAAAGGAGACACTTCGTAATCTATAAAGTTGTATTGAGTATTTTTTTTTCCTTTTTAATAGACTCATCTTGCATGGAAAAACTACTTTCTAAAGACTGGAAGGAGAAAATGGAAAGACTAAATACAAGTGAACTCCTTGGAGAAATTAAAGGTATAATATATTAAATATTTAAACGTGGACATAATATTTTAGTCACTGAATAGAATAAAATGTGCATTTAATGCATGAACCAGTCATTGATCCACATTCAAAACTCCCACTGACTTTAATGGGACTATGAACATGGAATGATGCAAAGTTCAGGTGTTCTATTCTGTTCTCTCTAGTGTTTCAAGTATATAATGGAAATAAAATGAATACATTAACATTGTTTTTCTTTGGAACTCTTTCTAACCAACTCAACCTACTTATTTAGAATGACGGGTATGTTTAAAAAACAAAGACTTTTTTATGTTTAAAACTTAGTTACAAGCAGGGTTAAGAATATTTCCCTCTCATTTCAATTTTATTACAAACTTTAAATGTATTATATTAGTTCTCTTATATCAGCTAAATATCTCAATCTCTGGATACCAAAAGAAAAAGGCTGTGGGTTAGGAGTAATTCCCAAATAATGTATTTTTGCATAGGTATTATGTGAGGTACTCTTATCGATTGTGGTGGGATGTCAAATTTTGATTATTTTTTTAACCCTGTGCTTCAAATGTCCAATTTGAAGCATGCTAGTTTTTTACAATTGAATTATCCTTGGAGTTGAAAGAGAGACCCTGGGTGAAATCCTAGCACCATTGAAGTTGATCGGAGTTTTGCCACGTGTATAGCCTGTGGTTCCAGCAGGTCCCAGAAAATTTGTGGCACTTGGGATCTAATCAGTGCCAGGATCTAATTCAGTGACACGATCCTTAAGGTGTTTCTCTCCCTACCCTTTGATTCTTCCATGGGTTTTCCTGTTGGAAGGGAATTCAGGCTGTTATTGTTTGGATAGCAAATTGGAAAGAGAACTTTTCTTTCCACTGTGAGCTTAGCTATTTTACACTATTTATGAGGTGTATTGAACAGATTTATTTCTGTTGATTGCTATGGTCTTATTAAATGACCACTGTAAATACATGGGAACAAGGATTTGTTTGTCATATTAACAATGTCCTTGCTAATGTTAAAACAAAAAGAAAGACTATCTGAAGAAAATGGATGCTTGTGATTTTGCATTTCCACCAGGAAAAGGTCCTGAAATATGTTGCATTTACTATAGATGTAAACAAGATGAAGGTTGGCCCTTTTTAATAAATTTATAATCAGTTCTGTCAGCTGATACCATGTCAAAACCTAATTGTTTTTATATGTTTCCTTTGATTAGATTTCTCCTGTATAGTTATGACACTGCAATGTATTAGGTAGGAAAGTATTGATGACTGATAAAATACACAGTTTTACCAAAATATGCTATGCCAGCTTGCAATAAACAAAAGGCAGCAAAAACTGGTCATTCGAAATGCTGATCTATTTAAAACCATGTTGTCGGCTGATAACATGGAAAGACTTGGACATTAATTGCACAATACGACTACCCAAATCTCTAAATAGAAGCTCCCTGAATGCCAGTAGTAAATCAGAATTAAAACAGGTTGGGTCTCTGGCAACGATGGATAACATATTCCTCATTATTTTACCTGGATGGTTTTTTTTGGCATATAAAGCCTTTTGATGTACTTCTGAGTGTCATTCAGTTTCTGGTTGAAACTTTTAAAGTTTGACTTCTTATAAGGTCTGCTTTCGCTGAAGAGTTAACATAGGCTCTTACTCAGGTATTGTGCTCAAACTTTGTTCTGTCCACCCACATGCTCCTTGAGTTTGGTGGTGCTTTCATCCTAGCATAACTGGCTTGTCTAGGACTGTAAGCTAAAACCCAAGAGAGGCTTTCACTTGGGTTGGTAACCCATCCGCTTTGCAGTGAAAATGCAAGTTAAACCATTTGAGTGCTGATACCTTCCCACCTGCCGTGTGCCCAGAAAGACAGAGAAGTTCTTCCACAATGTGGTGACACACACGGGTGTGTCAGCACCAGTGAGGACACAGTAACCTGGCTATGGCTTTGCAGAATGACTACTCTTGCTGCTCAGACCTGGGTGTCAATTGCCCAAGTTAACTTCGGCAATGAACTCGTTTTCTGCCTCATTCTTGTAGTTCTCAGTTTTTGCTTTGGCCCTCTTGTTAACTGGTTGTGTGCACATTATAAAACTGTAGATGTAAGTGATATCCAGTTTGGGGCCCCTTTTTGCTGCCCAAATGGTGTAAAGTGGCCTTAATATAAATGAGAATTAAGTCCTTAGTGTTTTATTTCTGCCTCAAGGAGAGTTTTAGATTATTACATGTGTTTTATCCTGTGGGGGTGAGCATGGCCAAAGGTAAAAGCAAGAAAGAAATTTTGAGTGATGTGAATTGAGATTTAGCAATGTGCCCCCCTCCCACTGAAACTTTGTTCTTCTCTCCCACTGAGGCCCTGAGTTGGCCAGAAGTGTTTGTTAGAGAATGATATCCCTCCAGAATAGTGAGCCCCTAATCTAGGGAACCAGATTTTATTCTCTCTGCAGTGCCAATTAATCCCTGGGCTGGCTGTGCTTGGTGGCAGGGTGCTTTGGTACACCGCTTTTTTCACTCTTCCTTCAAAGGCTCTGCATCATTTCAAACTTCCCTCTGATGAGGTGAGGTAGACATTACTTCTCAGAAGCCAGCCAACAGCTATGTCTTTGCTGACTAGATGAGTCTCTGGAGAGTGACATGAACTGCTTCTGTCATCACAGGGTTGATTGCACTTTAATAGAGCCTTTTTTCCAGTCACTAAATGGTTTACAAACATTAATAAAGCCTCTTAAGACCACTATGAGGAAGGGAAACATTAGTATTAGTGAGTAAACCATAGTAGTGAAAGATGAAGTGATGTGCCCAAAGTCAAATAGTGAGTCGATAGCAGAGTCAGGGATAGAACCCAAGGGTCTTGCTCTAACCCTTAGTAACTCCTTAGAGCTCCTTGCTCTAACTACAGATGACTTTTCCTTGATGGTCCTTTCCTCTGCCGTGTTCCTAGCTGCTGTCAGCTGACATCCATTCAGGCTATTGGGAGTCACACATCTAAATCCTTGCTACTGTAATTGTATTTGAAACATACTCCCTTTTCCCAAAGAGACAGGTAAAATTTCAATGAGAATGCACAGAGATACCCAGAAGACTACAGTTGTAATGCTGAGAAGTTCTGTAGTGATTTGAAATCTATGCAGTAATCATCACCATTACACAGAAGGGGAAACTGAGGCACAGAAAGAGGCAGTGTCTTGCCCCAAAATAGGTCAGTGGCAGCACTGGAACTAGAACTCAGATCTGTTGATTCCCAGTCCAGTGCCCTTTCCACTGTCTCCAAGGTGGTAACGTATAGCTTTCTTTAAAAAGATGTAGCTTGGAGTCATAATGGCGTATTAACATGGATTAGCATTTGTGGACCTTAAGAAGTGTGTTCTGAGAGGATACTGAATTAAGAGAGTGGAGACCAGGTGCATTGAGGATAAAGAAGACATTCTAGGCATGGGGTAGTGTGAAATAAGACTGGAAAATGAGAGTGTAAGAAGTAAATAAAGGAAGTGAAGTAGTCTAAAGATGATTTCAAATCCACCTGTAATCAACCAAGCATACTTTACATTGTTTTTGGAAAGTTCAGAGCTCTAGATTTCCATGATCATGGGGTTCATTTTCCCAGGGCTGAAGGGATTTCAGGTCGGGTGGTTGCCACTGCTAAGAACTACTTTTGAAAACTTACCCCTGTGCCTGGTTGCAATTAATTCTAAGTCAGGGCGTTTTAACTGGTTGATATTTTTGGCTTTTATGCAGCTGCTTCCTTCTTTTATATTACTGAGAGTTCAACATGAAGCGATGCAGTAAAAAAAACAAAACAATTTTAGGTCATTAGCAAAAAAATCTTGATTATCAGACGCAGAGGTGTGGTCCAGTGAGGAGCAGCTCTTTGCACTGACTGTTACTGGGAGTTGTTTACTTTAGATAAAAGGTGTTGTTCTTGTTAAGGCTAACCTGAGCGCATACTCTCCCTCTGTGTCTGCACAAGTGCCCTTCCACTCAGAGCCTGTGGGAAGGAGCTTCAGTTAGGCAGAGCACACCCTTCCTCCCCCCACTCAAAAATGCATTAAAGCTTTTTGTACTAATAGCACAAACTCTTTCTGTGCATGTTTGTGAAACACACAGATGATAAAAGAGAAGAAAAATAATTGTGTGATAGAGACAAAATAAATAAAATCGTGTTTTTTGCTTTACTTTTATATACCCTATAATTAATTATAATAGTGTTTTTTTTTAATCAAGGTCTGATTAGAAACTACATCCATTTGTTAATAGAATGCAAAGCATCCTGTCTAGGTAACAGACAGTGACATATTTTTTTATTTCCCATAAGTGGAATTGTTCATGTTCCCAGTTACTCCTGCATACTGTACTTGATGTGTGAAACCACTTAGTCTACATCTTTTTTTATTAGAATTTCAGTTATTGTTAAAGGGCCAAATTATTGGAGTTCCAGGAGAACAATCCCATTGATTTCAGTGGGCTTGCATGAGTACAGCCGAGAGGAGCATTTGGCAGAATATTTTGTAGCTACTTCGTCGTGGTTAAATAAGTCGTCATGATCATTTGATATGTTTATAACTGAAACACGCAGGGCAGATTTTAAAAGGTCCCATGAAACAGATGAGCTGAGCAAAATGATCTGCTTACCTGGGGAAAAAAAACCCTCATATCTGCATGTGCAAATTGCATGTCCAAGAGCCCAAGCTCTATATATAGATGTTTTGAATAAACAAAGTGGGTTCAGATTCAGCTCTTACTTTACGGAGGTTTGGATGCAAGGGATCCAACCCCCAATGTATGCTTTATTGTTGCTTAGGTTTCTAGTTTTTCTTTACTGACCACAACTAGGCAAAGTAGCATCATTTATCACTATAAAGGGTCTGTTTTAAGTTTTCTGTTTCTGTTCCAAACATAAATCTCTGGAATAGTCTTACATGCATCATGCAGTTGTCTATTGAAATAGCCTGCAATGGTCTTTTTCAGCATGCAGGGTCTTTGAAGATCAAATAAAGGTCGGTCTTTAAGTTACTTAAGCAATGACATTATTGCAAAAGGGTCAGAATTGTTCTAGCAATCTTATATATGAGTGACTCCTGGGTTAACTGTGTTACAAGTTTGTGCTATGGCTTCCGTTGCCAGCATTTATAACCTGAACTATCTATATTTATAGGCATTGTGACTTAAATGTCACATGCTGGCTTTGTACAGTATACTCTATTTTTAGGATGGACAGTGACTGATGCCCATAGTTTTATCCAATACTGAAGTCTATTTGCATTGTCTGTTTCTCTCGCTTATATGTAGCCCTTTTATATCCTATACTCTATTACAGGGGTAGGCAACCTATGGCATGTGTGCCGAAGGCGGTACGCGAGCTGATTTTCAGTGGCACTCACACTGCCCGGGTCCTGGCCATTAGTCCGGGGGGCTCTGCATTTTAAATGAAGCTTCTTAAACATTTAAAAAACCTTATTTACTTTACATACAACAATAGTTTAGTTATATATTATAGACTTATAGAAAGAGACCTTCTAAAAACGTTAAAATGTGTTACTGATACGCGAAACCTTAAATTAGAGTGAATAAATGAAGACTCGGCACAGCACTGCTGAAAGGTTGCCGACCCCTGCTCTATTAAATGAGTTACAGTTGGAGCCTTATTGACTCCCAAATATAAGCCTAAAGCTGTTGGTCCACATAGCACTTATTAATAAAATGGTCTGAAAATGGTTGGATAAGAGGGAGGCATGTCCCTGTTTCCTATGGCGACTTTAAGTTTAATAACACAAACCCACTTCACACATTTTCTCAGTATTAGATACACTGAATTTATTGTTAGAGCTTCTTCATGTAGTTGACTGGTGTTCTTCATTGAATAGCTGGAAAACGCTACAATTTCTGTGTATATTAGCTGGTGGAAGAGAACAGTGAGGCGCAACAGTTAGCATTTTGTGATTATCAATTACACATTTATGGACTAGGCTCAGAGCCAGCTCTTTGTGAATGAGTCTGTGTGAACATTATGAATACGATGTGGTTACAAGTATAATAGGTTAGGTTCTTTTCAGTAACAGGTAGGATAATTGCTATTTGCATGCATTTAATACAAAATATCCTTTCTCTTTTAGTTCAGTTGATAAAACAATGCTGAAATATAGAAAGATAAATTTTCAGGGGCTTGGGTTACACCACACAGAGTGTAGAGGATCATTTTGTGTAAAATAAGGCTCTTGATAGTATCATGTTACCCTACTTTACAGTTTGTCCTGGGTTTGTAGTAATTATGTCTCAATTATTACTGTATAAAATCCTCTTTTGCAAACAATAAGTGTTTACAGCAGCTGGCTTTTTATATATATATACATATATATATATATATATATATATATATAAAAGACATTATACGTCTTATATCACAGAAGCACCCATAGGTTTTTAATTATGCCACTTTCTATGGCTGTAGACATTTCAAAGCTCCCCTTTGTGCTCTCTATTATAAACATCTTTTATTTCTTTTGAAGTCTGCATGATATACATACTAGCAATTAAAAACCCAGCTCAGGGTTGGAGACACAAGGTCTTCGTAATTAAAACTCAAACAAAAGCTACAAGCGAAAAACCCACTCTATGATTAAGGTCAGAAGTGTTATGATACATTAGAATCTATGTTAACTGCTAGGATTTAAAAAATCAATACACAGGAAAAGAGATCAGTTGGTTCCAATTAGGGAAATCAATGAAAACATTCCCTTCCTCCTCCCCAACAACCTCCCCAAAACACCTTAAGTTAGTAACTGGTCCTGATTAGAAATATACCATAGGCTGTAAAGTTTTCTGGTAATATATTTATTACAGTGACCCAATGAAATAATGTTTAACTTTATCTTGTACCAATCTAAATCTTAAGTATACTTTTGATTTTACCACTTCTTTAGACATAGTCATTTTGCATAGTGTGTCACAGAAATTGCCTTTTCTGGGCCTAAACTGATGTTATAAAATAAATTATACCTTAGCATTATGTAAATGTTGTACTATTTCACAAGTATATCCAAAATTTACCCCTTTAGATAGTCTTTATTCTGGGTATGCTTGGTAAAGAAGGTAAATTGACTCCAAAATAAAGAGTATAGTGCACAATAGTTGCATTTACTATGTCCTGTTTTATCTGTTATATATATATATAGTTAAGATACACTTTTATAATTAGTAAGGCCAAATGTGTTGATTCTGATCTCTCTTAAATTGGTGGAAATCCATATATTCTCATGCAATACCTTAATTTTTGTAGATACATGATGGCCCTGATCCTGCAATTAATTATACACCTGTTTAGCTACACACTGTGGGTAGTCAAGTATCAGAGGGGTAGTCTGTTTCTCTAATCTGTAAAAGCAACAAAAAGAATCCTGCAGACTAATAGACTAACAGACAGCATGCAGCATGAGCTTTCGTGGGTGAATACCCACTTCTTCAGATGCAACTGAACTACACTGTGGGTAGTTCCATTGACATCAGTGGCACTGCTTACAGTGCATAGTGTTAAGTGTATCCATACTTCTTTGCAAGACTGGGGGACATAATTTGCAACAGAGAAAATCCTCACATTTTTGCTACTATGACCATGGAATCATGTTTCAGTAGCACTTATCACAATCACACCAGCTTCTAATATTAAAATGTCAAGTCTATTAATATGTATATTTCTTAAGACTTTACAACTACAAATTCCATTGTAATAAACCTTTCATGTAAATCAAATTATACACATCTAGATTGACTAACACATTTTATAAATAAGTCAATGTATTTACATACATACAATGGTGTTGGAGTACACAGTGCAACAATATGTTTTTGCCTTGGTGGGATACAAACGTAGGCCCCATGCGTGCAGTATGAAGTGTGTCTACTGTGCCCATATGGAGCCCCATTCAAATCGGTGGGGCTCCACGTGGCGTACCAGCCCACTGACATGCTATACTGTGCTGGGGTGGGGCCAAGGATACGTGTTAAGACTTCAATGCTTTAAAAAAGCTGTACAGTTATTGGAAAAATAAAATATATTGTTATCTCCTGTAACAATGCATTTTTCAGTAATAGAAATAGTAGCAAGAACACCTGTAATATTAGAAAACTTTGTTTAAATTTTATTTTCAAGTGCCAGTAAGCAGGTTTGAAAGTAACTTTGAAAAAGAATAAATAAGTTTTATTTCCTCCCCCCCACCCCCGGATGGTTTGCAATTTACTTTAGTCAGCAGTTTTTCTGGGGTTTTTTTTAGATTTATATTTTAATATTCCTAAAATTCATATTTATTCATTTGAATAATTGAGGTCTCCAAATGAGCAACATTCTCATTTAAGTCAGAGAGAATTTTGCTTCATTGAGGACTGTGGAACTTGGAACTTAAGGTCTACTTTCGCTGAAGTCAGTGCAGAGCTGCTTTTGACTCCTGCAAACACTGGTGCACATACTCTACACACAGAAGAACTTCACTGAAGTCACGTGTACCACCCAGTAGGAAAATTTATGCACCTGCATAAGAATTTGCAGCATTGAGACCTTCACTTGTAGCAGGATTGGGCCCTAATTTGCTAGAGTTTTATCATGGTTTGATGGCTTTGGTATTGTCACTGAGTGCAGACATAGGGCTAAATTCTGGTACTGTGCTGCACATAGACACCTGTCTGAAAACTAATGTACAGCACTGAGAGCTCAGAATGGAAATTTCTTGCCCAGTTTGAGCTCATTGACAACACATGGAGAGGCCTCTCTACGATCCTTTTGTGACAGGAGCTACAAAGCAATTGCAGGGTCCAGGTGTCAGATAGTGTGGTTTGCATGCTTTTGTTTGTGTGTCTCAGGATCTAGCCAGAGTCCATCTGCACAAACTACTCATATTCTTGGCAAATACAATCTTTAGCCTTGATTCAGGGAAGTGCTTGTGCATGTGCGTAAGTCTTAATGACTACCGTGGGGTTTAAGGTCCCTTCCTCAATAGGAACAGGAGTACTTGTGGCACCTTAGAGACTAACAAATTTATTTGAGCATAAGCTTTTGTGGGCTACAGCTCACTTCTTCAGATGCATGGAATGGAACATATATTGAGGAGATATATATACACATACAGAGAGCATGAAAAGGTGGGAGTTGTCTTACCAACTCTGAGAGGCCAATTAAGTAAGGAAAAAAAACGTTTGAAGTGATAATCAAGATAGCCCAGTACAGATTCCTCAATAGGGAATCTTTCCAGAAAAGAGGCCTCTATGCGTGTGTGTTCTGCAAGGGGCCTTAGCATGTATCAACACTGCAGGTACGTGTATATGGCAAACAGAGCCCCACAGCAGTGATTCTCAGAGCCTGGGTCTACACTCTTGGGCTTGCGGGTGCTAAAAACAGCAGCGTAGATGTTGCGGTTCAGGCTGGAGCTTGGGCTCTGGAACATCTACATCAATATTTTTAGTGCTGTAGCATGAGCCGAATTCTGTACACCCGGGGTCTGTGACTCACTGCTGCAGGTTTCTGTTTGCTGTGTAGATGTACCCTGAGACAGGTCTCCTGACTCCCAATCTATTTATTTATCCACTGCCACCCTGCAAAGTGAATTTGAAATATTTTGGAATAGGTTTACTGTATGGGTTTACAAAATTTTATTGCTTTGTAAATTTATCCATCAAACATCTCATGTCTTTCAGGTAAATCATTATTTCCCACCCCCTGCAGAGTACATACCAATGGGTTACATTTTCAAAAGCACCTATGTCACTTTGCCTAAGTCCCATTGATTCATACATATATGTTACTTACACTTGTAAATTAACAGAATTGTACACACACATGTTACTGTACCAAAGGACTTGTCTAAATGAAATAACTAAGAAAGAACAGAAATCAGCTGGGTGCGTAAGTGCATTACTAATGAACTCATAGTATGCATCACCCAGTATTGAGACAGAGATGTTTAAGTGAAATCCAACAGAGTCACTCTGGAGTTACACTAATACAACAGGAATTAGAAACTAACACTTTATCTTTAGATCTCACACTGAAGTTTTATTGTTTTGTTACTATTCTATGCGGTTTCTTTTTGTTAGGTTCCTTCTTTATTTTAAATTGTTGTTAATTTCACCCATGCATCCTGATCTTTGTCTTGACATATAATGTACTTAAATTAAAAGTTATGTTAGTCACTTGTGATCCTAATTGAAGTCAATGGGAGTTCCTCCAGCTTTGCCCTAGGATAAGTAAGAATGGAATTTGGCCGTGTGTTCAAATGGTGATATAAATTGTGAAAACTTGTGTTTACATCTTCTCTGACGTACTAAATAACTTTAAGCAAATCTGTTTTATTAATGGCCTGATCCATGTCCAATTGAAGTCAATAGGTGTCTTTCCATTAGTTTTGGTGAGGGTTGGGTTAGACTCTAGAAACATTTGAAAAGAGATTTCACTTGCTCTATTTGGTAGGATGGTAGCAAGGACCTGCTGATGTTAGACAGGAGAAACTTGTCTCAATTTCATTTAGTATGTGTCACCAGCACTTTGCTTAACTTACATTCGTATATTGTAATCCATGTTTGAATTTGATCATAAAGGTGCTCCATTGTTACACAGCAAGATTAAACTGAGATCTGCCCCTATGGCTTTTTAAAATGGGTTGCCCTGTAGTTTCCAGTAATGAGAGAAGCTAGCATGCTCGTATTTAGAATGAACCCTCATGCCTATTGAGATTTGTTTGAATAGGTTTCCATCACAACAGGTGCACAATTGTTTTATGAGTAAAATATTATCAGCCTTCCGAATTAGCCAGGGCAAAATGCAAGTTGTCTGATTAAATAATCAAACCCAATACTTAAAAATGTACTTGATTTCCCCAGGAATTTTAAGTTGCTAAGTCCCAGTTTATCATACAGATTTTTCAGTGGAAACTGTGATTGTTTGCAGCATGCAAGTAGCAGCTTGCAGCATAACCAGTTTGGTGTGTTTTACATAATTCATCATAAATTATACAAGACAAAACCGCTAAAAAAGCATATAATAATAGGTTTTACTTCTAGTCTAACATTTTTAATCTACCAATGAAGGTATTATACTGTACATTAAATCAGAAAAAAGTGGTCCTCTAGTGAAAAAGAGTTTGAAAGTGTTCTGCATTCAATTTGGAGGCACATCAGTTTAGAAATATAAAACGCAGTGTTGTTTTTTTAAATAATTCAGTTTATGTGAGGGAGAGGGGGAGAGAAAATCCTCTGAATCTGAAGTGCAGCTTATAGTGTGGAGCCCACATATGCCACCGGTTACTGAGTAGTTTGGTAAACACAGACTCAGAGACCCAAGATGTGGATAAAATCTGAAACAGTAGGTTTACCGAGAACAAGCCTTCACCACAAATTGAAAGTGTAACAGTGCAGCTGTCAGACACCAATTACATGCAGGTAACTGTTTATTTTCATATCTGAATCTGTTTGTCAATCAAAGAATGCAATGAATCAGGAGATGGGATCTCAAATACATAACCACAAAGTCAGAGACAGCATCTGGAAGAACTCCAAGCCACAAAAATTAGGGAAGGAGCACAGAGGGAACAAAAACTGTAAATGCTTGCATAGATTCTGCCTCTATATACATTGAATTTAAATAATTGTGTTGATGCATCAGTAATAATAATTGCTGATAAAAATTATAGTCCTTATTTTGGGCAGCAGTATGTTTTAGTAGATGTGAAATTAAATGTAATTTATATTAATTAGGGATAATATGAACAGTATACAAGTGGTTGACATTTCTGACATTTTTAAAGCATACTACGATATACGAAGATGCTTCTTTTACATTTGTTTTGACTTTGAAATACTGGAGATTGATAAGTGCCCCATATGCGCTCTGTGCGCATAAAGATCACAGTTCTAACCTCAGAGGTTTGAAGGTTATTTATAGGCAAGTTTCACTATACTTTGAAATTCATTTATGGGGGTTTATAGTTTATTTAACTGTTTACAAGGAAACTTTAGTTTTCTCCGGGCCCTGGAATGCATTCTGACTAACGGTACTAAACCAGCTTCTACTGTTAAAAATGCAACTGCTGTACTCAAATTGCAGGATTTCAAAAGACAGTGAAATACACAGAAAGGCTTTTACACAGGTTTGTACAGCCAGAGTTTTACTAAGTGAGGAAAAGCCTATAGGGACTTTCAGGTTTTGATTGGTAACATAAAGGGAGCACAAACAGAAGTTTATTAAGAAAGGTAAAGAAAATTAAATGGGCATAACTGTTCTGTGATTTGCTTGAAACATAGGATTTCAGATCCATTAAGAATCAGAGTTCCTTTTAACTTCTAATGAAAGAGCTTCTCTTTACCTTTGGTGCCTAAACATGATGCCACTTAGGCATTTGCCTAACACAGGTTGACTGTGGATATCTCTGCATATAGTATCATAAATGTAAGATTCCCTCCATTATTGTATTTGCAAATATATTGTATCAGCCTCATTTTTGGTCTCCAGTGACGAGTGGCTACCTACATTATAATTGCAGTGTCTAATATAAAAAAAAGTGGGCCTGATTTTTCAGAGGTGCGTAGCACTTGCAGCTCCCACACCTACCAAGGGTCACCCATCTGGAATGACAGCCACACAGTTGCCCCTGCTGTCACTCTTTCTCACTCATTCTCAGTGAAATGTCACTCATAAGCAGGGCTGCTGGCAGTGAGTAATGCTTCCCCTTTTGCTTCTCTTCCCACTTACTATTCCTGGCTTTTAAGCAGGTGGCCAGTGTTTCCTCCTACTTCCTCTCCCTTTCCCACTACTCCCGTTGTTGGCTACCTTGCTCCCAGTCCCACTGTGCCTGTCATGGCAGCACAGTGAGGCAGGAATAGGTTATCTGCACTGCTGTGAGGCCCTGGACAGCAGCACATTTCACCTTCAGGACACAGTTGCAGGAGAAACAGGACCAGAGCGGCTACAAAGAAATTCAAGAACAGAAAGGACTGAGGGGAAGGCGGCTCTGTTTAGGAAAAAGGGCCAGTGGGAAAATGGGAAAGAGAAAGGAGAAGGTGGCAGCAAAGAGGAGACAGTGATAACAAAAAGAGAAACGAATGGGACAGAAATTGGAACTGAGAGAGGGAAGGAAACTTTTCAGGGGGCAAATGGGGGAAGAATGGCCTTATGGCTAATACACATGATATGTGTGTGGTGGGGGGAGAGGAGGTGTATGTCAGGACTCCTGGGTATAGTTCCCAGCTCTACCACTGACTAGCTGAGTGACCTTAGGAAAATCGCATAATCTCCCTGTACCTCATCTTTACCAATCTGTAAAATGGTGTTAATAATATTTACCTACCTGTCAGGTAGGTGAAATTACCTTGTCATGCTGAGATGGAAGTACCATAATTAACATAAGATTATCAAATAGAGGGAGACAGGCTGAATCAGAAAAATGTTGGACACTTAATGTGCTTTAATCTTTGAGCTACACAAGAATTGGTAAAGTGGTAAATAATAACAAGGACAGGTCAGTTTTACAGAGAAAGCTGGGCCATATGTTGACAAATTGGAAAGGCTTCACAAAGACTTACAAGAAGGATTCAAGATCTGGAAAACCTGCCTAACAGCGAGAGACAAAAGAAGCTCAATCTATTTCATTTATCTAAGAGAAGGTTAAGCAGTGACTTGATCAAAGTCTATAAATACCTACATGGGGAGATCGTTTCAGATAGCACAGGCCTCTTTCGTTTAGCAAACAAAGGCATAACAAGATCTACTAGCTGGAAACTGAAGCTAGACATATTTAGACAAGAGATAAAACACACAATTTTAACAGAGAGGATAACTAACCACTGCCCCAACATACCTAAATATGTGGTGTCGTCTCTATTACTTAAAGTGTCTTAATCTTGACTAGATGTCTTTCTAAAAGAGATGCTATAGCTCAACCAGAAGTTATGGACTGGATGCAGGAATTTCTTGGTGAAATTTTCAGACCTGTGTTATGCAAGGAGTTAGACTAGATGATCACAGTGGTCCTTTCTGGTCTTAAAATCTATGAATAGGGCTGGCCAGGAAAAAAGACTTCCAGGAATACATTTCAAGGTTTTGGAAATATTTTCATCCAAAATCATGACAAAAATCCAAAACATGAAGTTTTTAGTGGAACTGGGGGTCTGCAATCTCTCGTTTGGGAAACACCAAAATGTTCCCGCAGCAGGAGCGTTTTGGTATTGCCAAAATGAAATATGCTCCCTAATTGCCCATGCTTCCCAGGAACCTGGAAATCCTGGAAGGCGGGTGGGTGAGCAGACAGGAGACTAGGAAAACTGCAGAATATTTTTGATTTTGACAAATTGGCATTTTCTGACACCGCTCCCTTCCCCCCCCCAAAAAAAAGTTCTGTCAGAAAATTCCTGACCAGCTGTATCTACAAACCTACTTAAACTTGGCAGCTATTAACTTCCATTGACTCCAGCTGTAGTTGTGGTGCTCATTACTTCTGAAAATTAGGACCTTATTTTTGGAATAATTCTCAGGTGTAGAGCCATATTCTGACACTTTTGAAGATAGAAATGCATAGGAAAGGCATTTTCAGATATGTCTACATGCAAACAGGTACCAAATCCTGAGTTTAAATAACAATGAATACTCAGTGTTAAGGACTGGCTGTGGGTGGGGCTTGATGAGGGTTTTTGGGTCTATGAGCATGAAATATGTTCATTGTTCAGCCGATAGCTAGCTTTATGTCTGGGTAACTTGCCTCATTTTTTTATATATAGCTATAAATTAGCAATGTTGTTTGTTCTAACCTTCAGAGAACAAGCCTTCATTTTCTGAAGCATAATTAGATTTATGTCAAAAGACCAGGTACTAGGTGGATAGTCAGAAGTATTATTTGACAATGAATCATCCAATACTACATACAATACATTTGATGAGCTACTTGTCAAATGTGCTATAGAAAATTGGCAGTATGGCAGTTTTGCCTATGCCATAAAATATTGCTTAAAACAGTGAAATGCGTAAAGAACATATAGAAATTTATATGGAAACTAATATTAACTTACCCTATGCTGAATGAATACATAAAAGCTATTAATATTATGATTAGGTAACAAAAATAAACATAGTTTTGCATTGTTAATAGTAAACACACCCCAACTCTTCTGGAAAAAGCCTGGAAAAAGGGGTGGATCTTATATCTGCTTTTAAGCTAACTAGCAAGGTTCTGATGGACCATTAAGGGGAAATGAATTCTTGAGCCAACCATCATCCTCTGAGAATACCTGGATACAAGCACCCCAGATTGTTAAATGTAGGGCCTGTTACCTCAATCACTGCAATATACCTCAACTGCCACTGTAAAGTGTATATGTGTTTTAAGCTAAGCTAATGTTTCAGTTTTTGTTGGAAAACTTTAAATGTTGCTGCTTTTTCTCTCTCATAAAATGAGAATGTGTGATGTTTAGCTCATGTTCTGGCATGGTGGATTCTCTAGTGAGAAGACAAAAAGACTGATTAAATCATATTATGAGAATTAGAAGGTTAGCTGGTGAAGAGTTAATAATAGTTTTGTCACATTTTCAAAAGAAATAGTTTTTTGTAATAGTCTTCTTTATTCTCAATGTTAGCTTAATCATATCTGAGATGTAAATGGTATGCAATAGATTGAACAATGGAAAAAATAACTATTCTTAATAAATATGAATTATAAACACTGAAATAATATCTAAATTTCTATCAATTTTTTTGTTGGTCAAAATATGTAAGTTTTTTGCATGAGAAAGTAGGTTTAAATAATGCTTCCTAATTTGTATGAATATTGTTTTTTTTTTTAAATTAAGTTGTTACAATTTTGTTTGTGAAAGGCGCCAGATGGATGTCTGTGGAGACTGGAGTCTTTTCTTTACCTATCCCAACCCCAGTTCTGCAGACTGCTCTGCTTGTGTGGATTCTTGAATCTACATAGAACCCATTGACTTCAGTGGGGCACCAACACAGAACATCTTGCAGGAGCAGGGCACTAAATTATACAGCCCGGGCAGCAGCAGAAGCATAAACTTCTCTACACTACCCCACGAGTATGCATTGAAACACGCATGGAAGAGCCCTAGGAATGAGAGGGTTATATACCTCTGAACACATTTCATCTTTGTTGTCTTGGGTGAGGCTGCCAAAAAAAAGTTCCAATTAGTGCCAAACTATTGAAATGGTTTAGCAAAGTGATATGTAATATTCCAGACCTTTCAGCAGCTCTTCAACATCAGCTATTTTTTTCCCTTTGATACAATCACAATGTTGCGTTATCATTTTAGAATCATTTGGTGATTATGCCGTAAAAACAACTGAAAGGCAGTCTTGAACTTGATAAGAAACTTTGCAGCTTTCTTTTATGCTGACATCACTTTCAGTGAGAATCTATGGATACATGCCTCCAACAAATCTCAACTTAGTGCCCAAGTCACTAAGATGCTTTTGAAAGTTTTACTGAGAATTTCTAAGCTAAACTTCCTGTGAATGGGTGTTCAGCATGCTACATAACCCTCAGAGAGAAAGAAGATGGCTCTAAAAGAACATTGTGGAAGTACAAAATTCTTCTGCAACCCCATCAACCTCTTGGCTGATTGGTTGAAAAAGAAAGATTGATGCTTCAGCTTCCCAATTACACTCAGTGTAACTTTCAAGAAGATTGTGTCTCATGAAGATTTACTTCCAGCTACAATAAATATGTTGATCAAAACATAGCACATACTTTGTACAAAATGAGTTGAAGGGCATTTCATAGGACATTTCATAGTTTTCTCCTCTTTCTGTCTGTCTGTCTGTCAGTGTCTGTCTGTCTTTCTTATCCCGTTTTGTTAGGTTCAGTGCTGTAAGAGGCAAAATAACAAGGAAATAATGTGCGCTATGCAAATAAATCAAGGAAATGCAGCTTTAATCTAGGACTGGGTCTTGATGCCTGAAGAAGAAATGGGATTTGATGTCTCTGTTTCTCCTAAATGCATCTCAGCATTTTTATGGTGTTTAGAATTGGAGAACTATCAGAGTGGGATGCCTCATTCCCTGCTTGCTTTGGTGTTTCCAGTTGTACTCTGGGGTGCCATTAGATAGAGTACTGTAGATGGTAGCCACTTAGGCCAAAAGCCTAGACTTTCTAATATTACATTAACTCTTTTGAATGGTTCATATTTGTATTTCACTCAGTGTTTATATCTCATCTGTAGAGTATTTTTGTAAATACAGTTTTGTATCAAAACAACCTAATAATGTTTTCTGGTTTAAGGTTTTGAGCAGTTTCATTCCAAGTGACTTCATAGTAAATGATTGTGATAAATATTTTGGTTTGTGATCAGTTTGGTGTAGAAATATATTGAATTTTAAAAATTCCCAATTCTATTTTTTAGCTGCTTCTTAAAAACATCTGGCTAAATGTACTCATGCCTGTGGTTTGGAGTATAATTAGACCAGAATACTGTTAGAACATGGATGGAACTTTGGTCTGTAAATGTAGGCCATCTCTTTGTTGCTCTGACTAACATGATTTGGGAGTTTGTATATGTAGTTAAGAAACTGGTTCGATAATTTTGCAGTGTTTCCTAGGAATTCTAGTTTGCGTGGGGGTGCATTCACTTATGCGGGTTGAAAATTCCTCTGTTTATAAAAGAATGAAATTCTGACAATTTCAGAAGGCTTTGTAACATTCCATTTTCTGCAGTAATAAGTTGCTCTGCTGAGATGGTCTTGCAGGACAGCATATTATGTTTAGCAGATTAGAAATGTCTTAAACTATATTATTCCAATTTTGAGTAAGATTTAGAAGGATCTGGAGGTTTACAAGTCTAAAGCCTTCTTTGTTTGACCACCTAATGCTACTACTAATGTTCATTGCATACGATCTATGAGCCTGATTTAAAGTCCGCTTAAGTCAATGAAAGTCCTTCTATTGACTTTGCCAGTCTTTCGGATAAAGTCCTATATATTGTGTATTCTAAATGGGTAAAATGTTGTCTTCCTACACATATCAAAGGCTTTTGACTAAATTGTCTCCTCTAAAGTAAAGTAGGAAGTTTCCTCTTTATGGTTTTTTTGATAGACAGGGTATGCTAATGTCCTTGCTTTGCGGTAAACTTCACTTCTTTATTACTTATAACCAGAGGCAATAAAAATCTTCAGAGGCAAATATAAGTTTTTCATTGATATACTTGTTTGTATTTGTAAGACATGAAACATGTAATTAAGATCAAAATTAAAATTTATATTTAAAGTATATAAATCTTGCAGTACTATCTAATATTCACTGTATTTATATTTAGACATTTCTGAGTGGTGCAGCTAATAGGTGCTAACTAGAAATCCCAGAAGTACCTTATTTTACACGGAAATAAAAAGTGACTATAAGACATTGGAAACCAGGAATAAATTTCATGAGAGCAACTGCTATCCTTTACCCTGCACATACTGTGGATCTTAGATGCAGTAGAATTACTGCAGTTCTGTTGTGTTTTAGGGCAGTAAGGAAGGTTCCTGGAGCATTCTTAGTCCCCAAGTGAAGGGATTGTTTTGGGATGTAGAGAGTCATGGTGGATGTAGCTGATCTATTACTATGTGAATCCACTGCCTGGCCTATCACAGAGTGGTAGTGCAACAGCTTCAGGGACTTTTGCAGCCCAGTAGCAGCTATAGAATGGCTTCCTTGCCTGTATGGTGGGGAGGATTCTTTCTTTGTCACATGCCCAGATTTTGGCCTTTGGGAAGCAGAATTAGAATCTGATTCTCAGAAATCTAAGGTCTTGATGCGTTTTTGCACCTGTATTGCATGCTCACCTACTGTAAGTGCATGCACAAAATGTGTGTGGACTTCAGACCTCAACTTTCTGACCATCATCCTCTTGATGGAGCTACAAAAATTGAAATGGAAATTATTTTTCAAAATGTAGAACAAAGAAAGAAAGAAGAGTCACATTATTTGCTGAGCAAACTTTATAACAAAATTAAACAATGGCATTTGAAAAAAATTCCTTTTCTGCAGCTCATATTTTAAAACCAGCAAGCTTAACATATATGAAGTATCTAGTGCAGGGGTAGGCAACCTATGGCACACGTGCCGAAGGCGGCATGCGAGCTGATTTTCAGTGGCACTCACACTGCCCGGGTCCTGGCCACCAGTCTGGGGGGCTCTGCATTTTAATTTAATTTTAAATGAAGCTTCTTAAACATTTTAAAAACCTTATTTACTTTACATACAACAATAGTTTAGTTATATATTATAGACTTATAGAAAGAGACCTTCTAAAAACATTAAAATGTATTATTGGCACGCGAAACCTTAAATCAGAGTGAATAAATGAAGACTCGGCACACCACTTCTGAAAGGTTGCCGATCCCTGATCTAGTGTCTAAAAGTATGGTATTGAGACTTCTTTTCCAGCAGCATTTGTAAAGTATTCAGTTGAGATAATGGTATCTTTTTCTTTGATAAGGATATGAAATAATACCTAAACCTTTTATAGCTTCCTTTAGCTAACTGTTACCAATACCTTCTGTATAATGAACTAGACAACTAACTAAAACATATGGCAAAAATGTGTTATACTCCATAAACTGGTTTTATTCAGGGCAAATAGCATCTAAGGAAATCATGAGTCATTATCAGTGACATTATTACACAAGAAAAATGAATTGAAAATAATTCAGATGAGTTTCATTCTTCAAATAAGGCATTAAACTCACTTTTCTTCTACCTTTATCTGTCTATTTAGATATACAGTTCACCTTCCAAAGTTACCTTATTAAAATAGATATTCAGCACAGTCCTGTGGTTCTGCATATGTATTTTAATAAGGGAGCTTTTCCTCCCAAACCAGCATTCATTGTCATTGTGCCCTAATAATGATACATACCAGTTGCAAAAGAATGAAAAATTTTACAGATCGCTTGGAGATGTATCATGTTTACATTCTAAAAATATAAGATTCATTTTAAAGAGTACTATGTTACCCAGAAATCACTTGTACAAGTCAAAGTTGAACATGGAAACAGAATATTTTTATCCAGCTGTACTGAGCTATGAAAGAATAATCAAAGAAATGGAGCAATTTCAAAATCAATCCTGAAATCTTCATTTACATATTTTCCTCCAACAAACTCCTAATCTTTGTGTGTTGGTGATAAGATCTTAGTTAAACCAGACTGTCATCATTTTTGACTCTGAACATTGTAATTCCAAAAGGTGCACTACCTATCATTATGTAAAAACAAAACAAATAAACCTACAGATTAAAGAAGCACATCTAAAAGTAGAAGTTACAACAAAGAAGGTTTCTGTCTTGCAGATTTTACAGCCATATAGAATCATAGAAATTAGAGGTGGATAAGAACTGCTAAGACATACACACCAATGCAAAGGCACAAGCACCCAGCTGGTGCAGGATTATTTTCTTATTTTTTAGGGCTTTTTCCCATCTGATTTTGAATAACTGAAGGGTTACTAACTAACCGCTCAGGAAAAAGACATGATGTCTTTAGTAGGTGGCTCAATGGAATTCTGCTCAGTGAACATCAGTGGTCAACGAAGCAAACAAAATGTTAGGAAGTATAAAGATAGGATAGAAAAACAACATAATACCATTTATATATATATTGAATAGAAAGCCCCCAGCTGGAAAAAAGAATTCAGTTCTAGCTACCCTATCTTAGAATATGTATCACAGAAGTAGAATGGGTCCAGAGAGAAGTGACAAAAATGATTAGAGGCAAGGAACTTCTTCCATCAGAAGAGATATTTTGAAAAAATTGAGGTAGTTGGTTCAGAGAAGAGGTGTGTGTGTGTGTGTGTGGGGGGGGGGTATAACAGATAAACATAAAATAAAGGTTTTTATAGAGCACGTAAAACAGGTGATCCTAGTGAGTTTTTCCCATAATACAGGAAAAAGAGGACATTTGGTGAAACTGAAGAGCTACATGTTTAAAACTGATTGAAGGAAATCCTTCTCTCCTACCCCCACTCCTCCCACCCCATGCATAATTGACCTATGGAACTCATTAACCTCAATAAGTTCTTGTGGTAAAAGTTTAGTAGGTGCCCAAAAGGCTAACACACTTACATGGATAATGAGAAGACCCACACTTAGAATTTGTTTTTAAACAAGCTACATAGACCTTCAGGCCATAAGCTAATCACTAACTGATGGGGTTAGAAAGAAACTTTCTATTTAGGCAAGTTATTATTATTAATAATCTGTTATTCCAAAATTATCTACAACAGGGCTTCTTGCACCTTTATCTGAAGCATCTGCTACGGACTGTTGTCTGAGGGCCTGATCCAAAGCCCACTGAAGTCAAGGGAAGGTTTCCTGTTGACTTTAGTTGGCATTGAATCAGGGCCAGAGATAGGATACTGGATGAAGTGGCCCACTGATATATCCTATATTGGGACAGTAGAGGTAATAGAAAGATGCAATTCTTCTCTCGCAGTGATGTGTAAATGAGGAGTACTGCCTCTGAACAACTGTACCAGAGTAAAAATGGAGTGAAAGGTGAATCAGGACCATGGAGTAAGTGGTTCTGTTGGATTAAAAAAGAAGCAAGTCGGAATAGTAAAAGAACAGTTTGTTAGCTATCAAAAGTATTATTAACATTATGGTTGTTACTGGGAGGTTTGACCAATGTTAAGATAAACATCTCTGCTCTTCCAGCCACTACTTTACTGATCTTGGTGTTTGAACATTTGAATAAAAGACAACCCTCCCACCCCTCCACCTGACACACAATACTTGAGGCCCAGTCTTCAGAAGGAAAAGTGCTATATATATTGGATGCTCCACATTCCCAGATGAAACTCCCTTTCTCTTGCTGTGAAGAATAAGGCTATTGATATGGAACCAGTTGTATGGCCTTTTCAAGTCATGGAAAGTAAAAGGTGTGGGTTTTCAAACCTTTTTACTACTTCGTTGTATCTCCTTGAAGAAGCTGTAACATGGGCCTGCTATGCTTTGTGGTTAAGGAATGAGCTAGGGTAGTCTCCAATAGTAAAGGGAAGTTTGATTATGTATATTTACAGCTCAAAATTTCACCGGCAGTCATAAAACTAGTGTAGGGAACCTTAATGATCCTGACAGGGGTACGGATACAGTGAAATGTATTGTTGCAGAACGGTATCCCTGTATATTTATTGTTCCTGTACACTATATAAAGCTCCAGAAGTTCTGCCATCTTTACTATTGCAACTTGTGGCATCTTGGTGCTGCCCCTGTCTTGTATCCAGCAGCCCTCCTGTCTCAGAGAGGTACATTTGGTGACATTGTAGCACAGGAGTGACTGCATTTTCTTTTTACCCGCAGGCCCTTAAATCTTTTGTATCTCCTGATATAAATTACAAGTGATATTGGGACAGCTCCTCAGCACTGCCCCAGTGGCACAAATGAGCCAGAAAGCCAGCTGCTCTCCAGTAGTTCTCGGCTGGCATACTGGCCCCTTGGGACCATAGTTGGCCCAGGTTAGTTTACCATGAAACTGCTCTAAACTATGATAGAGACAGGGACAACAATAGAATTAGCCCCAGGAGCTGCTAGCCACAAATTGCTCTTGTGTCTTTTCCCTTTACCAGTGCCTGTCACTTATTGGACACAGCTGAAGATTGAGCCCAGTAAGTCTATTTTATATCTTGCAGTTGCTAGAATAGTCAATGTAATTGACTCTTGTTTATGCCACAGTGTACTATGGAGTATCATTTGTTTGTTCCCACTGTTTCATTTTAACTCTCTGAAGGTGACAGTTATACCGGTGTGATAGATTTCCTGTTTATTAATTCTTTAATGTTTCTAGCTACACTGTACCTTTAGTAGCTTGTTTTGTTGGATCAACGTAGTCCATTGATAGAGTCTTTCCTTATCAGCCTATTTCTTTACATGTTTACTCCTGTCTGTATGTTTGTTTGTGTGCGCACGAGTCCAAACATACAGTGAACTAGAAATAGTGCATTTGGCAAAAAACCGAATTCTGCTCTCCAGTTACACCTGTGCAAGCCTATTGACTTTAATGAGATTGAAGAGATGTAACAAAGGGCAGAATTTTCTCCACACAGTACATCAGTTTTCAGCTGTGAACATCACAATCAAGTGTATTCAATACCTAATCTATCTTGACCTATTACTATACATTTAATATAAATATGATAAAGTATATGTAATGAATAAATTATCTATATAGTTACCATATTACTTTTCGAAATATTTATATGCTTAAAGGTTGAGGAGAGTAAGGTACTTGTTTTCTTCCAGATGACCAGCCACTATAGCTGGATAATCCCAATTAATAGAGAATGAAAAAAAACCTCACACCTTCATCATCTAGTTGTCTTTCCAGGACCTTAAAATGATCTACTTTATGGAATTTCTTTTTTACTTGTGTTGTTGATTATCACATGGACTACAATAAATGGAAATCCTCCATCATTCTTCAAATCATCCTTTGCCCTGCTTCTCATAACTCTTATCCTGTAATCAGCATGGTGTGTATTTGAGATCCATGAAAAGGATTAGATTGTATAATGCTATTGATTTCACAAACAGCAGGTAAACGTCATTCTGATGAGGAAATATTTGTAATTTGATGCCCTGCTGGAGAGCATTAGTGGGTGAAATTCTGGTAAAAACAGACACTGGACTTCTTCCTCTTCATCTAACTTAGGGTGCTTCACAGTTATTAGTGTATTTATCTTCCCAACACCGCTATGAGGTAAGGAAGTATTCTTATCTCCCTTTTATAGATAGGAACTGAAGACCAGAGAGACTAAGTGACTTGCCCAAGGTCACACAGGAAGTCGGACAGAGCAGTGAATTGTACCTCGGTCTCCCACATCTCAAGTTAGCACCCTAATAACTAAACCATCCTTCTGCTTATCTTGCTTGTGTAGCTTTACTTGAAGCTTCTTGGAATTAAATCTTATATATTTAATACAGGTAACTGTTGTTTTTCTAACTCTTGTCTGTATTCTTAATAATAATTATTTCAAATACAACACCATCCTGTTCATTTTATCTGGATTACCAATGCAGTGTCCTAGATTACATTCTTCTGAGCTACTGGTCAAAATTCCTCACTTCTCTTTTCCCTTCGACCTCTTATTTTCAGTGTTTGTCTTTAAATCACTATTAACACTACTTTCTACCTTTGGGCTTTCCTGTCTCATCATCCTCTAATGTAGGGAGAACGGGATATCTATTACTGAGGCTTGGAATATCTGATACATATTTTCTCTGTTTCCCTTCATTGTTGACACATTTTTTTCACACAGAGATTCCAAACAGAGGCCATTGAACAGATACAAACAATTTCTGAAATCATTTACCTCTAAACTCTAAATCTCTACTTTTGTAAAACTTTTGGAATAATTAATTCAGCAACTCATGTTCCTGCTGGTTGCATGTACATGAATTAATACATGCAACCAGATTTATATGTGCAGCCATATACACTTACAACAGTATATACTCCTGACTTTGTTTATATTGAGAGGTATTTCTTTTGTGGAATTTTAGAGGGCCACTATGGAAAAAAAGGGATAGTTTTCTTTTAAATAGCATACAACATATAGAGTAGGGTTGTATAATTGCCAGAAACTGTCCAAGTATATTAATGAAGCTGACGTGCTCTAAGGATTGTCTAAAATAGTTTTCTAGCTTTTGTTTGTATGTGTGTGTGCGAACTTTATAAGATGATATTTGGATAAAAATACAAATATTCAGCCATTTCCCTAGTGGTTACTATCTGGGGAGGCTATGGATAGTGTCATATTCCCCCTAAGGCCAGGAGCAATTACACTCCTGAAATTGATTTCCTTTTAGGGCTCTGTTGTGTCTTTACCACAGACCTAAGTATGGGACAGTGCTTAGTTTTGCTGCCCAAGGAGCAGATCAGGGACCAGTCTGTGACTCAGAGAGTCACTTGGGGGAAAGTAATGTAAGCTGGCCCTATACTTCATACAGGTTATTTCCTCTGATGGATTTGGAGCTATTCTGTAATAATTGATTACTATTGTCTGTTGACCTGGTTATTGGGATGTTCACTGTATGAATTTATTGGTTTAGTTTAAAAAGGGGGCTGCTGGGAAAAACAATTAGGAAGGAAAAAGAGTGGCACCAGATAAGCCACTTTTCAGCAAAAACTTGATAGTTAAGAGACAATGTCAGGACAGGAAAAGCCCTGCGAGCACAGGAGATCGAAAGAATGCAGCAGGTTTACAAAGGACCACTTTTTCAAGGGGAGGGGTAGTCGTTTGGGGGAACCAGGCTGAGACATAGACACTTGTTGGGAGCACCTGAAAAAGTTAGGCCTTCTGAGGTTACTATCTAGTTAGTTAAAAGAAACATTTGTGAAGACTCTTTTTAAATCATTCCCCTTCTCCCCCCAGATGCTTCAACATACACAGTACTTGATTTAAGAAGGATGTTTTTTCACTATAACCCACTAGTCACAGACTCATGAAGGGAAAAGCCCCAGGTCCCCAATCTCAGTACAATGTGCTAGGTAATCATGGTTGACCTACAGGGTACTTGTAGGCCATGGCCTGGTAAGAATAGAAGAATTATGGAATACTGCTCCAGGATAGCTAAAAGCACACCTGACACCTGAAGGGGTGCTCTCAGAGATACCAGAGAGAGGACAGAAGTGCAGCTAGCCCTGTAATTGTGATGCTTTCCCTGTCCACTCCCCACCTACATGCACATGTGTGGTTGGGAGGGTGGGTCATAATGACCCTGTGGAGGCTTCTTGTCCTCTCATACTTCTCCCTGTAATATAGGTAGCCAGCCTAGAACAGTATGGGGGTGCAAACACATTTTAAGCAGATCATAATGTAACTCTTAAAATGATTTTCAGTCCGCAGGTTACTACTGAGTTATGCATTGTGTTAATACACTCTCTTTCTCCAAACCACACTGCTTTTGATTTACCAACATCTGAAATGTGCTAGGCATCTGGTGTTAAGCACATTTGGGAGTATGGCAGAATCCTGCAGATCATCAGTTAAGCATTTTGGACCACATCACGAGCAGAGCTTTTTTAAGCCACATTTTGGAGATAATCTATGTTTATCTGACAGAATTTGCACTAAATTATGATTTCATAAATTACTACACACATCTTCCAGTCTTGTTTATACATATAGGATTTTATTTTATCTTATTGTTGGGTTACATTAGGAATTGCTTTCATTTGAGGGTCAGGGGGACTCTCACACCTTCACTAAAGAAGCTAGCCTGTGTGGTTTGCATGCTGGACATGTTTGCTATGTTGCCTTCTGCATTTGGATGCTACAAAGCACAATAGCAGCATTTATAAAACTTTTTATTGACTGAGGACTGGACAGTAGCATATGGGAGCACCAACAATCGCTAACTGATCATGAAATAAAGAAATTCCAGTATTCTGGTGTTTGTATAAAAAAAGAGTCTTTTAGAACTTAGTCATATTGGTTCGGCTGTTGTAACCAAAGACCGATAAGATAATAGAGGTCTTTGTGGTTGTTTTGTACTGAAATCTTTTATCTTTATGATGCACTTGTGGCCCTTTAGAGCGGAAAGCTTTTTAAACTGCTGTTGGAGTTAGAACTCAAATTAGATGCTAGTGCTGGGAAGGGGGCTTCTTCGTCAGGCAGCCACCACAAACTGACTTTTATCTCAGAAGCCTTTCCATTAGATTGTTACTTTCTTCTGTTTCCCCTGTTTATTTTTGTTGACTTCTGCTGCCCTATTTTGTGGCATTTAAAAGGTGACCCAATCAAAAAAGAGTAAATGCTAAATGCTGGACAGAGCCTGTGAAGTAGAGACATCACAGCCTATCTGATGTGTGCTGCAGACTGTGGTGTTAGACAGAATGGTTTAACCAGGTTATTTCCGGCAGCTCAGATTGAATATACTTTCCTTTATGTCTGGCACTGTGTTTTTGTTTTTTTCCTCCTCAAACAATGTCCATTAAAAAAAAATTAGAACTTCCAGGGGAATTGGTTCATAAAGACATCCTTTTTTCAAATGTGGAAATTGCTTAATTTGATTCAAAATCATTTTTGATTGTTGGTTGAATTGCTTCAGTTGATGATACTTTGGAACTGCAGTTAAGTGTTTTTAAGTCTTTCTGTAGCTGCTGGCAAAGTCCACTCTTCTTTCTTGTCTTGCCTTCTGTTGATCTTATTAAAATACACTGTCTGGTTATTTAAAATGCCAAACAGAGGGGGCATAAGCAATTGTAATTCAGCTTTCATGTTTTATTTAGATGCATCAGACAAAAGTTTAAGATGCAGAGAGTGAAAGAGAATGATATTTATAAGGCTCTATGTTAATCATGGAATTCAAGAGAAATGATAATACTTTGCAGCTGCGTAGAGACTTTGATCCAAACATCTCAAAGCACTTTGTAGATTGAACAAAACTACTTTGTTGTGCTAATTTACCCATTTTACAGGTTGGGGAAACCGAGGCAGACTTGTTCAAGAACTCTCAGTGATTTAGTGTCAGGGTGAGAATTAGAAGCTTTGATTCCAGCCTGCTAGTCTCCTGCTGTTAGGGCCAGATCTGAAGCCTATTGATGTCAATGGAAAAAGTCCCACTTCAGTGGGCTTTGTATTTTAATTACTAGGCCTGTTTGTTAGTCTGTGTTTCTTATTGGCTTGGCTTGGGTTGGTACAAAATATAATTTTTAATGGTGCCATCCTTTTTCTGTTGCTGAGTACAAAAGAACAGAGTTTGAAATTAAATTCAGTAGCTCTGAAAATCTTTTGTTTCTTGTTCCTGTTTATTTTTACTGTTCCCCACAGCTATCACCATGCCATTGTGCCTCTAGAATCTAGACTGGAATGCCATCTTGTAAGTCACTGACATCCAGATACACCAGTAAATAGACTGATAAATGATAGGGGTGGGAGAAGTGCTGGAAAAAGAGTGGAGCAAATTTCTCTTCACAAACTGCAAAATAATAAACTCTGTATCTACAGTTTTGGGACATGAGGTCTTTAATCACTTTCCAAACATTTTTTAAGAAATCTGGACAGATAATAATAATAATAATAATTAATTAATAATATTTAGCTGTTATACAGCACCTTTCATGTATACCTCTTCAAGTATACAAAGGAAGATGGTATTATTATCCACCTTTTACAGATGGAGAAACTGAGGTACATGAAGATGAAATGACTTGCCCAAGGTCATCCAGCAGGCCAGGTCTCCTGAGTCCCACTTCCCCGATGGAAGTGCACCATATCATTATGCACATTTTAGTAAGGAATTTGAATGTAAGATGTGGGAAAGGATAATTTTTTTATAGCACCAGAAATGCATATGGAGCTTTATAAACAATTTTAAAAGACAGGACTTTGCCACAAGGGGAATACATTGTAAGTGCAATCTTAGCTGACAAGTAAAATTTAGTTGGTCTCTTTTGGAGTGGATTTATAGCTGTTTTATTTTATTACTCTCTGTTAGATTGACCTATGACCAAAATTCCTCAAATTTTCCTTTGATGTGTTGGTTCTGTTCAATTTGATCGCTTTACCTCAATGTACACTTAAAGCAATGCAAGATTCACTGTTAAATCAATGAACACAATGGAGAATTGAATTGATGGAACAATTATGATTATTTATTTAGCTTATTAAGATTATAGACACCAAGGAAGGCTAGGTACTGTAATGTCTACAATGAAGAATACATTATTGTTCTAAACTTTTGATAAGGAAAATTGCCGTTATGTTTACTTTTAAAAACAATTTCCTTAAATACTGGTGACTTCCCATTGAGCCTCAACATTTTAAATACAACCGGTAAAGGAATCAATGGATCAAATTCAGTAAATCTGAAGTCACTGAAATAAAGGCCCATAAGAAAAATGTGTCAATTTTAAAGGTCTTTCTTAACTGAAGACCATTTTGTGATAGAGCCAAAGGTTAATAAAATCAGTAGTGAATGTAGCAATTTTACAGATAAGCTATTCACAACAAGTGTAGTTACTTGAATAAAAAGCTAATTCAGTTCTAAAATGCCACATGCAGTAGCAGTGAATAGCTGCTTTTAGGTGCTTTCTGGAGGAGGATAAAATACAGAATCACAGCACTCTTCTCTTCCAGCGTCCCTGGCTGCCTGTAAATTGCTGTGAATGGGACTGTGGGCTGACAGACTCTATTAAGACAAACTGCCTTTCTCATCGGAGAGATAAAATAAATCAGGTGTTTAGTCAAATTAAAATACTTCAGATGGAGCAGGCCCTGGGGAGCACTGATCCACCTGACAAATCTTAGCGAAACTCAAGACAGATGTGTTTGGGGGATAAAGAAAGCCCCATGGAAAAAAATGCAGCACTGTCTTTGGAGTTAGAGAATAGATACAGTTTAGAGCAGAGAGAGAAAGCTACATGTGTAATATATAGTATTTTATGAAAGCAGGCATATTTACTGTATGTTGATATCTTTTATATGAAGTTTTTTGTTTTATCTGTCTTCATGGCAAATGCATTGTACAGATAGCTATATATGTATTAGTCAGCAGAGGAGTTTATTTACTGGTAATGATTTTAGGGATCTTGTAGCTTGCTGCAGTAAGTGGATGTGAAACAGATGATGATGGTACACAACTACTGATGACCTCTGTTGGCCCAGCTAGATCAGCTCAATCTGGTCTGCATTCTTAGCAAGTTGTTTTTTATTAGTATTTAAACTGTAAAATAATGGATAGGATTTTCCACTCCAAAATTAAATTATGCCATTATTCTCCCCCTCCCCCAACATTCAGGCATCTTTTATTCTTTCTTGCCATGAGTAGTGTTCTGCTAGGTTGTGACACAATTTCATAGGCTTCTCATTATTCCAGTCCTATCTCATTTGTGGACATGAGTTGCATGGGACAGAATAAGGATTAATAATTGTTGGGGGGGGGCAATACTTTAATGGGGTTAATTATTTTAGATGTGGTTTTCTTCTTAAACAATTACCCCTGATGTTTCCTGAATGGGAAATTGTAACTTCAGCTTGCCACTGTATGGAATTAAAATAATGGAAAAGGAGATATCTTAGATGCTGGTGTTCTATCATACCTATATCAAGCATCCCAGCTCAGTATAACGGAATAGGCAAATGTCACGGCTTTAGCAAGCATTTTGCGTTCTGGTTTTATAAATACAAAGCATGCAGAATAATATGGTAACAAAATGGAAGAGTAATGCCTGCCTTGGGTGTGTAAAATATTTGATGACACTAAGATCAAGGCTCAGAATTTCAATTCAGAAGCTGCTTCACAGATGTGGAAGTCTCAAGCTATGGTTTCCCAAGGTGTCAGTGAATGGGTCCGAGTATCATCTTAGTCAGCAGGTTGCTTCCCATTGGCTTTCTAGATTAAGTAGAGGAGTAGATCACTGGTGGCTATGGAGGGCAGGTAAGTGGGTTTCCCCTTGGCAGTGCTGAGTGCATTTTTGAGGTGGTTGTCTATTAATTGTAATTTAACTAGGGGGTAAAAATTTCAAAAGCACCTAAATCACTTTGAAGCCACAGTGTAAAATTTTCAAAAGTGACTTAGTCACAGAGGAGTTGGTTAGGCCACTCATCTGAGAAGAGGGAGACCTGAGTTCAAATCCTTGCTGTAGGGGTTTAACTCTTGGGTCTGGAACAGGGACTTGAACCTCAGGGCTTTGATCTCCCAGGCAAGTACTCTAGCCAATGCGGTATAATGGCGGGGATGACACGTCATTCTCAGTTTTGTGAATGCCAGTGGTGCCTAAATTCCCTTGTGAATCTAGCCTGAAAAATCATAACTTTTCATATTGGAACTGTCAGAAAGAACTGTTTTGACATTTCTTACCCCCTCCTCTATTTACTGAAATCACACAAACTCCCAAAATGTTTTGATCAATCTGAATCTGCATTTTTTAGCAGAAAACAAAGTTTGGGTTGAAACATTTTGTCCAGCTCTATTTAGGAGCCTAAGTCCCTCTGACTTTCAGTGAAACTTAGGCTCCTATGTGCCTACATCACATTTGAAAATAGTATTTAGCCTTCTAAGTCACTTAGACACTTCAAACATTTTTACCCAGATTCTCTTTTGGGGCATTGATGCACTATTTTAATTTCACACGAGCCCTCTGGAGTTTCACAAGAAATTGGATTAAACAATAGAGTGCCCTTGCGCTTTTTTCTTTTAAAATATAAACATTAATTGAAATTAAGAAATGCACTTCAGAACAGTTATCTTTTTACCCTGAAGTTTGGGGCTGCTGAGCAAGATTGATTTAATCCATGCAGTAATTGTGTTCTCTTTCCAGCCAAATAAACAGATGTAGGTCACATTTTTGGAACACTTTAAATGAAAATCATGTTACATTTTCAACCTGTCTTTTGAAAAATCCTTACAATACTATTTCTACAGTAGCATTTCAGAATAAACAAAAGCTAAACAATATTTCTTCCAAGTGGATGTACTTAATATTTACAAGAGAAAACACAAAACATGCAGTAAATACAGACTGAAGATTTCTGAAATCCTTTCACTAATCTTGGCCTCTTCAGATTTTTATCCTGTGCTCATCAGTGTGGCAGCTGAGCACCGCTGGTGATCAGTTTTGAATGTAAAGCCCTCTACACTTTTAAAAATAATATTAATCCAAAAATAATGTAGTGTAAGTAGTTGAGTCTCTGGGAGTCTCAGACCTGCTGCATAGAATCCTGTTTGTTTCCCCATCCTTGGAGAAGAAGCAGCTACTGAAACCTGGCAGCCTCTTCTTGCCTGGAAGACTTCCATCCTCCTCTAGGCAGGAGCGGCTCCAGGCCCCAGCACGCCAAGCGCGTGCCTGGGGCAGCATGCCCCGGGAGGGCGGCAGGCAGGGAGTCTTTGGCGGCATACCTGCGGAGGGTCCACTGGTCCGTGGGACCAGCCACCGGCAGAGCGCCCCCTGCGGCATGCCGCCGTGCTTGAGGTGGCAAAATGTCTAGCGCCGCCCCTCCCTCTAGGGAGGAAGGTGGAGTCAGAACTCTGATGCCAGCTTTTCTACTCCTTACTTGATCCACTTCCCCACAATTCTCTTCTCCTTCCTCAAAAAGTCCTAAGGCTCCTCTTTACCTGAAGCTGCCTTCTGTGAGTCAGTGGGAGGGAGGGATCGCCTTAACCCCCTCATCTGACGTCATATGTCTCTGGGGCATCCAGCAGGCTCACCTGAATCTTGAGCTGGTTGGCCTGCTCCCCACCTCTTGGTTATTCTGCGGGCCTGGCAAGACTCACTTTCTTCAAATCCAGTTGGAGCTTTCTTCCCAGGAGAAGATAGCAGTTCTGCTTCCCAATGTCCCTTCACTGTACTATGCTCTCACTGCACTTGTCCATTATAGTACTCTGGATCTGAGATGCTCACATGGGAAAGAAACCTGTGTGATTCAAGTACAGTAGGTTGAGATTATTACTTGTGCCAAAGTAAAATGTTCATATTTAGCATATTTTTTGGCTTAATTCACACAAGGCTCGTGAATTCTTTACTAGGAGAACCATGCAGTTTACCCATAAACAGACTGCTAAGCACCATTAGCGTAAAGATTAGATGTACCATAGTGTCATGTTAATTAAACATGCTCTACACAGTAAACTTTGAAAGTTAAATGAGAATTTTTTAAAGTATTTTCTCAGGTTGAGCCATTTCTCAATGGCTACAAGTGTAGCTTGCCTTGTATACTTGTTCCATAACGAAGGTTTACCTTTGCCATGATTTCTAAATGACAGTAAATGACCTAAATGACCCACATGCTGTAGTGTTCCTACAGCATGCTATCTATGGATGGAAATCGTCTTAAATAAATGACCCACAAAGCATTAAACTGCTGTCCTTATTAAACAGAATCTTGTTGCTTATTTTGTTTTTTTCAGAATGTACAACTGAGGGAAAATTATGTTAATCAAAATGTGAATTTGGTAGTACATGAAGTAGTTATTACACTGGGAAGGTTTAGATGGAAGGGAAAGAGAGATTTGATATTGCAGAGTACATAATTAATTACTCTTGTCACAAAAAAGAAATAGTTGCTCTCAATCGCGCTTCCGCTTCACAATCATTGTAACGTCCCCTACTGCTTGGAACATAGCAAGGCTGCATGCTGGGATCTTTTATAGAATTTTTAGTAAAATATATGTTCAAGCTGACACTTGGAAAAAGCACTTTGGTACTTAACCCAATTTCTTTGTGAATATTGTTCAATAACTGTTGTCTACCTGATATTCACAATGTATCTTTCCTCCTCATTTAGGTACACCAGAAAGCCTGGCAGAAAAAGAGCGACAGCTCTCTACCATGATCACCCAGCTGATCAGTTTACGGGAGCAGCTCCTGGCTGCCCATGATGAACAGAAAAAGCTGGCAGCCTCACAAATTGAAAAACAACGGCAGCAAATGGACCTTGCTCGCCAACAGCAAGAACAGGTGAGGCTCCAAGAAAGAAATCTGTGAAAATGTTTCTTTCAGAACGTTAAAAACTCATAATAAACATTGTTCTGCTTGGTGTTTCCTTTCATCAGTTTTATTAAAAGAGCTTATCTTCCTTTGTAACCAATAGAAATAACGAATTGCTTTTTTTATTTTCATAAAGGGAAAAATATGATAGGAGACTGAGGAACAGGGCTATTTGGAATTTCAAAGCATTTCTTTCCTACAGTTAACCTCAGTAGATAGATTTTGATTTCTTGCTACTCATGTGATGAAGGATAGCAAGTTATCAGTGAGCCACGCTATCATAATTTTTTAATTCTCTCTCTGACAACTAAACAATCAAAGAAACAAGTACATAATTGAGAGACCAGAATGTCTACAGAGAAAAGGCAAATAATATCTTTAAGAAACACAGTTGTTCAAAAGAGCTGTCCTTGTCTTGTAGTATAAAAATCTAACAATGATCCCATATACTAATCCCCTAGGCATTAGGTCAGACAGATCCAAATTAATGTGCAATTTTTAGGAATCTGACATTATTACTAGAATTATCTTTTCAGTTAAATGTATTTTATAGGTTATATAGCGCAATATATGCTCTGTTGATTTTAATGAGTTGTGACGTCTGGTATTTTATGTGCTTGAATATTTGCCCACATGTAGGAATATGGACTCATCTCTTAATGGAAAATAACATAAAGGAACACTGTAAAAAATCAGAAGTTAGAATGTCATTTAGCCATCCAGAGATGACACAGTAATTAACTATTGACACTTGTGAATAAGCTAGCACAAATTAATCTTGACACATTTGCAGACGAGTGATATCTTACAGTGAACACTTTGTAATTATATTTCAAAATGAAAATTAAATGACACTTAAAACTAGGTTGTCATGCTCAATGAAGCGAGCATGTAGCTCAACCGATTGGCAAATAAAATTCAGAATTTGAGCCACATGGTGCTTATGTATCATACTTCACTGTGTCGAGCCTATACATCTAGCCTATGTTAGGATAATTGCACTGTCGTGTTTTCTATGCATTTTCCATTACAGCAGTATACCATTTAGGAGGAACCATCAATATTAGATGCATAGTGGAGTTTTGTTGGTTTCCATCAGGAAATGAATATTCAAATGCTACTGTATTGTACTTAGAGATGCAGCGATCTGTACACCAGCAATCTGAACTCGAGCAAATTAGCCCCTCCGCATGCACATGCTAAACAAAGCCCTCAACACTGCCCTGACTAACTTAGGATGCAGAGGAGTGGCCAGATCGCCAGCAATTCAGAATGGTTCAAAACATCGGATGCAGTAGCTGTGTAACAGTCAGAAAGAAATCACTGTGTACGATTTTCATTCTGAATCTGATTTGGGGGTGGTGGGGGCAGTGGACGTTTGCTTGAGCTGATTTGAGTACCACTGTGGATTGAATCTTGAAAGGTCCACTTGCGAACATGCATCAAGTAAGATGTAATACAACTTTAAGGTGAAATGGCATCATGCTTCCATCATTAATTAAAATAACAGTACTTAAGCATTCATATGGATGTGTGAACTGTCTCACTAAAGAGGATCAGCTGCAATTGCCCCTCTAAGCATAGGCAGTACTGGTGATCATAATTATAACAATAACCAGGCACTCTGAGATCCTGGCAGCTGTCCCTATATTACAGGGGTGGCCAAACTTACTGACCCTCTGAGCTGCATACAACAATCTTCAGAAGTTCAAGAACCAGGGTGCGCCTGCCAGGGCTTGGGGCTTCAGTCCTGCAGTGGGGCTGGGGGGATCTCGGGGCTTCAGGCCCGTGAGGTTGGGGGGGGCTTGGGGCTTCAGCCCTGCTCCCACTGAAGCCCCTAGTCCCGGCAAGGCTGAAGCCCCAAGGCCCCCCTCCCTGCTGGCACAGGTGCTGGAACTAGGGGTGCTGGGGGAGCTGTCGCACCCCCTGGCTTGAAGTGGTTTCCATTATACACAGGGTTTACAGTTTGGTTCAATGGCTCTCAGAACCCCCACTATAAAAATTGTTCCAGCAAACCTGCCTGCTGGGCAGAAGCTCCTAACCCCACCACCCCGCTGCAGGGCAGAAGCCTGATCCGCAGAGAATGGGGGGAAGGCAGGGTGGGATGATTTTTTCCTGTAGCAATGAAATAAATGCATATTTTTTCATATCCTGCAATTTCAAAAGAAAAAGAAACCTAAAACTGATCATTTTGTGCTATACTATTGCCTTCTCCTAATGTGCATAAAGATACCGCATTTTTGTTTGCATATTACGCAATTGATCTGAATACTTTGCACTAAAGTTAGTTGAAAATGCAATCGTGTTTCAAAATCACCCTCACAGCATTTACTGTATTTTTTAATCAAAATATCTCTACTGCCCATTTTCTTAGCTTTCCCAACATTGAAATATATGCATGTGAGGAATCATGTACTATATCGGGGGAGGAGGGAAGAACGAGAGAGAGCAGTGTTCTTCCCACACACTGGGAACTAGGTACTCCTGAGTACCTCAGACTTTATATGTGGTACTGACTCTTGCAGAGGTAACTCAGAAAAAGCCTGATCATCCCCCTTCCCAAGGAATATGTATAGGAGGGGAAATGATACTTGAGAAATTAGTCACAGGGTGAGACTCAGACCCTCAGGAATGGGAGGATGGTGTCCTAGCAGAAAGAGAAGTCACCAGGATTGCTGAGGCTGGGTTTCCTGGGCAACATAGATTCAATCCCTGATCAGATCTTCTGAGCAGTTATCCCTCCAAGACAGCAGTCCCAGTAGCTCACCCAGCTCCTCCTGGCTTCTCCGCGGCAGCATTATGGGAAGTGAATGTAACAATGGGACAGTTAATGCTGGTCTGCATTACCTGCTGCACAGATTTCTGCTCAAAAATACATCTTCAGCCGAGATGATCGGGCCATCTCCTTCTGCCCTAAGAGATCTTGGGATGGCTCCCGTCAATCTGCACAAGCCTCTCTGCACTCTGTCCCATTGCTATATGAACTTGCTTCTCTCAATCCATGTAAAGGAAAAGGAGCCTCAGACCCCTAACCTGTCACCTTCACTTGCCCAGTTGATAAAAGGAGAACAATAATATTCACATATTTCACAGAGTTCTTCTGAGAATTAATTATTTAGCCCCAGATTCTGCCACTTTTACACATTGGGTAGCACCTTTCTCACTGAGCAGTTCCACTTAAGGCAGTGGGACCTACTAGGGAATAAGGTACCACTCAAAGTGAATAAGACTGGCAGACGCTTGCCCTTTTATGCTGTATTTTGAAGCACTGCATACAGCCCCAGTTCAACAAAGCAATGAAGCATGTCCTTAACCTTAAGCTCTGTGGATAGGGATGGAATCACACACCTGTATAAGGTTAAGGACATGCTTATGTGCTTTGCTGAGTTGAGGCCTAAGTGTTTAGTATTAGAACATAAGTTTTACGTAACATAGTTATGGTCTGATGTTACATTTAAGTTTGAAATGTTTCTATTATTTATACAGGTACCTCAAAAAATATCATTCACTAATGTTCCTTGCAGTGTTTTGGTATCTCTTAACAAATGGTGCTCAATCAAAAAAAAAACCTGTTTGAAATGATCATGAAGAATAACTCAGAGGTTGTTTTCACTCAATAAGATTGAAGTTTGGACATTACTATTTTAATTTAATGAAAAATTTATTTCTAATAGATTGCAAGACAACAACAGCAACTTTTGCAACAGCAGCACAAAATTAATCTACTGCAGCAGCAAATTCAGGTCAGTGTGTTTTATTGGTCTCTTCTGATTATGCTTAAATTCCATTTACAGAGAGGGAAGGATTTAAGATAAAACAACCACATGCTTTACGCATAAACCCCCACAAAGAGGGTCTCTGTGCCTTTGAAAATAATTGTCAACAATATTTTGATGGAAACTGCTTTTGGTTAATAAGCAGGTTTTTTGAAAGTTGTGAATTATTTCTTAAATCTTGCCATTTAACTCTAGAATCTGCAATCATTTTGATTTACACACCATGAAGGAGAAACAGAGATTCAGTTATTGTTTATAGATTACTTTATTGTACAAAGAGAGAATTGGCTTTATAAGGAGAAGATTATTATGGAAAACAGTCCATAGAAAACATCTGAAACTTCATTAACCAAAGCAAACAGCTACAGAGCAGGAAGATAGCCTTTGAAATGCCAGCATTCCCCAAACCTATTGAGACAAAACTAGGTATCCAGGCTCTGATATCTTGCCTAATATCCAAATGCGTGCTGGTGCACCATGACCCACAATGCCTTTTGGTGCACTCCATAGGCAACCTTGTAGCTGAGTGGAACCCACAGTCTCTAGCTTGATCATGTACAAGTAGATTCTCGAGTGTCTATAGAGGTGGACAGTCAAACTTTATTTGCAGGTGGTGTTGGTGTGTGGATTTCCCCACTGTGTCATCCTCCCCTCTTCCCCGTTCTGCTCAGAAGCCTTCCTTTGGCCTATTCTTCTATTTAAATTTGCATCATGGCTGTTGACAAGCTATTGTGTGGCTGGTCACCTGCTGTATTGTTGTTTATGTTGTGTAGCCAGATGCACCAGTGAGAGCCACCTGCCTCTGTCCCTACTATCTAGCAGTCTCTGTAGGCAGAAGGTGCACTTATTCCTTTCCTCATCCTCACCCCAATATGTTTGCATATCCCTTTGCAAATATCACAATGTTATTTTGTTTGGACTTTAATTGGTTTAATTTACATTTGTCAAGTACGCTGACACCGTGGGATGAAAGGCACAACAGAAGTGCAGAACTTTGTCCTCATTGTTTTCTTGACTGAATGTAGTTTTGAAAAGAAGACTGTGTGTCACTCTATTAGTTGTGCTTTGGAGAAGGAGAGCATAAAAATACTTGAGGCAAATAAATATTACATATTCCTCTCTACCCCTGTCTTGAAGAACAGGTAACATTAGTTTTAGAAAACCATTCATTAGTTTATACATAAAAAACATCTTGAATTGGCAGAAGAGCTAAAAGTAAAGCATAACTTAAATGGTTTAAAAAATGTAAAAGAGACCAGAGAATCATGTTACTTCAGGAAAAATAGGTCCTGGCATTTTTTAAGGTGAATGGGGTTTAACATATTAAGCATCAGTTTGAGACCATTCAAGGAATCTCTTGAATGCATACAAACACTTACTCCTAATTAAAAGTGTATGTATCAGTAGAATTTGTTGGCACAGAAAGAGTCAAATTATGACAGTTGGAGCCTTTAAAGCACTGGAATGGGGGAATCATCTTTGGCATAGGGTATTGCACTGCCCTGGTCACTCCCCACCATCCCACAGCATATTCTCCTCAGTCACCTTTGGCTATCCTCAGAATTCATGAAAGAGCTATGCAAGAGTTTTTTACTTCTGTTGAAAAGTGGGATACACAGACATGGGAAAATGTGGTGGTGTAGCAAAAGTCAGTTTTTCTATCTATCTGGCAGAACATGGTTGGCTTCAATGGGAAGAATCTTCCTTCATATTCCCAGTCCAAAAAAAATTAACTCTTCTCTGAGATTTTTGGAAACCTTCCGGATACTACTATCTGGCTCTCTCGCATTCCCAAGTGATTCCAGCTGAACAGTATTGTGGGTAAATCACCAATCAGTAGAATGCCATAGGAATCCTCGCTAACCTGCCAGGGACCTCCGAAAGGTCAAAGTAGGGCAAGAACCAAATGTATTTTAGTTTTAGGTGGATTTTCATACCCTAGTCTATAGTGCTTATGTCCACATATAATTTGTCTGCTAATGCAATGGGTTATGGGTACAATTCTTGGCATATTTTCAGAAACAATTTTCTTTTTGCACTTGTCAGTTTTTGGTGAACAAGAAAAAACAAACAAACAAATAACCCCCCCTACACACAAAGAAGAGGCTGTGAAACTAAATTTGTAAATTTCATGTAATGTATAGGCCCTTTTGGGGTAGAAAAGGTGGAAGTTCCCATATACACTGGTTTCTTTAATGAGAAAATGCTAACTCTGTTTGCAAGAATATATCGATATAAAACAAATAATATTTGGGTGCTGTGTGTACCTTCATTATCGGAATTGAAAATCGACAGATTTCCCTGAGACTCATTGTGAAATCTTAACTTGCTTGCAGCATGGCCAATAACAAACTGACTGCAATTTTCACACAGTGAGAATAGCTCTGGAATAGCTTTATTTTTGTGCCCAGTCTCATTTCTTCTTGCATTGGGATTAATTCTGATTCTGATTGCATCAATGATTTTTCAAAGGTGAATTCTAAGGCTGCCTTGTGGTAATAAAATAATAAGGATCTCTACCTTACCGTCTTTCTTATAACCTATATACATGATGCCATGATAGCAGGAATCCATCAGCAGAAATTTTATGGCTGCTGTTGTTCTGCCAGTGGTGTAGTGTCTTCCATTGGATTTGGGAAAGGTTTCCTCTTTCATTGACCTGAGTTGACAATGCACTGGGAGTGATGTGCAGCTTCTTTCTCTCCTCCACCTCCATTTTTTCTCCTTTATAGGATCCTTGGTAATTGTCTGAATCCTTGTGCATCTCTCCACATGAAGATGCGTAACAGGACTTTTAGTGGGAGCAAATGGCTATTCTTTGTCCCTCAGTGACTGCTAAGTCTTTTCCCACTTGACCTTCCCCATATTCATTGATCAATTAGATGTGGAGGCTGGGCCGATATAGGGTGTTCTTACTCCATGTTTGTATAGTGGTTTGGGTTCTATTGCATGTGAAATATTTGTAGAGTGATTTTTGCTCATATGCATAGGATGGAATCTAATCAATGTGTCTGAGGCAGGGAAAGAATGTTTCCTCCATATCTCAATGGCCAGGCTCACAGTGGGCTTCTTGCCTTCCTCTGGAACATCCTGTAAGACTCCTCCTGTCAGTTATTAGGGTTGTGGGGGATGTGACATATCAAACATGCATGTGGTCTCTCAGGAGGGCTGCTAGGAATGCTAGTTGTTAGGTTTATGGAGGAAATCTCCTATTTTAGCTGATGTTTAGCCTACATAATCCACAGTTGCCATCAGCCAAGTGGTTCTTCCTTGTTTATTTGTTCTTGCTTATTTTGTTGCAGATTTGTTACTCAGGCATTCCTTGTGATAGAAGTTGATTGCCTTAGTTGCCTCCTTTACAGCTCATTGTAGGTTTGGGGATGGGGAGAATCTCCTTGCTATTTAGTTGATTGAGACTGTTAAGACTAGGTGTCTACATTTCTTGTACCTGAAAATGTACTGTTGGCAATGGGTGATATGTTGCTGGGCCAAGGATAGGCTGAAGGATGTGATGCTTCATATGGCTATGTCTGGTGTGAAATAATAATTGTCCTCCCCTTTATAAGAGATTATGAAATGTGAATATTGTAGGTGTCAATTTCATCTGGGCACAGGTCTGTCCATGGCCCAACTACTTGGAAATCAGTTCAGTATGTTCTCTACTGCAGTATTCCGGGGCAAGTGATTGTGGATGGAATATTTTTATCACATGAGATGCACTGTGTACCTCTCTAATCTTCTAAGGTCTGTGGCATATAGTCTCCAAACAATAATTTTGACAATTTAAGGAATACAATTTATGTAATCCTTTGAACAATTAGAAATAATCAAAGAGGTTCACTATACTTCAGTCAACAATAAGTAAAAGTGAAAAGAATCCATTAAAACAATCACTTATTTCCCTCCTAAATTGCCATTACTTCAAACATCTTATTTCATTTATCCGTTTCAAGGACCATTTTCACACTCCATACCTGATTATCATATATTGTGCAGCTTTGTCAACAGCATGTCAACAAGAAACATATCAGGTATTGCAGGCAAAACCAGTATAGTCATCTTAGGAGTGATGAGCTCATATATTTATGTATTTGTTCACAGTCAGTTCAGGATTCTGGGGGTGGATTTTGGGGAGGTAGTTTTGTCTAGTAGTTAAAGCATGAGAGGTTCCCCTTCTTTGTCCACTTCTATAAAGGGCTTTGAGATCCTGTGATGAAAGGCTCCAAATAAGTGCAATATTTTATTACTCCCCAGCCCAATTACTCATACCCCCTGAAGCTTGCTTCCCTCTCTGTGTGGACAATAAACATCCTTCAACAGGAGAAGTTCAGAATTAGAAGAGCTAGTGTTCCCAGTTATGATCCTTTATCCCACCGCCCAAGGCAGGCAAGTCTCCCATTGATTTCCATGGACTTACAGATGAGGAAAGACTTCAGGGCAAGCAAAGGCTGCAGGATCAGGTTCTGAGCTGTTTTATGTTCTTTGAGCCAAATTCATTTCTGATCTAAAATGTACAAAATCTTAAAGCAGTAGGAAAAAACTAGGCTGCTCCAGGGCAGGGTAGGGTGGGGAGATATTAATATATGCTATGCTGGGAAAACTCATCTTAGGGGATATGGGAAAAATCCATTTAAGGAAAGACTTCATTAATGCATCATAAACAGAAGGGAGAATTCACAGGATGGAAATGCTGAAGTCTGACTCTGTATAATGGGCCCAACTGTGCAAGGTGCTGGATGCCCTCAACTCCAAGTGAATTCAGAAACTTGTTGGAGACAGTCAATTCCTTGCAGGATCGGGTCTGCTGAGTGTCTGTCCATGCTCTGCTGGAGGAGGAAGAGACTGAGCCCAATTCCTCAAGCATTCTGCATGCAGAAGATCCATTGGAAGATCCGTGGAAGATACGGGTGTAGAGGACTTAAGGAACCAGGCCCTTTGCTGAGTCACTTCAGACTTGTGCAGCTATCGTTGGAATGAATGCTAAATGTAGGCCACAATTTTTGGAAAGAGCTCAGCTTCTACATCTGGGCGCAGTACAATGGACGCGGAACTTTTTCTGGGAATCTGGCAGTAGGTGTCACAATGGGAACTGAGCACTTTTGAAAATTTGGTCGTAAGTGCTCCCATCCCTTTCCCTTCTCAGTGCCCTTACAATATAGTGTTTTGAATCAGATGTAGTGTCCTTTGCATAGAAAAATTGGGTTCTTCTGCCCTAATAAGTATTCTGCTTTAACTGTACCATAGAAATTATTTCTAATAGTACTTGTGTTCTAGTTTTTTAATGTCTATGTTCATGCTGTGTATCTTAATATCAACAAGTTTGCATTGTCTATTTCTGTTAAAATGAGTGAACATGATTACCATGATAGTAAACAAATAAAAGAATGGTAACATAAAAATGACAACTGTTTAAACTGTTCTTGAATATGAATCATTTGAATCGTACTTAAAACTTAAGAGGCTGATCCAAGAAATCTCTCTCCTTATCCATGATTAACTACTAACATTTCAGGTACCTGGTGAGCTGAATAAGGACTATCTCTTTATGTGAAGTGCATGTCTAAAGATCAGGAATAATTACATTGCACATTAGCCTTCATGGCCTGCATGACCTGGTTAATTAATTTTTTGCTAGGATAATAATAGTAGAAATATATTTAAAGATATGCTTCATCATTAAGTATCTAATTGACCTCCAATTTTAAGAGCTGGACCTTTCATTTATTGCCTTTCAGAGATGGGTTAAACCTCCTAGCAGTAAGCTTGCTGAAAAGGCAAAAGCTGGAATCTAGCTGTTGTCGGTCCCCAGTTGCTCTGTCTTAGATTGTCTCTCTTTGTTTGTAAACTGTATTTAGCATTGGCAAGCAAAAAGCAGTTACCATGCTACTATTCTGGAACAAGGGAATATTCCTTTTTTTTTTTTTAAATCATCGATCATGAAACTGATCCCCTTCCTGCAAGCTCTGAGCAGGGCCAAATAAAGCCATTGAAAGCAACTTGATACCTCTATTGGCATGGTATATGGATCAGATACTCCCTTGAAAGAAAATGAGGGTTATAAACAAAGCTTAGAAGTCTAGGAATAGCCCCCAGCTTCAGCAAACCCTTAAAATATTTTGTAATTGTATCTTCAATCATGAATTAGCTAGGAAAAACAGACCCTCTTTTCCCTTTTATTTCACTGCTGAATGCTGTTTTTAATTGCCCACAGGCATGCTGTTGTGATCTTCTTTGGAAGTTTCAAACGAGGATAAAAATGCAAATCTAATTATTTCTTTTATCTAATCTAATTAACTTTTAAAAGTAATGATAGATGCACTATAGCCTGCATCAAACATTTTAATAACCAAGTTACTGGATTAAAGAATAGGTAAAACTACTGTAATTTATAAACAGTGACGATTACTGCAGTTCAAAATTTAAATTATTGTGGTGGCTCAATAAACTGTAGCAGTAGCTTATTAATTTGTAGTAGAGATTATACATTTCCTTTAAATTCCAACTTGCTTATGAATTGAATCCAAACCATCATTAGCTTCTTTTGATTCAGTTCAGTACCAATGCATTGCTGCAAAACTAAGACTAACCTCCTCCTTCCAATGCAGTTGCTCACATGGGCTATTTGTAAACGGAAGATGTAAATGCCAACATGTTACTGTAATTTGTACCCTTATTATTTAATCAAAGACTGAGATTTCCAGAACTCTGCTGTGTGTGTAGCCTCACTGCTTCTGTCCAGCTTGTCAGTCTTGTTAGCAAAGATGGAAACTAGTCCAATGTGAGGGGCAGAGCCAAAGAAAAAAGAGAAAAACAGAAATATGTTGAACATTTACGAAGCAAAGCAAAACATTTCATGTTTCATTTCTTATTGAATATTGGCCTTTCCCCTATAAACAAGAGCCAGGTCCTGAAGTCCTTGCTCAGTATTTACTCTGGCAAATCCTACATTGTGTGCAAAATCTTACTCTTGGTACCTGCCCAAGTAACTTTGACTAGACGTTGGGGATATTAGTGTTGAGAAGAGGGAAGGAATCTTTCCCCCTTCCCCCCAGGCTGTGGAGTGGAAGCTGAGCCACAGCTACTGCTCCATCTTAAGGGCTGGAGTAACTTCCAAAGCCCTAATTGGCTGAGTGATCCACACCATAATGGTTACTTCAGCTAAGTCTCCATCCTCCCCTCACATCCCTTTCCCCAAATACCCTGGCATGATGGCATGAAGGAAGTCCAAGCAGGGCTGGATTCCATGTCAGAGGGTCACAACTCCTATGCAGTCTCCTAAAATTCGGTTCTTGCCCTTCAATCACCTGTGCAGAAGAAACTCGCTAGGTGCTCTGTATGTGGGGCCTCCTGTTCCCATAGGGTATATCTACACTGCAGTTAAAAATCCATGGCTGATGTGGGCTCAGGGTGCTGGGCTGTTTCACTGCAGTGCAGACTCCCAGCCTTAAACTGGAGCTGGACTCTGGGACCCTCCCATCTTGTATGATCCTGGAGCACGGATGCCAGCCCGAGCCTGGAAGTCTACACTGCAGTGAAACAGCCCTGCCACGGATTTGGGTGTCTGAACTGCAGCATAGACATACCCATAGAGGTGGGGGCAAGACTGTCCCTGACTTAGAATAAAGAGCTTCTGGATTTAGCCACAAGTTAATCAATAAACTCAGCATGAATACATGTTTATTTTGTACACTGTCCCCTCAAAAGTTAAGATATCTTCCTAATACTTTTCTAAATTTTCTGTGAATTTTTGAGTAAATAGATTTGTGTCTCCTTCCTAGATCTAAACAAATTGTATTTCATGCAAAAATTAAGTCTTGTGTATCTCTTTCATATCACTTCTGTAATTATAGAGCAGTAAATGGTAGAATAGCATATGTTAGCAACATGAGCAGCAGTCTATGAAATGAGCTACCAGTTAATAAAATGATCTTGTGGTGATGTTGGCCAAATGCTAGCACACATGTTTCGGAAAGTGATATTTCAACAGACTTGAAGAATAGGACTTTGGCACACGGGTGCTGAACGTGATCTGATGTATGGAAATTAGCTAAATCTACAGTCAATGTCATTGTTCCTCAGGCTCAAGTGGTGCAGAAAGTGATAGTGGCTGCCCTTTCTCCCACTCTCTCCCCTCACGCTCCCTTTTTAAAATTAACAGTGGCATTTGGGGAGGGGCGTCGCACATCCATCTATACTCCTCAGTCCAAGCACTCTTGTTTCTTTCATTCTTATGAGTGCTGTACTGCAGACTTGCCCGTGGGCAATACTTCTTTTTCTTCTTTCAGTCCACCCTGTAGGCCTGTTCCTAGAGCTGAAATCCTCAACCTCATCAAAACCAGTGGGGCCAGTGCTTTGCTTAAGTGAGGACTGCAGGCTTGAGCCCTATTTGTTTAGGCTCAGATTATGAGCAACCCCCCAAAATATGCAGAGGAGCAAGCAAATATTACCTACCCCACTCATGCTGCTGCTCAGGGTCCACTTCCAGCATCCTTCACAGTGCTCCAGCCACTTACTTCACCCACATTTGTGCAGCTTGCAGCCCCAGTAGTCACTGTGCCTCTCTGAATACCTCTAGTGCTCCTCCTGGGGCAGTGCATCTCCAAATCACCAGGCTGTGGTGTTAAAGCTACAGTCTAACCCCCTAATTAATGTCAAAATAATCCTGAATAATTGGAACTGTTTGCTTAACCGCAGAAAGTCAACTTCCACTCTCAGTTGCACCTGCACAAACAAACTAAAGTGTGTAAGTGAGAGCAAAATTTGGGCAATTGCTTTCCTTCCAAAGGGCCCAATCCTGCAAAGCCTTATTTACATTAGTAACCCTTACTCGCCCAACCAATATCTGACTACTTGTATATCAAGTATTACTTTCACTGCAGAATTGGACCCATAATACAGAAGAATGTACAATTAATTACATTAGGTTTGCATTAAAACATATCCCATAACTATGACATAGAAACTACATAGGATGTTGGCCTTTATTTTGCAAATAGTTCTACTTGCTAGGGAGTTTTCTGTGAGTTTTCCCCAACAGGGAAAAACAACTTGGGTATGGATTATATTTTTTTTCTACACTGCATACTGCCCAGGATTCAGTGAAAAAGAAAACAGTTAATAAAAGTACAGAAACAACTTGATTTATGGTGATATCCATGTATACAAGCAACACTGGAATGTGATGATATCAGAGGTCAAAGTTTCTGTCTTCAGAAGCAGGTATTTAGAAGAAAAATGATGAAGTGCAGCCCCACATAAAAAGGCCAAAAGCATTTAGAAAATAAATTGTAAAGTACTTTTTGAAATCTGACAATAAAATGTTGAATTCACCAGACGGCATAAACTTTGACCTAAGAGATCAAAGTGGTTTTTAGTTGTTATACTTAATGATGTATAAAAATTATTTTATAAGATAAATTTGTTTGCCTGTGTTTGCAGTAGTTGTGAAAATTAGTTGAAGAATACAAGTGCATTATTAAATCAATTTGGGGAGAAAAGTGTGTTAAGATGGTACTTGGTTTCACAACAATACAGAAAAAATAAGTATATTCTTGTCTGGATTCACATGGGGATTATGCACCCATATGGAGAACAAGATAGAATTGGAAAGAAAAAAAGTAACAGTCTGTAAGTGTTTGGACTATTTAAACCAAAAAAAAGTAAAAGTGAAGTGGATGGCCATTTGTCTTGGTCTTAAGCAACCAATGCCATTACTAGCAAAAACTGGTCCCTGCTAAAGGTGATCTTTATGAAGAAGTTAAACAACATTGCACTGGAAATCACCTAGGAATATTTTAAAGTAGTTGTGTAAGTAAGAGGCAGCTGGCCTTTCAGTGCAGGTTCACCGTATTGCATCCTGTGCTTTACAGATTTTTAAAGAAAATGAAATTATATGATGTAGTTGGGTATTTGACCATGTTGTATGCAAGAGATTTGCTTGCTTAAAAAAACTAGTCTTTAATATAAATCTCGTATATTCCATCTTCTGTAAGTCAGGCATTTGCACAGATTGTGTAAATTATGTCTATATTGAGAATTTAAGAAGTTGTATAGTATGCATTCCACACTTGAGGGATGGCAAATAAAAATTGATATACTGCGAGACATATGATATAACACAGTGAAATATCTTTTAAATTCCAAAGGGATGCACTGACATCACCATGCTTAATTCACATACAGTAACTCCCACACATTTTATTAATGTTAGATTGAAGTTTGTAATCATTCAATAAAGGAAAACAAATGATGCAAACAGTATACAATGGTTCATTATGAAATGCTGAATTCATCTTATTCACCCACCCAAAACGACAGTGTGTTAAGAAAACATTAAAGTTGTAACACCAAATAATAAAAGCAAAGAAATTCACAGTTGAGAGTGAAGTGAGAAATCCATCCTGAGACACATCACAGTCCCACCGCATTTGTTAAATGTACTTTTTAGTTAAAGAACTTTTTTAAAAAAATATGTAATAATCTGTTGGTCATTTTTACTGTGTGGACCAAAGTTTAGCCAGGTGGATGAACATGGTTTTGCTTTGAAATATAGACCAGGTGGACAAACATTAAGTATGTGGACTAAAACACAGCTGCTCTATGTGTGTGCTCAGGACTCATGGTAAGTAATAATAAAACTGATGGGGTGATGGATAGCTATTGGCCTGGTCCTCGGACTGGGACTCCCTAGGCAAAGCAAAACAATAAACATTTTTCTGGAGAGAGAGGGCTTGGAGCCCATCCTTGCTCCCCCAAGAAGTGCTGAGAGTCACCTTAGATGGAAGGACTCACTGGAAAGTTGTAGTGGGCACTGTCTTTACCCTCTGCTGATATTTGATGTTTATGTGAAAGATCTATCTAGCCCTCATTTGTGATACCCCATTATCATAGTATGTAAGTACTTTACAGATTTTAGTGGATTTATCCTTACAACACCCCTGAGAGGTAAGGCAATGCTATTATCCCCATTTTAGAGATGAGGCACAGAAACAGTACGTGACTTGCACAAGGTCACACAGGGGATCTGTGGCAGAACTGAACGTGGGTCTCCCAACTCTGCTTAGTGCCCTAACTGCTGGATCTTTTTTCACCATCATAATATTTCACTCACATGGCCCTTTGTTTCATCTGCTGTAGTGGAGTTCTCAGTCATGGAGAATCCAATATCAACAAGACAGAAGCCCTTTAAACTTCTTCCCCAGTTTACTTAATCTCAGTCGGCTGGGTAAAGACTTGCCTCTTCTTTTCACTCCCTTCCATTACTGGTATTATTATCATTCCCATGAATGTAATTATACCATGTGATTATCAAGTTGATTGGAAGCATGGAGTCCATGCCTGGAAAAGGGGCAGGCATGGAATGCATTATGAGGAGTTCTGTTGCTCCTAGAGACCAAGTATTTCCCTTCCTCATAGGTAGCAACCTCCAAGGTTCAACCAGGAACTTCCTGGAGAGACTAGCCTTATAGAAAGATTGTTTCTTGGACTATGTCTAAGCTACAAACTTGAGGTGAGTCCCCTGCTCGTGTACATACTCGTGCTTGCTCACTGAGTGCTAGCATGAGTATAAATAGCCGTGTAGCTATGGTACCCTGGGTAGTAACAGTGAAGGCATATGCCCACTGCTTTCAGGCAGGGTTATAATCAGCATGGCTCAGCTGTGCCTCTCATTCCATGACCAATGCTACCGTGGCTACACTACTATACTTGCACTGGCTCAACAAGAGCTAGCATGAGTATGTGTACATGAGCAGGGGATCACACCCCTCGCTTGTCATGTAGACATAGCCTTGATATAGTATACTTATGCAGTATAGCCTACATAAGTAATGTTCCTGGGGGAAGATGGGAGGAAGTACTTTTAAAAAATGCCTAAATTTCATGGTTATACCTCGCATGGTGTGTAGGGCACACAGGTGACTTAAAACGCTACATTACTTGCCTGAAACATCGGTCTAATAGTGTTTTTTAATTTAATCAAAGTGTCTGTTTCTTTGCATGCCACATTTTAGGCCAGAGTATATTTTTACAGCCAAGTTATAAACCCCTGAAAAAAGGGGCTTATAACGGAAAGGTTGACACAACATTAATTCTAGTGTTGCGAACGCAATGCTATAATTTTGGAAAAAGACCTTTATAGCTTTGCTCAGATATTAATTGCAGGAAATTACAGCATATCCTATTAAAGTATTATGTCAGTGGCATACATAGCATATGACACCTTTACATATTCTCCCTTGTGTTCATGGCAATGTGTTGCCTTTGTATCTTCATGGAAGAAGTGGGTGAAATGGATGGGAGTTTCTTTAGTCCTCTGAGGTATTGATCAAGCTTCATGGAAACAAAGCCTATAAGTAGTTTACCTTATTTTCCCATTTTAAAAACTGGTCCCCCTCCACACAGGTAATTCAGATGTGGACATCTAGGTCTTGATCCAAAGACTATTGAAATCAGTGGGAGTCTTTCCATTCATTTCAATGGGTTTGGATCAGGCTTTCACTTTGACCCCAAACCTTACCAACCCAAAGGTCCCATTGGCTTCAATTAGAGTGTTTCAGAACTAAGAGTTGCAGATTTAGGCCCTTTTCATTAATAAGGATCTGGTTCTAATTCATTTATGTTTATATAACTTGACTGATTTCCATGGAGTTACTCCTGATATATGCTGGTGTGAGACAGAATCCATCTCTAAATGTAATTTCATGCAACTTTAATGTATTCACTGCATGTATGAACAGTAGGTGCGAGCATGCAAAAATTACAGAAGGTTTGCAATTTGTTGAATGATATGGATACATTCATCTGGTTCTGTATCTTTTATTTTGAGTAAATGGCGTATTTACTAAATTCCCACTACACCTCTACCCCACTATAATGCGGTCGTGGGGAGCCCAAAATCCCTACCGCGTTATAGCTGAAACCCCGTTATATTGGGGTAGGGACAGCAGGGCTCCGGCGGTGATTTAAAGAGCTCCGGGCTCCAGCCGCTGCTGAGAGCTTCAGGCCCTTTAAATTGCCGGTAAGCCCTGCTGCTGCAGCCCCGGGGTAGCGGCGGCAGGGCTCCAGCGGTGATTTAAAGGGCCCTGAACTCCTCACAGGAGCCAGAGCCCCAGGCCCTTTAAATTGCCGGCGAGCCCCACTGCCGCAGTCCTGGGGTAGCAGTGGCAGGGCTCCAGCGGGATTTAAAGGGCCCGGGGCTCCCCTCAGCAGCCAGAGCCCCAGACACTTTAAAGTGCTGCCAGAGCCCTGCTGCTATCATGCTATACGCGAACCCGTGTTATATCGGGTCACGTTATAGCGGGGTAGAGCTGTACTTTTTAGGATTGTAGAGGCATTGTGTCATACTCAGTTTAAACAACTCTATGTTCTGATAAAGCAGTTCATTGTATTATCACGTTTTTAATATACACTATTTCATGGCATTTTGATATATTTTAAGTCCAGTAGGGCATCACATGTTTTATTAATGATAGACATTTGAAGGGGGAAGGAGGACTATTCTTAGAAAAGTGTTCTTCAGCTGTTAGCTCTTCAGGGCACAAAGGACTCAGACTTCCTATCTCTTTATACTCCACTTAACACAGTGAGACCCTGATCTTGGGAGGGTCACTATATCGATATTTGTATTGATAAATATGAAATAATAATAATAGCATATCCTGAAACAAGTGGAGTTTTGAATCCCTATTTCAAAGTCAAGTTTTTCCCTCTAAAGACAGAGGAGCACCCACAGTTGCTTGTGTTTACACAAAGCTTTCATGCCTGTTGTACAGTTGATTAATATCTAACAAGATGGGAGAAAAGGCCTTCACAGAAAAACCACTGATATGCAAGCTCATTGGACTGTCGATGGTTCCCATTAATTGCAGGCTTTAACATATAATTATTGCATAGATCTGGTTTTACTTATCAAATCCAGACCTGCTTTTTTTCTGCCTGCTGTGCAGGGGAAACTCCATGCTGTACCAGCTTCTTTTTACTTGGGGCTCCCAGTATCATCAGGATTAAAGCTGTCAGAACAGTCATCCCTCTTTGTTTTGTGGTTTTAAATACAAAGGTTAATATGGTTGCTTGATAAATATACTGCTTTGGGTTTGTTTGTAAGCTACAAATGCTTGGAAAAAACAAAAATTCCTTGTTTTTAATACATAACATTTTAATTTTGATAGTTATTACCAAATTCCCTCACATTTCTGGGGAGGAAGATATGAGGACTGCACTTTAATTTATTTCTCTAATCTGGCCAGTAATCTGTCACTAAATAGGCTCCAGTGGCTTGCTCCTGCACTCAGATTCAGGATAAACCACCACTGAAGTCAATGAGAGTTTTGTCTCATTTGAAGTTGTGCAGGCAGAAGGTGCCATTTCCTTAGCTGGTGTAAATCAGTGTTGTGCACACTGAAGTCAGTCCAGTCCAAGACATGCAGGATCCTACCCCTAGTTTACAGTGTTTTAAAACAAAGGTAGGTTTGAAACAGAAGCAGTCTGTTGTGCTTTTGTTATTCATTGTAAAATCTTCCCTTTGTACCAAATATACGTTTGTGGAAGATAAAGTAACCGTCTATTTTGGACTTCTTTCAGATAAGAAGTACATTGTGCTTGTATATTTTTGCTTTGCTTGCTTCAACTACTAGTTTGATGTCATTATTACCCTTCAGTGGACAGACTCTTTCTGTTCTTTTTTGTTGATGATGAATAGTATAGAGAAATCTTACTGAGGACACTTTGCAGTCATCAACAACATAAATGGGCAAGGAACAAAAATAAAACAACCTCCACTAAATTAGTAATTAATTAATCATTGTCTTTTTTGTTTTAATTAAAAAAAACACACGTTTCTTAAACTGGGCAGCAAATCTGTCATCTAAAATGGAACAAAGGATCATTTTATTTCCCTTTGTTGTTTTCCCATCATTTAGATGTACATATATTTTGGATGTAACTTTAGGAGGACCAGAATTTACTAATAATTTATACAATAAACATTGATGATTATCAACCATTCAAAAGTAATAAACATTTCCTGTGTGAAATAGATGTGGCATCAAGTGTCTTAATTTCTGACAGTAAATGGTTCAGGTTTACTACACAGACATTAACATTACCATTTAATGGTAAAAGTCTCACCACACTCAGAAAACATAGGTCACCTCTTATAAAACTAAAAGAGTTGCACACGAAAGAGAAAATACTTTGAAGAAAGACCCGGGCTCATGTGTATATTAACCAGAGCAGATGAAATGATTTATTGGGTTTTATACACAATCTGTAAAGGGTAAGCATTGCTAACAGAATGAGTGGCAGCCTCAGGGAGCTGAGTAGCCCCCAGGGAACAGCCTTTGTTCCTCTGGACTTGACAGGCATGTGTCTCTGTTAAATGAGGGCTTAATTTCTCTCATATGTGCACAATTTCCAAGCTCAACAAAGGCAGCCAGGACTGGAGCTATTTAAAAGAGCCAGCTCAGGAGGAAGCATTCCTGAAGAAAGGGGATGCTAAAGGGCTAATTACTCACCATAGCTTAGCAACTGTTTTTTTTTTCCTAAGCAAGGTTTATTAACATGGAACTGCCACTTTCATTTTATATAAACATGCATTAAAATGACAAGAGTATTATTTTTGTTTGAGACATAGCGATTTTAAGGGTCCTGCTGACCTAAAATAAAATAAAAAGTGTGTTCCATGTCAGGTCTGCAGTGAACATAGCCAAGTTCTTCAGCTGCGGGAAAGGGGAAAGGCTAATCGGGTTTGGACCTTTTCTCCGCAAGGGTGGAGGGAAATAAACTTATTTAAAAAAAATAACTAGAAGTCATCATCAGTGCTGTTGTTGCACTCATGTAAATACGTTAATTCAAATTGCCCAGCTACATGATTCAGCATATGTCAAGCTTATTAATATTTAGCCAGTTACATGTGTAGTGTGGTATTCATTTTATATGTCTCTTCCTACGTATTTAAATATGTATTCAGGCACAATAGATCTTAATGGCTCCTTTCAACCGATCCATTAGCTCCAGTCCATATGAACTCGGTTTTTTTTTTTAGTTGTTGTGCTGTCCGCTCATGGCCCTGTCAGTGGGAGTGGCTGTGTTCTATGGAGGGCAAGGTGGTGTTTGCCTCAGGGATTCCACTAGTGTAGACATTTTTCAAGCATAGAAAACCAGACATGTCCTCTGGCCAGCACTGCCCACCTTTGGTGACGCCTTCAGAGGAAAATAAGCCAACATGTTCTAGTATGTGGTGGTTACCACTAAGCAGTCAACATCTGCACTGTTTCAGACTTATTTCCTTTTCTGTAACAAAGAGGAAACTCTTTTAAGAAATAGGGCAGGTTCAGTTAATTCTTTCTTATTATGATATTTTGATTCTCCTAAAATTACATCCAAAATGTTGGTAAAAAATTAGATGTGCATTCCCATTCCCCTGTGCTATGCTGAGTGGGGTTCTGGGGATAGGCAGGGGAAGTTTGGGATAAGCTTTTGATTTGTGGCTATGGAAATCTACTGACCATTTCCCACACAGTGGAGATGCATGACAGACAGAGACAAGTTACTGCAGACCTAAGACAACAGTAAGAGGACATTTGTGTTTAAATCAAGAAGATTTTGGGGTGGGGGGGGGGGAGGAGAGGGAAATGTTACAAAGAGCGAAAAGATGGATTTCAAATGGATGCCTCCTGCAGCATTAACTTTAGTATTGGTACAGTTAACATAGCAAACTGTTGTTCTAGAAGTGAAGATTTTGGGACTATTCCAGCAAAGACCATGCCAGTGGAATTACTCACAGTACGTAAAGTTAAGCATGTACTTATGTCCTTGTAGACCTGGGTCCTTTATGTTTTTTCCAAACACAGTGTTGACTCACTGATGCTGTTTTGATTTTCAAACAGTATCATTTTTATCCATCAGATATGTCTGTCTTCTTCATCTCTTCAATGTATATATTTACTATAGGAGGCATGACTTACCTTTATCAGATTCAGATATTAAACTATGGAAGGATTTTTTTCTATGATGGTTTCTTTGGCAGGTTATTTTGCATTTTCTGTATAAATCTACAAGTTTTTAGAACCACCCATATCTCAAGTTAAATGTTGCTTAACCACTCAGTTGGTTTTGAAATCACAAGTAGACTCCATAGTCCCTCTTCCATACCATATTTTTTTAAAAAGGCAAATCTAAATGCAGTAAATCTCAGAGGGCTTTTTTTAGTTCTATTTTCTGTTTCATATATAATCTGGGCAACATACCAAAGTTTTCTGACCTGCCTACATGAATAACAGATCAGATCATCAGCTTTTCACCTCTGAAGCACAATGGCCAAAGTACAAATCACAGGTTGCAACATAGGGATGCTGAGAATGAAACTAGAATTGTCAATCTTTGCATGTCGGCAGTTATTGCACTATGTAAACCAATAATGCTGCTTCCATGAGCAGTGTTCTAGGTGTACTGAGAATTAAGTTTAAAGAGAGACACTACTAAGCCAACAGAAACAAATTTTTTTTTTTGCCAGTAAGAAGTGGGTAGAGCAGAGCATCAAGTTGGTAGAACACAGGATTGGGATGCAGGACTCCTGGGTGCTAGTTTTTATCCAAGTAATGTAAGGCATTCTGAGCCTTAGTTTTCCCCATGTCTAAAATGGGAATAATAACACTTGCCTATTCCATTAGGAGGGAGGAATGTGAAGTGATGTTTAGGTTTGCTGAATTAGCAGTTTTAAAGAGTTTCAGGGAAGTAAAGATGAATAATTTTTATTATCAAGAAAAAAATTGTGGAAGGGAAAATTGTTCTCTGAAAAATGAAAAGTGAAGTTATAAAAAGAGAGAAATGAAAGGAGAATGTATAAACTTGTGTTTATTTTTCACTAGAGAAATTCTCACTGTATCATTTTTCATTATGTTAAGTCCCATGGGCCTGACCCTGATCTCATGTGCAGCTGCATAGATCAGGAGTAACTTCACCAAACAGTAACAGGTACATCTTTCTTTGTCCTGATGATGGATTCACAGTTGTTGAGTCTCAGATTCACCCTTTAATTCCTTTACTTTCCGTAGATGACAAAGTACATAATGCTTGATGAACTGCAGCTTCCAGGAATGCTCAAATGTTAATGCTACAAAGGAGATATTGCAGGTTGAAATCTTGCTTGGATTAAAAGTCTGCTTTGGATAATGTTAAGGAGTAGCATATATATGAAGGGGCATTTGGTACTGTTACACGACCCAGGGAAAATGGTTTAACCTGGATTCCATGAAGATTCTGATTAAGCCTCCCTCTAAAGATTTGTTTTCATCCTCTGGAGGAGGAGGGGCTCCTCACCAAGAGAATTTCTTTTCCATCTGATTAGGGGAAAGTACCTCCTATCATAAAGGAAGGTCTCACACAGGATTATCTTCTTGTCATGCAATGACAGGACCCAGATTTTACTGGGGCTTTTGTGAAGAACTGTGGAGAGTGTTTAAGCTATGGCACCACAGTTCTTAACTTTGATTTTATAAGAACCACAATAGACACCAGAAGAAGCACACACACTCACTGTTTCCAACTGAGACTGGATTCCTCTCTTTAACCCTTTGCTGCATTCTAGTTTGGTTAATAGCATGAAATATTAATCATATAAATGCACTATATCAGAGGCTATTGAAACAAGAAAGGATAACCAGCACCTCTCTTTGTCCCTCACCCACCCTCACAGTTTCACTGCCTGAACTCTCTTTCTGGATCCTAAGCTTCTGTGTGAGTAGGCAGATCATGCTGTGTATTTGTAAATAGTCTCCCTTTCCTTAATAAAGGTTCATTGCAGTTGCTTAAGTTTATCTTTGGTGATTATCATGGTTGTATATGAATTTGCAATACAATCTGCCTGATTTTTTTGTTCTGTAGTTGTGTAATATTTTGGTATTTTACAAAGTAGTTTTTAACCATTTATTTCTTGTATTCAGCATTAAAAATACAATACAATACAATCCATAATGGCCAATGAGAATCCTGGTGTTTTACCTGTTTCTCAAAAGTTATTGCATCATTGATCCCTTCTGTTCCTTGTTCAGTGGATCTTTATGGTCAAAAATCCGGCCTACCATGTATGTCTCTAAAATGGATGCATAGTAACAGTGCAACTATGGTGGGGACAGAGGACCCCTCTCATAGCTCCAGCTTTGCGAAGATTTTTCCTGAAAGAATAAATAATCTGTTGCAGAGATGGGTATCTAGTTCCCATTGCTGAATTTGTGGATCCAGAAAATCCACATACAAATCATGTACCTTGAGCCTTAGGACCTGACCAGAATGCAGTCTCTCTGCCACTTCTGCTGATGGACTGCAAAGTGCTCTGACCATAGGTTTTGGGGGACACAGAATTCAGGTGAAAATATTTGGCTATGTGCTCCCTCTCCTCCTCTGCCTCAATATTTTCTGTGGGGCACCAGCCAGAATTTGGCCCATAGCCTAGATAATTCACCTTGAGTATATTTAGTAATATCTTTAAGATGATTGTAAGAGTCTACTCTAAACAAGGAACCAATCTATCACCTCTGTATTCACTCTCAGTAATTTTGCCCCCATTGTTGTATTTGCACCTGGGAGGCTATCTTAGAGTGTTTCCCATTTCATCCATGAGAAGTTTTGCACAACTAATACCCACTATACTTTTTATGGCAATACTATGAATTTGTTGGTAATATCCATGTTTAAATTACTGTCCAGGCACCCACTGAAATACTTAAGGTTTATGTATATGGAGATTTTATGTTGTGTTTGTTAAGAATAAGTTTCACATCATTTTTTCCCTCTCATCTTGATATTCTGGTGTTGTACAGTACTGAGTGTTATAAGTAATGTACTGGCAGCAGAAGTGTTTGTATTTCACTGGAGAATCTGCAGTATCCTTAAGGTAATAGGAGTTGAGAGGGAGCTGTAGTCTCCAAAAGTAATCCACAAATTTTAAATTATTTCTGAGTAATTCACAGCCAGAAACAATTAGCTTCCTAAGCATACTGTGCTATTTTTGTGAACGTTAGGAAGGAAATATAACCTAAGCGTCTGAACAAAGTCTGGCGCAAGAAAGTCAAATAGTTTGGTATTAATTTTTATCTCTCATCCATAATTTTCTCTTGACAGTTTGTATATTTTCCATATGTTCACTGATAGGTTTATGGGCAATCCTGTTTGAATGTAAAGGACTTCCTAGTTTCCTAACCAAACCACTCCAGGCTTTCACAATGGCTTGTCTGCGTTCCATGATAATGCTACAAATAGGGCTGGGCAAACTATTCATAGCAATAAAATAAAATAAAATAAAGTGGTATTTTGGATCAAATTTGCAGCTTTTTTAGTTTGTGAAGTAGTCACATGATTATGGGAAATCTTATTTGAAATGAAAGAGGTGTATGAAATTTAGATCGATAGACAATGCAAAAAGTTAAAGGAGGAAGAAATGATGATAGATAACTAGAGTCTGGACAGAATGGGAGGGAATGGGAGTAGGTAGTTGGATTTGGGAGTCAACCAAAGAAAAGTGGTAGGGGGAATCATGGGTGAGCAAAAGTCACCTTGAGAGTGTATTTAGAGGCAAAAGAAGAGGATGGAACCAAGAACAGAATTCTGGGGGACAATAGGTTGGGTGGAGCAACTAAGTAAAACTAGTACCTGAAAGTTGTTAGTCTCATGGCTGGTAAGTGGCCTATGGATGAGTTGATGAGGTCAGTCCAGTTTATGATCCAGTTCACAGTTGCCCTAAATGGGCATTCATGTTAGAAATCTGGCTGGACTAGAATCTGTACGAAATGGACTGAATCTGTATGAAATATACTCTCTTTTCCTGGAGTTTGGTGCTTCAGGGCAGAGTTGAGACATATTGGTGGGCAGTGTGGAAAAACCTATATTGTATATCAAGTAGGAAAGAAAAGAGGACTTCATTATCTAGAGCTATCAATTCAGCACTTTTCTCAAGCACTAAATTCACTTTTTGCATAGAAAAGAAGATGTTATTGCTGGCCCAGTGTCTTGTGAAGACTGTATTGCACTTTGTTGTAATAGTTCAAGATCTAGAAACAAACAGATAGTGGAGCTGAAATATGAACTGACATTGGTTAATTCATGAATTGGTACTTGATGGCAGCTTAGAAATGGCCCTCGATGCCAAGGATAGTGATTGACAATGGCAGACACTTATGGCTAGAGGGTAGAGGAAACACTGTTAAATTATGGCCTCAGAATGACCTGCTCTAATGAAAGAAAAGTCATGAACTGATGATTGATTTTTTTTGGTCCCTATTCAGTACATCACAGAGAGCTCATGGTGAGTTACTTTGGCGATCTATTTGAAAGTGTCTGTGTATATGCGCATGTGTGTATGTAGTACATATTGTGGTGTAGTGGGGAAAAAACATTTCCCCACTACACCACATGCATAACAGAATAGTTGCATTACCTATGACTGGAAAACCACATGTGAGTTATACAGGTCATCCTTAAGAAATTATTGGGCATGCTAATCTGATTTGGGAAAAGGGACACATAATGACACATAAAGTGAGCAGAGTGGAAAGAGACTGGAAAAAATAAGGAGAGAGAGAGACAAAAAATTGAATACAAAAAATGATACTTATACCATATATGTTATCTATTTATTCCAGCAAAATGTTTTCCTGGAGAGTGATTCTTTTCTTATGTGCCTAATAAATAGCATAAGCTTTCTTTAGCTATTTGGATAATTATTAGGAGGACAGTTTAGTGGGATAAGTTGAGCAATGGAGGTTTGGGAGACACATGCAGTGAGAGGAAGAAAAATATCCTCACTTTCACACACACGAAAAATCTCTGTACATTACAGTTCATTGGAAAAAAACTTTCTCACTCTAACCACTTTTCAGCCTTCTTTGTCCCTTTTCCTTCTGTTTCTTCTTTCTATCCCTTTCTGTTCCATGCTCACTGCTGGAAAAGCCCATTTCTTCACAGTGCAGCACCAGCTCGAACTAGAGGCCGCCGTGGCTAATTGTGAGTGGATTTAAAATTCAGAGTTGGGGTTAAAGCTGAGGAGCCATAGACAGTGAATACCTCACAGGGGCACTGTATAGATTAATTAATAAACAAATTTTAGCAAAGCACTTTGAGGATGAAAAATATGATCTAAGAGCTAAGAATTATATTGAAGAAATTAAATGTTTCTCTATTTGATGGAGATACCCGAACAAGGACCAAAGTAACTCACCATGACCGTACATTTAAAAATATTTTTGTTCCCATTACAATATATGTATTCATTTCTTACATTTTAAAATGTGTCAAATACCAATTTATAAAGGCAAAAACAAATTCCAGAAGTTTAGTTCTAGATACCTACACTTCCTGGGTGGTATAACTGCATATCTTGTCATATTTTATTGCTTTCATACACATACACACAATGAACTATGTCCAGCTGCACTATATCAAATTGTATTTTTATCAAAGATAACTGGTGACAATATAAACCACGAGAGAGAAGCTCATATGGTTTGTACATGTCACCAGAAATCTAAGATAAAAATACAGTCTTAGAATGTGTTTCTGTGTCACTGATTATATGTGGGTACCGAGGAAAGGACACAGACACAAAGTGTAAAGTTTTAAGACCTTTATTCAGTAATATATTTGAAACTCATCCTTCAGACAGGAAACACTGGACATTTTGCAGCCATTTCACTGCAAAATTAGTAATTGAATTCCCATGAAACCACGTAGTTCTTTTGTTTAAAAACTAAGTCAAAGTTTTCCATGTATTTCTGGAGTTCATTTTCTGCTGAAACACAGATATATTGGCCATAGTTAGTGGCAAGATGCCAGTCCGGAGGGGCTTATAATTTTGAGACCATTAGGATGGCATTGGTGTATATACACTCATCTTCATTACTATAGTTTATTTGTATTTGGGGCCCCCAACTGTGATTGGGGCCCAGCTATACAAGGCCCGTACAAATACATAGCAAGGGATATTCCTTGTGCCAAGGAATTTAAAATCTAAATAGAGAAGACAGAAAGAAGAGTGGTAGAAAGAACATATGTTGCAGACAAGAAATTCAGGCACAGAAAGATTAAGTGACTCACTTAAGATCACACAGGAAACTTGATAGTAATGAATATAAATCAGAAACTAGGAATGGTAGAAAATGTATAAGGGAAGCAAAAAGACCCAAGGCGAAGTCTATTGCTAGCAGAGTTAAGGACAATAAGAAAGATTTTTTAAAGGTATATTAGGTACAAAAGAATCATACAATATTATTGGTCCATTACTGGATTATAATGATAGAATTGCCAATAATAATAATGCAGAAAAGGCATAATGTCCAATAAATATTTGTTCTGTGTTTGGGAATAAAACACATAATGTAGTCATATCATATGATAATGAACCATTTTCCATTCTGATAGAAAGTCAGGAGGTATTGAATGTTAGATATTTTAAAATCAGGAGGTCTAGATAATTTGAATCCAAAAGTCATTGGACCATTAACATTAATTTTCAATAACTCTTGGAACAATTGGGAAGTTCAAGAAGACTAAAAGGAAGCTAATGTTGTGCCAGTATTTTACAAAGGTAAATGGAATGACCTGGGTAATCATAGGCCTGTTAACCTGACATCGATCATGGGCAAACTAATGGAACAGCTGATTCTGGACTCGATTAATAAAGCATTAAAAGAAGATAATATAATTAATGCTAATCAATGTAGATCCTGTCAAACTAACTTGATATCTTTTTTTGATGGGATTACAAGTTTGGGTAATAAAGGTAATACTATTGATGTAATATGCTTAGACTTCTGTAAGGCATTTGACTTGATACTGCACATTTTGATTAAAAAACTAAAATTTAACATGGCACACATTAAATGGATTAAAAGTTGGCTAACTAAACAAAGTGTAATTGTAAATGAGGAATCATCAACTGGCTGTGTTTCTAGTGGGGTCTGGCAGGGATTGGCTTTTGACACTACGCTATTTAACATTTTTATCAATGACTTGGAAGAAAACTTAAAATAATCACTGATAAGGTTTTCAGATGACGCAAGAATTGGGGGAAGAGGTAAGTAATGAAAAGGACAGATCACTGGTTCAGAGTGATCTCAATCGCTTAGTAAACTGGGTGCAAGCAAACAATATGTGTCTTAATACTGACCGTGAATTCCCAGTGTGATGCGGTGGCCAAAAGACTAATGCAATCATTGAATGCATAAATAGTAATGGCAAGTAGGAGCAAAGAGGTTGTTTTACCTCTGTATTTGGCACTGCTGAGACCACTGCTGGAATACTGCATCCAGTTTTGGTGTTCACAATTCAAGAAGGACTTTGAGAAATGGGAGAGGGTTCAGAGAAGAGCCATGAGAATGATTAAAAAATTGGAAAATATTCCTTAGAGTGATGGACTCAAGGAGCTCAATCTATTTAGCTTGACAAAAAGAAAGTAAAGGAGTGACTTGATCACAATCTGTAAGTACCTATACATGAGGAGCAAAAGAAAGGTATAGCAAATCTAGCAAAGAAAGGTATAATATGGTGCAATGGCTGGGAGTTGAAGCTAGATCAATTCTGACTAGAAGTGGGATGGACATTTTTGACAGTGAGGGTTATTTAACCATTGGATCAACTTACCAAGGGTTGTGGTAAATAGTCCATCACTGACAATTTTTCAATGACAATTCAATGTTTTTCTAAAAGATATGCTCTAGTTCAAACAGGAATTGATTTAGGAACATTCTGCAGCCTGTGTTATGCAAGAGGTCAGACTAGATGATTGCAGTGGCCTCTTCTGGCCTTACAGAGTATGTCTACACTGCAATAAAACACTCACGGATGGCCTGTGTTAGCTGCCTCAGGCTCACGGGGCTCAGGCTGCCGGGCTATGAAATTTCAGTGTAGATGTCCAGGCTGGGGTTGCAACCCAGCTTCTAGAGCCTGGGCACCAACCTGAGCCCAGACATCTACACTGCAATATTATCGCTGCGCAGCCTCAGTGCTGCGAACCTCAGCTGACATGGGCCAGCCATGGATGTTTAATCCCAGAGTAGACATACGCTTAGTCTGTGAACTTGTGGCACAGGTAGGAATTGAACCCAGAGTTCTAGTGGCTCAACTACAAAACCCATCTTTCCTGACTTACACATTTTAAATAATTAATTTTTATATTTGTATGTGTCCATCTATTATATAGGAGCTATATGAAGCTAAACGAGCAGAAGACACATGGTTGGACACATGTTAAACACAGAGTATCGCCTAAATGGATCTATTATTTTTTCATATGTGCAGTACAAACACTTTCACTGCTGTTTCAGGCTTAGGTTAATATAACTTACAAAGTGCCACAGTACACTGAGCACACACTGGAAAACACTATAGAAAGGGAGTTTTTAGATTGCTAATGATTTCCTTTTAAGGAACATGTGACTAAGGGCTGAGAGAATTTGCAGCTGAAACTGTTTGCTACAAACCTTTGAAAATTCCCTGACTAGTTAGTCACTTAGGAAATATCTGGTTGCAGGCATACTTGGCTGTGCAAGCTTCCATGGGCAGATACCCCAGATTTCAAAAAGCCTTTCTGTCCCATTCAGTCCTTTGAATGTAGGAAAATTGATGGAAAGTGGGCTTGTTTCTACCAATCCTGCTTTTAAAGGGTAATGATGAACCTGCCCTCCTTGACATTCTAGCTTGTTTCCTTGTGATGCATGCAATATGAAAAATGGCATGCGTCGTAGATGCAGATAAAGACAGAGATAGATAAAGTCTCTGTTCTGAAGATATGTTAATTAACACTGGGAAAAGGGTTTCCCACTTGCCCTTGTAGCCCTATTATGTGGCTGCACTGAGCTCTACAGATGCCAGAGCTCTCAATTCAGCTTCCTTTATGAGCAACTACATTCACTTAAGGCCACATTTTCAGAGGCCTCTGAAAAGTGGACTGCAAAATTTGTGCACATACCTGTTTGTGACTGTAAAATCCCATAGCTGTAAGTGCTAGTGGGCATGCCTGCAATTTGCAAGCATGATTAAGGAGGCCTGTTGAAAATGGAGCTCTTCAATTCTCCACATTTTATCTAATACCGTAGAAGTATTTTACCATTATTGCCCCCAAAGCAGGCGTTGGTGATGCTGTATAAATGAGCTACACAATTCTGTGGAGCTATCGGAAACTTCTGTAATAACAGCCTAAATAGATTTCACTTGCAACCTTGAAGCTCAAACCAGGGTCACCAGACTGTTCACCAAGACTTGCAAACCAGTTTTCAGGTGAGCCCGCCATGATTTGTGGCCTTTGATGAAAATGAAGTAAAACTCTGCTATTGCTTCCCTTTGAGTAATGGCATTCAATTCAACCCGAAAAAGGAAAAGAAAGGATTGCACAAACCTTTGCAAAGTAAAATTACCAAATTTTCTCACCACGCTGCTATTTAATTAACCCTCTCTTTTTACTCATGAACACGCTGTGAATAATTATCATATAAAATAAACTCTTGTATGTATCTCTCTCTCATGTACACAAGGGGAGAGATGCTTGCTATTCATTTCTACTACAGAGATCCCACATAGAAATTGTTTTCTAAATGTTATTGATAGATCTTGGGCATTTTACTGACATATTTAAAGGCCAGCTATATTCCTCAACTTGGCCTCTTTTTTGTTCCTGCAAATCCGAGGGTACAAATTATGGCAGGAGCAACTTTGTGCCAGCAGTTTATTCAAGGTGCCAGTGAAGTCATTTAAACATCTAATACCCAAGTGCAGCAGCCAATCAGATCCTTAGTTTTCTAAGTTACATCATTTGCACATGCATCTGTTTAGATCCACAATAGCTATATGCAAAACGTTTGGAAAAATCAGGGGTAAAATCCTGGAATTCAATGGGGTCGGGCTTGTTATGTGTATATGCTGTTATATGAGTGACAATTAATGTGCATAGACATGTGGAGATACATGTAGAACTACAAATTCAAAAGAAGTGTGGCAATCAAGATTACTTGTACTTTTGTTGGATTCCACAGGAAAACCTATACAGTAGAACCTCCGAGTTATGAACACCTCGTGAATGGAGGTTGTTTGTAACTCTGAACAAAACCTAATGGTTGCTCTTTCAAAAGTTTACAACTGAACATTGACTTAATACAGCTTTGAAACTTTACTATGAAGAATAAAAAAATGATGCTTTCCCTTCATTTTTTAGCACTTTACATTTAACACAGTACTGTACTGTATTCACCTTCTTTTTTTTTTTTATCTCTGCTGCTCTGCTGCCTGATTGTATACTTCCGGTTCCAAATGAGGTGTGTGGTTAACTGATCAGTTCGTAACTGGTGTTTGTAACTCTGAGGTTCTACTGTGTGTAAAAACAATTGTATAGCTTTTCTAAAAGAAATAGACCCACAAAATCGTTTAAATATGGGATCAGATGCTCAGACATAATTTGTTTCTATATATGTGTTGGCAAATGAGAGGTTAAGTTTAGGGGAAATAATGTACAATAAGTTGCCAACATAAATCTTGAGAATTTGCATACACAGTCTGTATTTTGCGCTTGTTACCATATTTTTGTCTGCCTATTTGCATGTACAAATATTAGATGGGTCCCAGAAATTGCTCAAGCAAACTCAAGAGTACAGTGACACAGAAAAAAGGATATTAGTATCGAGCATTTCAGCCCAATTGTAGTCTATATAGCTCACAGCTAGAGGATTGCAAGCATCTAGTATAAATGGAGAAGAGAAATTACATGAAAGGGAAGGCACAACACCAGAAAACCGACAAAAACATCTGAGCAGCTAATTGCTGTAGGTTCAGTACAACTTAAAATCAGACCTAAGGGGACATCAGTAAGCTTCTTTCCACAGGGATATACTGTCAGCAATGGCATTCCAGTGGAACAACAGGAAAAAAAACTTTCAGGCAAATTTACTTTAACATGTTAGCGAGCGGTTATTTTTCTGCGATAAAGGTTGTTATTATCCATGCTTTTATTCAGCATCTGACCCCCAAAAAAGAAAAATTTAAAAAAAGATAAAGAACACTAGTGGTCAGTGTTTTGAATTTTACCCTATATATATATATATCACCAGGACCTTTGCTGGGAAGCGTAGTTTAAATTAAAAAAAAATCCAACAGATTTTGCCATGCTTTAAACTTAATATTGCCCAAACAGCATTTTAATCCAATTTAGTTGGCTACTGTAAAAGGAGCCATACTATACTAAAACAACAGTACACTAGCCTACACACCCATAGACATTTTCCTGCTACTGTTGATACTGAAATCAATGACAAATTGGACTTTGGGCCTTTTCCTCACTGAGATAAGTTCTTTACTATATACAACTGTGTTTAAACTCAGCTGCTACTAGCAGAGTTGTAGCATGGTGTCCTTGATTAGCATGGGCAGATTTTGTTCCGTCCGTCAATTAATCTAATCCTAAATTTCAATGAATTTATTTCTAGTACATCCCCATACATTATATCTTAGGGTTAGTCTACACAACTGCGCTACATCAGCACAGCCGCACTGTGCACATAGCACAGTGTGGACAACACTTTAAGTTCATGTAATTCGTATTGTTCGGAGCGGTGGCTTTTTCACACCCCTGAGCAACGTAAGTTACATTGACTTAAGCGGTAGTGCAGACTTGCCCTTAGACTTAGGCTAGATTTTAGATAACGAGATGGCACAGTTTTATAACATGGTTCTGAAACAATTCCTAGACAAAATAGTAATAATAATAATAATAATCACTATAGCTGCTGTACAGGGAAACTGTGCTACAACTCTGCCAGCAAGAACCAAGTTTTGTGAAGCTTTTCTTTTAAAAGCACTGCTACTTCTTTCCCTACAAGCCAGTGTGTGTGTTCTTGTGGATAATCATGTATGACAGTGTGTAGAACTTGTGTGTTTGCACCAAAATGAAAATTTACTCTAGGAATCTGAGTGTAAGGGGGAAAAATGGTAGGAATTCAACAGATGTTAGTCATAGCATCACATTGTCTGACCTGAAAGCTTTTCTAATTAATGGACAGTATTAGTCTATCCTACTTTGAAATGTTGCATGACTTTTAAAGAAAATACATCATGGAAGGAAAAAGACAACAGTATATCTTTTAAAAGAGTCCATGATTAACTAATGTTCTTAGGTGAAAATGGGTTACTTTTGAAACGAACTTCCATTTTAAATGATCTTGTGCCAGCCACAGGTACAGCAATATTTGTGATTTCCCCCACATACTAAAGGATTCTGTATGGTGGGGTCAAGCGCTCTCGTGACATGTAACCATTGGAAATGTAGGAAAACATTTGTGGTGTGAAACAACAGCATGTGCTTGACCCTCCAAAACACATACATTTATAAATGGATAAAAGTGACTATTTAAAGTTGTTTTGAAAGGGAAGCACTGTGCCTGCAGAAAAACCCTAAATTAATGTTTGAAAAAGCAAATCATATGTGGGTACAAGAACATGAGTTTTTAAAAAACATCTGTGGTGTTCCTTGTGATGCATTTGATCTTAGTGGTAAATCTACAAAACCAAGCTTTAGAGGGACAGTGAAGCCATCCTATTTTTAACAGACTATTATGTGTTAAAGTAACCACTAACAATCACAGCCTTGCTTTAAATGATTGTTTAGATATTTGCTTGGGGCTAGATTGTAATTTTACAACCTGACCTGAGTAAGAGGCAATGCATAGTGGTGTGCCCCCAAGACCAGACTGGAGAACTCAGAGTGTCACCATTCCTCCCCTGCTCCCTCTTTGCTGTGGGGGAGAAAGTAAATTACTTGCTCTCTCCCCCTGACTTTTTGTGGATCAATTTACTCCTGCCTATGTGCATGGCCAGCTACTTTAGCAGATGAGCAGGAGCCCGTACTCTCATATTTCCCACCATCTTCCAACTTACTTGCAATATTGGGCATGGGGTCACAAGCTGAGTTGGGTACAAGGTAGGACCCTCGATCCTCCTTACTCTTGCTCCCATGCACTGCCAAAAAGGGCCATGATAATTTAGCCTTTGTTGATTAATTACCCAGTTACTTTTTTATACAAGTATAATTATATGATATTTTTTAAATGTAAGGACGAGTCAAAAAGCTTTCTCTGATATACCATAGTGAACACCTAAATAAGGTATGAAAACTTGACTGGATCTCAATCAAAACAACTTACAGGTAAAAGCTTTTTTTTTTTTTTTGACGGGTAAGAGATCAGCAAACATTATTTCTAAACAGTCTGGACGTAATTGGATTAGTTGAAGACAACTTTAGAAAAGATAGCTTTCTTGAACCATCTACAAACATTTAGTCAAAGGAAGCTGAACTATGACTAATAAGTGAGTGGTATGAATTATTAGGTGATGAATTTTAGAAGTAGTGTCCAGATGTAAATACTGAATGCATCCAAAATATTACTCAGCAGCTGCAAGAGCTATAGGAAAAGCTGACATGACAAATTTAGTCATTGCTTAATCACTTTCGTTAGGCGGTATTGTCAGCTCTGAGAGGCAAATGTTGTTCTTGATTTACGCCCATAATGGAAATAGTTGAAAGATAAAAAGTTCTCAAAATCGTTTACTTACAAAATACCTTTTAGATCACTGCGGATGCTTCCTATGAGCTAGTAGGAGCACTCATGCACCATGGAAACTCAGAAGTGCAGCTTATATCAACACAGTGCATTTTCCCCCTTAAAATGACCTTAAAATTTATTCCAGTTTTAAAACTAAAATTTATTATTTACAGCTAGATCTAAATGTATTAATTAGCCGCCTTTGGTTTAAATAAAATTGATTGTTAAAGCAGAAAATAGAGGATGATATGAATCCTATTCTGCTATAGCCTTCAGATAAAAGAAGCAGTGACCCAACTCATTAGCCCTTTGATTTAATATATTGACACTCGGTTTCGAATAATTCCGTTTAGTGGCTTTTGCTTCCCAGGGATCAATTTAATTAGTTATAAAATGTGACTTCTTGTCAGGAGCCAGAAGAAATGCTGACGTTAAATAAAGTCATACGCAATTTAAACAATAAAGCTATCGATGCCTGGTTAAAAGTTAATGATGCACAAAAAATGGCTTAATAGAGACAACCTCAGCAATGAAAGTGATAGTAGGAAAATTAAGCTAAGTGGATGAATGAGAAATGGTGATGTTGTTGGATTGTTAAAACAAATTCATGACTAGCCTGATGGTTCAGGGGATAGTACATCATGTTTCCGCTTTGAAGACCTAGGTCTGAGGATAGCTCAGGATGCTCAAACTAACAGTCAAGGAACTCTCTGAAACTGGTCTCCTTTAGATTCTAGGAAAGGAGAGGCACATAGCTGGGCACATCTCTCTTTGATATAGCCCAATGGAATTCAACTAAATTACACCAGGGGTGAGTTTGAACCCAGGTCATTCATAATTGCCCCCTATTATTGTGTGCATTGTGGTAGAGTCCCTATTCAGAATCAGGGTCCCCTTGTGTTATTGCTGTGTGTGTACAAATAAGACACAGTGTCTGCCTTGAAGACTTTACAATCTAGAGGCTAGTGCTAAAACAGCATTCCATTTTCAAAATCCACATAATCCAATGGGCACAATTAAATTGTATGCAGAATCAGAGGGCTTAGTGAGGAATATGGCAGCCCTTTCATGGATGGCTATAAAGTTCATACACTCCATGCTTGGACTTTCACACAGCCTTGCCTTTCTGCATTTCAATTTCCCTAGCTTGTGATGGGCATGGCGAGAGAAAGGACATGTTAGTTACCTTAAACAAGCAAACAAACAAAAACTCACAAAAACCCTCACAGAGGAGCCCCCACCACAGACAATTGCCTGAAAATTCATTCTTAAAACAAGAGATGAATCTGCCCTTTTTATATCTAACAAGATAAGGTGAGGATTCTGTTCATTGAAGTCAATGGGAGTTGTGCTATTAACTTCAATGTGAACATCAGAACATATTGACAGTAATTTACCCAGATTTTATTGTGAATTGAAAGTCACCTCACTTAGTCAAATACACCAGATCAATACTAACCCAAAAGATGATGTAGAGATAAATACGGATGCTTAGTTTAAATAATCACTTTGGTCAAAAGAATATCTAATACATTAATTATGCATTTAAATTATTTGAAAAAGTTTTTAGCTTGTTGTAATTTATCACTATCCTTATAAGATTCAATGCACTTGTTAAAATCAGGCCAGAAGGGATTGTCTCCTCATTAAACCTGTGGTGAAAATTTGGTATCAGAGTGAATCGATTGTTGAGCTGAATTAGAATTTCATTTGAAATAGCCCTTTTATGATGCAAACAGATTCTGATAGAGAGACAAATGAAATTTTGAACCTGGGACAGTAAAGAAGTAGGCAACCTTATAAAGTAGATAACTTTAAACAGCTGCACACAATTCTGTTCCTCTGTAATTTACCAGCAGTCAGCAGTTATTGCCTGCTAAAAGAATTAACAGTAGCTACGGTAACATGCAGAAGGACAGAGGGGATAGGTCTTAAAATAAAACCTCTGTGTCAGAGCGATTTTCAGACTGTACGAGAGTTCTGTTTTCTTTTACTAATGTTAGGCAAACTGTTTTGTCTTTGCATTGACTTTACATTGGCCGCAGCCTACACAGAGGGGACTACTGGAAAAAAGGGGGGCATTAATACTTTTTACTGTGTGCGGGCCAGCCAGTAGTTAGAGAGGGGGCCCATGTTTACTTAGGGCTCAGATGGCAAAGCTAAGCATTCAGCCTACGGGAGGAAAAAAGTGCCTTTTTTGTTTTCTGGCTAGAGAGTCCAAGCATTCCCTAAGGATCACAATGAATGGCCCATTTTGTCTGACACTGTTTCATAGACATAGAATTCTTGTTTTTTCATAATTATTCTTGCCCGTCAGTGGGTGTGCACATGACATTTGAGCGTGTTTTAAAGTCTTAACACACTCATGTGCCTGCAATAAAGTTACTCATAACAATCCAGGCTTTCTGCAGACAACAGAGCAGGGTCTGTTGTTTTCACAAGTCACAGCAGCTGGGAGGCAATTGTGAAGACAACAGCTTAATCTAGCTGAAAAATACAGGAAGAAGAGAATATACACTAAATTTCCTTCCATATTATTGCAAACAATGCAGAGAGTTTTATTTTTTCCCCTATGGGTGGTTTGACTAAGACTTTGATTGGCATAGAACATACGATCAAATTTATTTTAAACGTTTAACTTGTTGCATTGCTGTGTTTACACTGGTATTCTTGAATCTGTTGAAGTATTAATATACTTAACACTTTAAAAATACTTTTATGGCCTGATTCTGATCTCCTTGCAGCTTTATAGGCTTCAGGTGAGTTACTCCTCATTTACACTGACCTAAGTGAGATGAGAATCAGGTCCTTAGCAAAAGTTTGTTTACTGTAAATCTGTTCCTAAAAAACAATGTTATTTAAATAAAATAAAATTATACAGTCTTAAAGGTATATTTAATCTTGTTTGAAAGGTGTGCTTTAGCTTTTGTGAAGAAAGGCAGAGGCATCAAGTAATTTCTATCTCCCTTATATGCTACTGAATCTCTACATTAATATTGTTTTTAAATGCTTTATTTCTGATTTCAGAAGAGTTGAGAAAAGAGAATATGCAATAAATTAACATACTAACTCTGTTGAAAAGGCATAATTGTGAATGGTGATCTGACAGCTTTTTACCTCAGATATACTTTCTGACAAAGTGGTGTGAAATAACTAGGGTGGGTTGCTTGTTCTCTGTGCAATAGGAATGAAGCGTGAAAGAAGAGAACATATTCCAATCATCACTCTAACACTGACAAATGTAAACTCCAAATTCACATGGATTTGATTGGAGAACAGGGTACAGTGTTAACAGGAACCAATGGTTATAATTTCAATGAAGGTGGATGTTCACTCTAAAGAGCCAATATTTACCTGATAACTACTTAAAAGCACCTTCCTTTAGGGCTGTTGTGAATGCAACACACAGCAGATTTCCAGTAACCATGGCAGGCAGCTCAGATGGAAAAGATTATTGTTATGTGTAGCTCGCAAGTTATGGCAGACGGTAGTATCAGCACAGGCTTAGTCAGATGGTAAGTGTGGAAAAATGACTGGGTGATATGAATGCAGTCCAGAATTCCATGGGAGAGAACCAATAACAATTGGAGGTTAATTGGAAGAGTACAGTAAAAATACTGAGATGATATGGCTGTGGTGCGAGAAACACTGTGATCTCAGTGATGCATATAAGAACATAAGAATGGCCATACTGGGTCAGACTAAAAGTCCACCTAGCCCAGTATCCTGTCTTCCAACAGTGCCCAATGCCAGGTGCCCCAGAGGGAATGAACAGAACAGGTAATCATCAAGTGATCCATCCCTTGTCACCCATTCCCAGCTTCTGACAAACAGAGGCTAGGGACACCATCCCTGTCCATTCTGGCTAACAGCCATTGATGGACCTATCCTCCATGAATTTACCTAGTTCTTTTTTGAGCCTTGTTATAGTCTTGGCCTTCACAACATCCTCTGGCAAGGAGTTCCATAGGTTGATTATGCATTGTGTGTGAAAATACTTCCTTTTGTTTGTTTTAAACCTGCTGCCTATTAATTTCATTTGGTGTCCGCTAGTTCTTGTGTTATGAGAAGGAGTTTAGCACTTCCTTATTTACTTTAACCACACCAGTCATGATTTTATAGACCTCTATCATATCCTCCCTTAGTCGTCTCTTTTCCAAGTCCCAGTCTTATTAATCTCTCCTCTTATGGCAGCTGTTTCATACCCCTAATCATTTTTGTTTTCCTTTTCTGAACCTTTTCCAAGTCCAAAATATCTTTTTTGAGATGGGATGACCACATCTGCACACATTATTCAAGATGTGGGCATACCATGGATTTATACAGAGGCAATATGATATTTTCTGTCTTATTATCTATCCTTTTCTCAGTGATTCCCAATGTTCTGTTCGCTTTTTTGACTACCACTGCATATTGAGTGGACGTTTTCAGAGAACTATCCACAATGACTCCAAGATCTCTTTCTTGAGTGGTAACAGCTAATTTAGACCCCATCATTTTATACGTATAATTGGGATTATGTTTTCCAGTGTGCAGTACTTTGCATTTATCAACACTGAATTTCATCTGACATTTGTTGCCCAGTCACCCAGTTTTGAGAGATCCTTTTATAGCTCTTCACAGTCTGCCTGTAACTTAACTATCTTGAGTAGTTTTGTATCATCTGCAAATTTTGTCACCTCACTGTTTACCCCTTTTTTCCAGATCATTTATTAATATTTTGAATAGGACTGGGCCCAGTACAGACCCCTGGGGGACACCACTATTTACCTCTCTCCAGTCTGAAAACTGACCATTTATTCCAACCCTTTGTTTCCTATCTTTTAACCAGTTACCAGTCCACGAGAGAACCTTCCCTTTTATCTCATGACTGCTTACTTTGCTTAAGAGCCTTTGGTGAGAGACCTTGTCAAAGACTTTCTGAAAATCTAAATACACCATAATCAGTTGGATCCCCCTTGTTCACATGCTTGTGGACCCCCTCATAGAATTCTATTAGATATGCTGTTGGAAGTGTAGCACATAGTCAACTAAAACATTCAACATTGAAAGCAAATAGGGATCATATCCATACAGATATCTGACCTGTTTTTTAAACAAGTCTGAAATGAACACAGTGGACCCATCCAAGCAGGGCTGGCTCCAGGGTTTTTGCCGCCCCAAGCGGTGTGGAAAAAAAAAAGTCATGATCGGCGGCACTTCGGCAGCAATTCGGCGGCGGGTCCTTCCCTCCGAGAGGGTCTGAGGGACCCGCCGCCGAAGAGCCGAACATGCCGCCCCTTCCCATTGGCCGCCCCAGGCACCTGCTTGCTGCGCTGGTGCCTGGAGCCGGCCCTGACACCAAGTGGTGCCTTCTCTCCAAAAAAATATACAGATAAGATATGCATTATCACAGTTGCTATTCATAACATAATATCATAAATAAGTCTTGCAGTATGTTTGTCATCAGTTCATTCCATACCCAGAATCCCAGGGATGCCACATTAGCACAAATATCTGCTGTGGTCCGAATTGTGTGGTACTGGTTGTCACAACGAAACGTGGGGAAGCCCTAAAAATATATCAGAAAAAGGTCATTGAAACTGTAGTGCATCCTACACTACATGCTGTCATCTACCTGAAAAAGGAAAACGGATGCAACTATTCAACCAGCTAAAAAGAGGAGTCTGAGGGAGCACACCACATACCAGGAGGCCCTTATGTTCATGGAGAGGAGCATAGTAACAGCATGGGGCTGATTTAATTTTTGCTTCTCCTGTATGGGTGTATCATGTGGGCTCAATTCTTGTGGACATCCTAATTTCCTCCCACATTCCAACTGACCACACTTGCTAGAATACTTGAGCCTTTCTCAGGACTGCCACCATTAGTCAACCAAAAAGTAAGCCAGCTCTTATTGCTCACGGTGGCAGCATTTGGAAGGATAGTGGTTTTGGGGGAGGTGAGGAGGAGCATAAAATCTCTTTTGGAGAGGATTTGAGGTAACTTGTACCCTTTCTTGTAAAATATTATATGTCAGCAGCCCCAGATCTGGAATGAGTAGGTTTACATACTCAGAAAGTATCAGAGGGGTAGCTGTGTTAGTCTGGATCTGTAAAAAGCGACAGAGTCCTGTGGCACCTTATAGACTAACAGACGTATTGGAGCATAGGCTTTCGTGGGTGAATACCCATGCATCTGAGGAAGAGGGTATTCACCCACGAAAGCTTATGCTCCAATACGTCTGTTAGTCTATAAGGTGCCACAGGATGCTTTATTGCTTTATATTCAAAAAGTGTGCACTACTTTATTCAATATGCAAGGGATACAGTGAGAGAAAATGCCAGAAGTTTTGCAGGGAACCTGAGACAGGGGAGAGAGAGAGAAAGAAGGAGGTGATAGAACAGAAGAAGAAAAAAAGGGGCTGAGAGGAAAGAAGGAGAGAGAAAGATGAGGAGCTGAGTGATAGACAAATGAGTTGCTGCTCTGGTCCAGTTCCATAGAACAGAAAGCACTACCATTACAACTGGCATTCTTATTTCTCCTTTCAGCAGAGAAACCATGAAATGAATCAAACCCAAACTACTTTCTTTGGTCTCTCCAAAATAAGGTTAAGTGCTAATGAGGCTTTGTGGGTCCAAGAAACTCAAACAGTGACTGCATGGGAATGCAGCAAGGAAAGAGTGCTGGAGGATGGATCCGGGAGCACTGGGAGAGTACCATGAGTTGTCTCTCATCAGGATTCAACAGCTTTGGCATAGAATGATTAAAATGGATTACAATATAAGAAATATTGAGAAGCAGGGTAAGGCAATTCCCTGTAACTTACCTGCTCTTTTAAACATTCTACCTTTTTCAGTCCCTACTTCACTTCTCAAAAACAAAATGAGAGGTCCCTAGTGTTTGGGAAATTCAGCCACAACAAAAGAAAAAGAGTGTTTCATGCTTAGAAGAGTAGAAAGAACTTCACTTTCACTGTAGAACTGTGCAGAGCACAGTAGTTTACAGCAATATGTTAGGGTGAGTGTGATTTCTTTAGAATTGAACCAGCCAAGAGGGGTGCTGTTTGTCTTCTCCTTGTCTTGTGCATGCATGCATCGCAGGGCATATCTCTTAAGATTCTGCCCTCCAATTTCTCTCTTTATTGCTGTCCTTAAAACAATTAATCAGGTAACACATTCTTCTGGATCTGGCTCCCTCTGGATTCTGTCATTGCAGCTCCTGGTTTGCATGATGTGCCCACTCAGGAGGCTTCCTCTTATTCAGGGCTGAGCATTTTGGCTGTTCTCATCCCCTGCTAGTTCAGCCCAAGACTAGAACTTCCATTTGTGAGCTGATGACATGTTGGATGGTGATTGTACCTTCAGGCCAGCCCTCATTCTTGTTCTCTTAATTAATTTTTTCTCCTTTCCTTTCTTTAAATCTCTTTCATTTTTCCCTGTTCCAATGTCAGAGAAAAAAAAGCCAGTACTAACTAGTTCCTACTTTGAAAAAAAAGTGGCACTTCAGCTACTCCTGCAAATTCTTTCACTCTCAGAGCAGTGATTAATATCCAGGTTTAAGAAGAATTTTTAAACAAAACCTGGAAAAAAGGAAAAGAGCAAATATGCAGGCTAATGCTGTACCCTGAGGTGAGTAAAATGATTTTTTTTAACTAGCCAAGCATAGCAAAGAAGCTCTTCTACAGTGAAATTAATAATTACCAAAAAGACTTGTTAATGTTATTGTTGCATCCTTAAGAGAATGTGGGTAGCATGCGAAGTGTGAACCAAAGCCCTAAGACTCAAACTGGTCTCTAATTTGTCAGGTGAAATCTTGTCAAATGCCCCAATGCATAGAATGAAATATAGTTTTGGATAATAGCTGCTTTAAAAGTTGTGACGCTTAACCTGAAAATTGGATCTGTTTCCTAGGAAAGTGGATTTCTAATTTTCTTTACAGTCCTGCCTTAACAAAGCATTAAAGTAAGAGTGCATCTCAGTACCACATGTTTTAAATGGCAGGGGCATAATACATAATTCCAGTCCCAAATATTTTCCAAAGGCAAGGTTTGTTTATTAACTGAACCCCACGCTGAGATCGAATCAATCTAATAGAGCCTGAGTTTGAAGTTGAACATTCAAATATATGTCCATATATCTTGGGCATATATCTTACATAATGATGTTGGCCCCAGACATCTTTCTGGGTTTGTTTACGTCTGTTATGGATTCTACTCATTATCCATGCTGTTTGAGGGATTCCCTGTGGATTTAGCCAGTTTATTGCATACTTTTTTAATTTTATGCCAAACTGAATGTTTTGAGTGGCAGCTTCTGTGCTAGCCCTGAACCACTTCCCCTCAAATCCAGAGATGAATGTTGCAAATCGATTAAGATTAAATAAAAAAAAACCTAAAGAACACTAACAGATTGCAAAAGAGTACATAGAAGAATGCTCTGGGAGATGTGTGGGATGGTAGAAATAACTTGAATGATAAAACTTTTAAATGTTGATCACATTTAGTATTTTGATTCCTCGTAGTTCAGATTAACCATTAGAGTGACAATCCTCTTATTGACTAAAACCCGTTAGTGAACGTCTATCGTTCTAATACCTGGGAAATGTCTCATTCTGAATTTCACAAAGAAATTGTTTAACAAGCCAATCACTGAGTGCATCTCTCCAGTCAATTTTGCATGAGACTCCTGATAAAGTTGGAGTTACTCATGGACATCAGCTGGAGAACAGAGTCTTAAATATAGAAAGTAGAGATTGATGCAGGACCAGTTCTCCCCTCAGGAAGGTATGTGTATGTCTGCTTATGTTTGTAGGGCTCCCAAGGATCCTCTGAAGCTTGATGTGGCCCTTGTAATTTCCAGTGTATGCTGACTTAGTTCTTGTCAGAGAGACTTACAGAAAAGTAATATATGGCCATGAGGAACTAGAGCTAAAAAAAAGTTTTCTTGTAAAGCCTTTTAATTGGAGGAAAAAGTAATATTCAATATGGAAAATCAAATTTATGAATACTTAGTTTCCTTATTCACTGTACCTTTTATTTTAAATAAATAGCAACCAATATTATTTTAAAATAAAGCAAAAAGTGTAACAATAATTACACTGCAGGATGAGACCCAGTGTGTCTGGAAAATTCATTCTTGTTTTGCAAAGTAGTCCTTGCAAAATATTCTCTGGTTTCCTGAATCTTAAGGCTTCCATTGATTGTCTTGTTTATTTTATATCTATTGGTACTATGGGAGAAAGAAGAAGCTTTAAAACCTGAAAATATAAACATCATTGAACCACCCACTCAAAAAAATAAAAAATAAAAAAGAGAGAGAAAGAAATTGCAGTGGATGTTTTCCAGGAGAGAGCATGCTTTACTGTGTAAAGGAGGCTAGTGTAACAAGAAGTCATCTATTCTTGATTTCTTTAGACAGCTAGAGCTTTGTGCCTTGTCTAGCTTCTACATTTTAAGAGCTTGTTCTGTGTAGCAGAAATAATACAATAAATGGGTTTAACCACATTTGTCTCAGCTAGACAGTCTGCTTTGTCAAAGATTGCTGGTACAACATAAACAAATTATGTGTTTGTAGTGCTTTGCAATGAAAGCCTATCTAACAGAGCGGAGATTGTGTTTCGGCAGCTGTAGATTTAATCTCCTACCTGTCAGTTAAAACAGGCATTTCCTGAGCAGATAAGGCCTGGCTATTGAGGGGGGGAAATAGTCACAGCTGGACAAAGGTCCATTGTTATTGACCGATAATTCTATGTAGATTTGCTTGTGTATTTCATCATAGAAACTACACTCACAGTATAGTTGTAAGGGAACTGTTTAGTCAGGCAGAGTGAAAGTGAATCGAATCAGAGCTTTGGGTTATTGATTCTGGCTGATTGTCATTAGGAACTGAAGAAAATATCTATGACTTTGAAAACAATGCCACACCAATGGAGATGTGATCATGGGACTCGTAGCAAAGGTCTATTCATGAGCTGAGGGCTATCTTTAAATAACATTGAAGTTGTGACACAAACTGGTAAAAGCCAGGAAATTCAAAGTGAAGGCTTATGCTCCTCCTTCAACATCATACTGCTCTCAAGAAAAGGCACCACGATGTGGATTCATGTTGGAGATGTATCCCTGGCACTGGCTGCAACACACAAAACATGGTGGGTTATCAAGTGCCTGTGTTAAATGTGAATTTCTTAGATTTTACCTTATTTCCTTCTCTCTTATTTTCTTCTATCTTGCTCTCTTTAAATTAATTTTCATAAAGAAACAGACAATGAAAAGTACAAAAGGTAAATGTTTACAGTTTCTATATATTTCTAAAACCCGCACACTTCAAGGGATCTCCAGTAGAATTATGCAGTTTTACAGCTAGTCAAAACTGTAAAACCAGGCAGTATAAACCAGACAATACTACATATACATAATATTTTAGTGTGTGTGGAGCAGTAATAAAATATTTTTATCAAGTATCTTAAGTGGTCTGGAAAGTGAAGAACCAGTAGCACTGACCTGAACCAAACATAGCTTGTATATGAAAGAGGCATGATCTGAGTATACGATTGGGAGTTAGGAATATCTGATTTCTTAATACCAAAACTATAATTGTTAGTTTGCAGTGCCAATCCACCTCAAACCTAATTTGCACACATACCTGTTATTTCAGTCTTTGGGCTTCTTTTGAGCAAAGATGGTCAGATAGGTTATGCAGGGCACCGGGAAGAGACACCAGCAAACTAATTTTTGGATGTGATCAGTATCCAAATTTGACTTTGATCTCCAGACACAAGAGGTTTTGTGTTATCTTCACCTAACTGCCTATGATAATTGTGTCTCAATCCTAAAGTTCCATAACATTATGTCTGTGATTTAGCCAAATTATTTTCCTTTATTTACTGTTTTTTAAAAATAAACATAAGTCAGGCATATTTTCCAGAGACTGAGAATGCAGCTTTGCCTGTCACTTGGGTTATACATTTGGGCTTCTGTACATTGTGTACATTCTAACCCTATGTTGGGAGTTAGACATTTTTAAAGCCATAGGGCCAGATGCATCCCTACTCTGAATGGCGCAGAGGGGAGCAAATGACTGCAGAAATGGAGCTTGCAGCCACCTCGGTGGGGAAAAGGCATGACGTGCATAATTTTGACCCACCCCTATGCTCACACTGTCCCAGTTGACTGGCCCTCAAGGATCTGCGTGCAGGCCACGTGGAACCAATTGTGCAACTGCTCATAGGCCACTTAAGTTGCACATAGGCCACTTAAGTGGCCTATGTGCAACTGCTCATAGGCCACTTAAGTCAGGTTCTGCCTTGACCTGCATGGGACTGAGTTTTAATACTGAGTTTTAATACTGGATATTTTAATATCCAATAGATAGTCATTGTTAGAAAATGAACCCTGTATCAGAGAGAGGATCTAGGAGAATCAAGTTGAATGCTAATACGAACTGCAAAGTTTAAAAGAACTTGTGTACTGAATAATTTCATCAACTTGAGATTTGAATGAAGTCCAAAAATTTGCACATTTTGGTATTACCATTAAAAAAACTAATAAAGTCATAATTTATGTTGGATATGAGCTCAGGTAGTGGTGTTTCTGTTAAAAAAAATCTAAGTTCATTGACTAATATTTTCACATTTCTATGAAAATAAGATGAGGTGGAAATGAGAAACATACATCTTCACTAGTCTTTGGAAATATCTGAAATAATTGACTTGCTCAGTCTTCTGTGATGGCTTGGTGACCACTAACTGTGACGATTTGCATAATAGTCAACTCTTCACTTCCGTAGTGATAACTGTTTGTATCTGATTAAAATTAAGACTGTTTTAGTTCTCTTGACTTTTCCAGAAGTTGCAGAAATTGAGATTTGCTGTTATGCTTTAACCAAACAAATGCACACATGGGGATAACAATATGCTGAGTTTATGCAGATTTTACAACCCGAATCTGAATAAAATACCCACTAATAGACCCTTAAGGAGTAATAAACACACATGAATTTTCCTTAGTTGCACTTTAAAGTGATTTTAACATACTACTAGACCTTAACAATAATATTTAATTGACAAGATTATGCATTTGTATGGATTGAAAAGGTGGTACATCTCTAATTCCAAATGAACTATAAATTCACTTTTGCATAACATGTTTTATTAATTTCTTTATAGCAGAGATGTTCTCCTTCCCTCCTAGTGAGAGTTTCTTAAAACATGGACAATTTAAACAATTTAATTACCATTTATCATACTTTTAACTTGAGAAAGTCATCTTCAAATGACACCTGAATTTCCATATATGCTATGTCCACATAGCTGGGCACAAATTGGGCACTACAACAGGAAGCTAATGGAAATGGAATGATAGATGTTACTTAAAAAAACCTACTTCATTGCATTCAGTGGTACTTTTTCTATTGCTCCCCATTTGATTCCCCAAATATGTCACATTTAAGTTCAACACATATAACTAACTATCAAAAGAAAAAGGATTTGGAATTAAGAATGACACTGCCTCAGTGTATCATTGTGGCTAAATACTGCAACCTTTACATATAATGTCCATGGAATCCCACAAGAATTTAAACCGTCAGTTCATAATTCATCTCTAAGAAAGATCAGTCAGGGTTGGCCTAAAAATTCAGTAACTATATTTATTTTTCTTCATGGATTCCCTATTAAATATTCACATTTTTCAAGTTTGCAAGATCTTTTCCTAATAGCTAAGCATATAAAATCAACCTGGGATCTGATTATCAAACTGTGTTCTTTGTGGATCACGCATCATCACAAGAGGAGCATTTCTTCATTTAGAACGTACTGAACAATTCAACTGATGTTACATGAGGTAGAATAGAATCCATCTCTCTCTCCTGTAGTTCTTTGATTCTAACAGGAATAAAAAGTAAAGGAAATTTATTTTTCAGTTACGCCAGTAGATTTGATGCACAGCTAGCAAATTTGATGAGGAGGGTATCATATTTACAAAGTCACTTTCATCTATTTGAGCCTATTTCTGCAGTCCCTGCCTCACAAGAGTAGTCCTTACTTATGTAGTCACATTCATGTGAGTAGGGACTGCTCATGTAAATGTTTGCAGAATTGGGTCCTATGATCATACTTTAACTTTATGTTTTGGAAGACTAGATGTTGTGTAGTATTAATTCAAAGAAGATATTAATTCAAACTCTGGATCGGTCACAAGTGAAAATTCTAAGGTCAGATTTCCCAGTGTGCTCTGGCTACTTTGCACTACTCTGTTGATATGAAGTAGCCATAACCCCATTATAACTGGTCAATACAACTATTCTGCATCATCAGAGTGGCACAAAGTAACTGGAGCATACCAATGAATACCTAATAGACCTTTCTTCTCATCACAGTACTTTTGCGTAGTTGAACAGAGTAGGCAGTCCTTGAGACCAAGATCTGACGCTAGTTTGATTTTTGTTGCAGTTTTTTATTGTGGGGCATTCGCAGAGCTGCACAGAGGAAACATAGGCCCCACCCTGCAAATATGTGCATGGTTAATTTTAAACATGAGGTAATTTTAAGCAATTTAACCCATTGACTTGCACGTACATAAATGTTCATAGGGTAAGTGCCTCTCTGCTTATGCCATACTATGTTCAAGGCCGCAGTATTGTTGTTCACTCATTTGCATAAGCTCCAAATTAATCTAATTGAAATATATGAATGAATTTACAACACCTCTTCAATTTCTTTCCTTTAAAAAAAAGTAAGAAAAGTATCAGTTATGAAAATAAATGAGAATTGAAATGGTAGCATAGATATAAAGGTCCTTTCTGTCATACACAGACTTTTGAAAATGCAGATTAGGTAAATATATACAGTGCACATGGAATTTAAAAACATGTATTACTAACACAATGGACACTAACAGCTCTGTTAGTGCTATTAAGACCTCTCATATAAGTAAATTTAAAGAGGGCTTAAAAAACTTACCATATTGACTTGATGGATGGAGTTATGATGTTCTATCATGTAAATACATATTTTGGAAATTTTGAAGATGCATATTTTTGCTTGGTATGCTGCCATTACCTGGGGAGTTGTTCTGCTATATGAATAAGAAACTAAAGAATTTTGAAAACTCATCCTATTAAGGAAGCTAGATGTGTGCAAAATAAAGTTATGTGTTTCCCTATTTACGTGTGTTTTCAACAATTATTCATAGACCATTTAGTAGACTAATCACATGCAGTATTTATTTATTTTAATGGAAATACATTTTTCAGTTATTCAAGTAGCCCAAATACCCCTCCCACTCTCCCTAATATAACCTTAATTGGGTAAAAGATCGGGATGATACTTTAAAAATTGTGTTCCTGGTCTAAACTTATATGTATTAATTGGGACTTTGGATGCTCACTCATTACTGGTATTGCATGCCGTGGGCACCATCCTTGACATTTGTCTCTTATTGTTTTCTTGTTTTTCCATTGTTTTCTATATTCTCCATTCCAAGTACAGCGAGTAGTACAAATCCTATACTGAAGGCAAATATTGTGTTTCGAAGTACATTTCAAAGGTCAGATTTTCAGCTGGTATTAATTGATGCAGCTCCATTGTGTTCAATGGCGATATGGTGATTTGCACCAGAGAGAGATCTGGCCTAAAGATTATAATGACATAGGAAAAATGGTTAAAAAGAATGATGCTTGGTTATTATAGTCAATTAGAGAGCATTGTTTACTCCATGACAGTGTCCTGTACAAGTGAAAAGCAAAGGAAATTGAACAACTATTAAAGGATAAAATAATGTGAAGATCATGATGAGAATCCAGAAAAAACATGGGATCTTATTCTCCCCTTTGCTGAAATAATCCATGTAGGAGAGGGGAAACTGGGCAAATTTCAGCTTGAGGAGTTTGTTATGAATTCTACTGCCAGGTAGGATGGGTCTTGTTTCCACTGCAGAAGTCTGTGCTCCCTTAACCAAAAGATCCCTGCAGTCAACCAGAGGTAAGTGTAGTGTGCATGAATGTCCCCACCACCTCCCCGTGGCTCCTGGAAGCTATGTTCTGTGTCCACCTACTACTCCCAAAGGAAGGCTCCATGGTGAAGATAGCACATATTAGTAAAGATCATAGAATTCATTTTTGCAGGTTTCTCCAGCAGGTTTGGGAAGAATGAAAATAAGAATCTGGAACTCCCCATGCCTCTACCACACTCCTTTCCAAATTTGGGGACTATGAAGCTCCCTTTTAGAGAGACTTCCACAGAAATGGGGAGAAGGGGACAGGAAGCCATGAAGATGACTCTACCTCTTTCTGCAGGTGGGGGTTCTGCAGGTGGAGGCTCTGTTTCAAGCATGGATATAGAGGGGAGCATGAGGTTCAAAGAAATGTACATCGCATGGAGAAGGTTTATAACTGGAGAAGATTCTGTAAGGCAGCAATTCTCAAACTGTGGGTTGAGACCCCAAAGTGGGTCGTGACCCCATTTTAATGGGGTCACCAGGGCTGACTTAGACTTGCTGGGGCCTGGAGCTGAACCCGAGTTCCACCGCCCAGATTCTAAGCTGAAGCTCGAGGGCTTCAGCCCTGGGTGGCAGGGCTCAGGTTACAACCTTTGTCCCCCGCCCAGAGCGGTGAGGCTTGGGCTCAGTGGGACTTGGGTGGGCTCAGGCTTCAGTCCCGCTTCTTGGAGTCATGGAGTAATTTTTGTTGTCAGAAGGGGGTCATGGTGTAATGAAGTTTGAGAGCCCCTGTTTTAAGGTTAACATACATGGTTATGCTTAGTCATTGTATTCCATTTTATAGTTTGAGAGGCCTTACCAAAGTCTGTGATCTTACATACTATACAAACTGCAAAATGTAGGCACAATAAGATAAACTAAGATGTTTATAAAAGGAGGAGGCCATACTTGTCTCTGAATATCATTTCTTTTGTGAATCTAATATTACTTGATGAGATGCTTTTATTTGTACAAAATAGCACCTTTCCTTTCTGCTGATAGAGGAGGTATAACGGAACTCCAAATAAACATCTCATCTATGAATTAGCAAAAGTTTTCTAGAATACAGTTTCCAATCCAGTTCTTGACTAACAAACTGAGTTGAAATAAACTTGATTTGTATGTGCTGAAACGTTTTTTTTAGTTTAGAGCACAAATCGCATCTCAGCTCTCATGAAACGTGCTTGGTTCCAGATTCAAGAAGGGCAGAGAATTTTCACTGAAGCAATTATTCTTTCATGCTATGTCCCTTTTGTAATCCTGGGGCATTCTCCTTTTGTGTACAACACTAAGCATCAGTGACTCTGTAGCTGAGAGGATTGTAATAGCCAGCTTCTTCTGTGACTGGTATTCCTATTACTCCATGGGACAATACAAAACATGGCCCTCTTTATCATGTTACTCACCAGCCCTTACTCTTCTAGGGAGAACAAAATCCACCATTGATTCTTGAGCAAATCAAGGTTGTTTCCATCCAAGGTTGCTTCCTGACCTCACACTAGTTAATATTGTTAGCTATTCCCAAGAATTATAAGAGTTGTGTGATACATTAAAACCATATTATGGTACTGGCTAATATTTCTATAACTTGGTGGCTTTGGATATTTAATAAAATGTACTCCATTTATTACATCCAAATACAGACTTAAAATTGTCATAGAGAAACAAGTCAGTATAGACAGATGGCTTGTTTTATTGTTCCTTAGAAATTATCTTATTTAAGTTTACTTTGAAAATGGAAGTATATCCTTGTTTTATTTCTGTTGATCAAAATATTGAAAAGAATTGCTTTCAGGACCCATCCGATTCACTTATATAGCTCAGTGAAAGACATTAAACAGAATTGTTCAGATACAAACATTTATTGCCCATCACAAAAAAGTTAAATAATCTTCATGAAAGAGAAAATTAGTCCCCCTGAGTGTCACTCTGTTTGCATATTAGCACATAGCAAGATCCCTGCCAAGTTACTCTCTGACTGACTGCTGCAGATGCTCTTTCTCAAGTATTTTGAGTCAGATCTTTAGTGCAAGTCTTTGGGGACAAACAATAGCACCTGTTCCTCGCAAGATATCAGGCCAGTTAGTCCATTCATGTATCTTTAATGAAGCTCTAGGGCAGATGGCAAAAAATGGCATCATCAACAACTTAGCAGAGAAGAGACAAAAGAGGAAAGTGTCGATACAACAATACACATTTTTTCCGAATGGAAAGAGCCAGAGTTTGTTTTTCATGCATCTGCTGCTGTCTTGGTTTTTAGAAAAACCTGAAGAACAGTCTAGCCCTTAAAATTTTTAGGAATGTAGCTAATTTTATGAAGTACACGATCCCACCCTCTCTCCCCACCCAAAAACAAACAAACAAACAAACTTGAGAGGCACTAGGAGTATATAGTGTATTTTTTTTGGCTTACTCTTTAGTTCTATAAAAACTAATTGATCAGTCATCACAGTGTATCCACTATATCTTTAATATTCATCTGTGCTTTACAGTTGATGTGTGCTAAGCATAATGACAACTATTTGTAAAATAATTCTTGGTGAAACCATCACTGAATGTTTGTGTAACCAGCATAGTTAGATTTAGGTACAAGAGAGTTAAGAAGTCTCAGGATGTCTAGAAAACAGGCAGGAGCACAGTTTGTAAATGTTATGGTATAAAGGGAAGACCACAGAGCTTTCTTAGAAATAGTATTTGATATGTGTCCTAAGTAAAATATGGGATATTTTTGCCATTCAGTAAACTGTTTTCAGTTCACATGAGACTAACAATCTTGATGTAAACCATTAAAGTTAATGGAGCTATGCTGATTGACACAGGCTATGATCAGGCCAGTATTCAAGGAATATTTAAAGTAATGATTATAAAGGATAGCCAGAGCATACATTGATAATAATTTATAGTTATCTAGTCCTTTTCATTTGGGGCATCTCAAAAATATTTGGAGCCCAATCCATCTCAGGAAGAAAATTCCTATTGAAATCAATGGGGCGGGGATGGGGGGGACAGTATTGGGCTCTTATTACTTAACTTCACTTGCCTGCTGTGAAGTAGGTTTTGTGGCAAAAAGTGATACTGAGGCATGAAGAGGCTCAGTGAAAGACTAATTTTGGGTGCCCCAGTTTTTGGGTGCTCAACTTGAGATACCTGGGTGTCCTAAATAGTGCACCCAAAGATTGAAGCACCCAAAAGTTATTGGTCACTTTAGAAAATATTGGCCTAAGTAGCTTATCTAAGGTAATTTAGCAAGTCATTGACAGATCTGCAAATAAAACCCATCGGACATGACTTCCAGACTTCTGCTGTCACTGATAAGTGAGGATGTGCACATGCATTTGCTCTCCACTAGGGGAGAGAAGCTTAAATCTACCCCCCCCTCATCCCTACCCCATTCCCCCAGGGCTCCGTAAGAGCCCCACCGACAGAGGCTGCCTAGCGGATGTTATGCTCTAACCCCATTCTCCACCCTGGTGAATGCTGTCTTCTTTTGTGCCTGGGCCGGCACCCTGAAGCCCCCTGGTGGAGAGGAGTTTGTGGGTACCTTACACTGTTGCAACACTCTGGGGAGATTTTCTGACCAGGAGGGAGCTATCACAGAGCCTGGATCATTTTGATTAGTATCTACTTGGAAAGTACTGTAAATGATTGTAAAACACGTTGTGTTAAATGCTTTCCAGATGCTGTAGCTGTATTCCCCATCAGCCACTGATATTGTTTTCACTTGTTGCATACATTCTGAGCCAGTATGCACTAACATCATACACAAAATTAGCACCGTTAAATCAGAAGTTAAAGGCTGGTACTGGGCACATGGGGATCAACTCCAATTTTACCAAGTTAAGTTCATAGCTAACGTTCACAACCAGGCTTACCTCAGCTAAAATGAAAGAAATAGCTGCTCAAAGCTGGTTCCTTTCACGCCCCAGTGCTATGGCAGTAATTGCACAAAGACCTTTTTATTATAAGTTGATTTTCCTGAGAAATGGATTCAGAAAAATACTGTAAAGTGTTTATTTTTTGAGTGACCTTTATTAACCTACATCTTAGGGCTTTCCCCAGAGAAGAGTTGTTGGTAAATTAACCCTCATAGACACACAGTAGCATTTCTGCACTGCATCAGTGGTTGTGAAAGGAAAGGAATATGACAAGAAAATTTGGCACTGTTTAAACAATGTCATAGGTCAACATATGGGATTTGACCAAAAAAAAGTTTTTAGGAATTAAAATAAAAAGAAATCACTTGAAGTTTAGTTTAACTTTTTAATAATATTTAATGCCACCCATTTATGGCAGGATCAGAGGGCAAAAATTCTTTGACTGGAAAAATAATGCTGTTCTGCACTTCCTGGTTTTGATATTTAAACCGTTATGTGTTTACTTTTTTACTAATCAGAAAAATGCTGTAATCAAAGCCTTCAGTACTATTGGGGTTTGGGGGATAGACAAAAACTCCACGTGATCCCATCCAGTGTCTCTGATATATGTTTAGCATAAATAAACCAGAAAATTAAAATGTGAATTTAACAGACATGTTAATGTCATGTCTCTCATTTTCTATATGTGGAATACAGATGCTGATATAAGGTGAAGAATTTTCTGCTTTTGCATGTTTGCGCTCTTTGATACATTTATTAAGGTCAAATGAAATTTGATATAGTAGGATTTATTCTGAAATGCTCTCTGAATACAACTCCATAATTACTGAGCTACATGATAGTGCATAAAGCTGTAAAACTGCTTAGACAGACAAGCAATTTATATGTTACAGCGAGGTGTGTATGGTGAAGGATATTAGTTTAATTGGGAGCCAAGATGTTGTAGCTTTAAATCTTAAGAGATGGGGTGTTGTCTAGGCGACTAACATAGTGTGGTGAGGTTTTGAAATAACATACCTGAACTGTTGGCATATATACTAGCAATACAATAGCGTAAGATCTCTGAAATAAAATTACCTCCCCTAAATATGTTAAAATATGAAGATTAAAATAGCTCTTTAGATATTAGGCTGCCTTTAAAGTGTTTGTCACTGTGATATCTAAGCTCCCAAAGAGAAATAAAAATGTGATAGACTAATACAAATGTAAGCCACTTTTTTCTTTTCTCAATATGAATCTATAGTATATGAAAATGTTGATTTCTTTTTGTGCAATGAAATGTAAACACAAGGAATAATTTAAAAAAATCAGCAAGAAGCAGGATAAAGTGCAGTTCACGGAGACTGTTACACCTTTGACACTGAGGGAAAACAATGTTAAGGGGAGCTTTGATGTGATAATGTGAAATTGGTGAGGATTACATTAAGGAGAAGGTTCTGTGGGGCTGTGTGAACATAAGAACACTATCAGTGCTGGAGAAATACCTGTCAAGATAAATTTGTGCTTTTTCTGATCAGAGGCTATCTTTTGTTTAGCAGGTTCAGGGTCACATGCCTCCGCTCATGATCCCAATTTTTCCACACGACCAGCGGACATTGGCAGCGGCTGCTGCAGCCCAGCAGGGATTCCTCTTCCCCCCAGGAATAACTTATAAGCCAGGTAAGTTGACAGGGATATGAAGCTATTTAACATGTTCAGATATTTCCTGAGACTTCTCTTGTGATCTGTCTGATACAGATGATGTTACACAAAAGGACTGGCTGCTTGAAAATAATGTGAAGTTTTGTAAATCTAGCTGAAAATATCTTCCGAGTTTATAGGGGATAATTGGAAGATTGGTAACTGAGCCCCATATTAATTTCACTTCTGTAGCCCACAAAATCAACTGCTCTGAATTTATTGACCCACTTGCCTACCAATTTGCATTTGGCACACCCTGATTCTTAATACTTCTTTTATTGCACATCTTATCTGCAGCATGTACACATACATGTCTTTTATGCAAAAATGCTTACCCTTAATTAGCAATAAAAGCAAAAGGCAGGTATAATTTAATTAGTATGCTTCTAACGGGCAACTCTCTGTTTGATTTCAATCTGAATAATAAAGGTTTCAGTAGTTCAATCTCAATTATCATTCAGACTTGTAACAGGTCACATAACCTTTGCAGTGAAATATGTTTTGAGATGATTTAGCAAATGTTATGATTTCTTTCTTTATTCCTCTGAGTTTACTGGACTCCTGGGGAATTCAATTAGGGATATAATGGTTTGAAGCTACTTTCAGAGCCTTCTTGTAAACAGGGTTTTAAATGTTTAAAGACATGTTGCCAAAGGAATTCAATGTAAGAAGATAGTTAAGTAAATAAAAGTCAACCTTATTTTCATTTGTACATTCTTTGTAAGTGACCTCAGCCCAGAAGCAGCAACCTTATTTTGCTCATTAATAATATTCCCTGCAAAGCTCTCTTTAACATATTAACCTGATGAATATTAACCACAAAATCTGAGTATAACACTTTCTTTGGATTTTAAATGTGAAATTTCAAAGTAAAGGATTGATCCAGCTCCGACTAAAGTCAATGGGGTTTTTGCAGTTGACTTCAGCAGGAGCAGGATCAAGTCCAAAGTAAAAGCTTCATTAAATATAAGATGTGAACAACCTATTAAATAAAAGTAAGATTGAGCCTAAAATCTCTTCAAGCAAATTTACTTAAATGTTATATGAAATGGTGCCAAATTGGATTTCAGCAAGCATTTCCATTTGTCCCATTTCATTTTGTGTCTTTATTCTGGATGAAGGAGGATCATTTCTCTTTGGAAACAAAAAGTCTCTTTCTGATAATTATCTTTCTTCTATAGTTCACTTTTTTCAGCCTGAAAAACCCCAAAGCACTTTACAAACTTAGCAAATTGATGCACAACCTATGCAGGGAGAAGAGTTCATCCACCTCTGAAATTCAGTCATCGCTGGCATGTAACTGTCTAACTGCACTCAGCAACATTTCACAACAGTTTGGGACAGAAAATGAAGATTATCTTTTCCAGCTGAAGTCTGATGTGTGCATAGAGAGGCAGAATATAATTATCAAACTTTGAATTTGTCCAGGACACAGAAAAGCACCAAAGCACATGCTTTAATCTGATTGATTTTATTTTTCCTGATTAGAGAGGCTTTCCTGAATTGGGGATTTAATGGCCATTAATGATCAGGACCTGTGCTTTACTTCTCATCTCAAAGACGACACCTCCACTAGTGTCTTTTCAGGCTACATAAGTGAATTGGTTCAGTACTGACTCAAAAGGAAGAGTGCCACCTATTTGTCACCAATACCTTTTCCTGCAGCATAGAGGTTTCTTTAGAACTCCCCCAAGGCCTCGCTGCTTTCCTTTTGTCCTCTCAACTCACAACAGGAGGTGATATGGCTTCAGGCCATTTTATTATTCTTGTGAATGAAGAAAAAATGTGTATAACAAATATTAAAATATTCAAGTAACTGACTAAAGTGGAGGCCTGGGTGTTTCAGGACATTGCTAATGGGATATGAAACTATTCACTACTAGGTTACTGGTTTGAATCCAGCTCAGCTTGGTAGAAACCAGAAGTCACTATGATCTGACACTGTTCAGTGGCTTGTGTGAAATGAACATGTTTATATTTTAATGTATTTATGAAGTTCTGTAGCACATATTGCTAAAGTAGCTGGCTGTGTTAGTTGAGTTTCTGTTGGACAGCTCTCATCATTAAAAAGAAAAATCACAATTGCTATTGATTAGCGTTCCCCCTTCCCCCCGGCTTTTTGGGCAATCTCAGTAGAGAGGTTTAGGAAATAATGAAAATGGAGACAAAACTACACTATATCTTTCTTCACTATCTTAGAGGTTGTTCCTCTAGGTCAGCACTGAGGGACTTTGTGGGAATTTGCATTGCTGCTATTTGTACTTTACATCTTCCATGAGTAAATAGAAAACGTTCATCTCCAGGACTATAAGTCTAATTTGAGCACCAAACTCACTTATATTTTTAAAGGTGTCCCTGCCAGCAGGTAGGGGATCTTGGGGGACAACTACTGCACTGGTGGGGTGCAAAATAAACGTTATTAAGAAAATGCAAAAACAGGGAAAATTCAATAGTGAGGGGTATGGGGTTTGTTAAGGTAGACAATTGGGGAGGGGTTTCTTTTAGCAAATAGTATAGGGGGTTTCAATAGTGGGGTACAATACAGTGGGGTACAATACAGTTGGTAACCAATTAACACTGAAGTATAAATGTAACAGGTAGCTAACAATTTCTATGTAAAGGGTGTGTCACAGCAGCATATAACCAACTAACAGTTATGGATAAAATATGTTAAATAGCAAACAATTTTAGGTAAAAATGTGTCACAGTGGTGTAAATGTAGAATGTGAGGTGTATCAGAGAGAAAAAGGGTAACCAATGGGGTTTTATGCTAGATTGGGATGGGGGAAGAGAAGCACGTGGTGGAGCAGAGAGCAAAGGCACAGGCACTGCCGGGGGAGATTTAAACTCAGAGAGACACAGAGAGCAGAGAGACTGCAACAAGTCAGGGAGACACAGAGAACAACAGGCTGTAAGTGACTGGGGAAGCCCCGGGGAGGGGTGGGGTGCTGACAGTGGGAAGACAGACTTAATCACAATTATACAGAACACAGCAAAATCTTATCTATGATCTAACTTAACCAAGACTACACAAATTAGCAAGCAACAGAACACATTGCAGCAACTTCTTAAACTTAACTTACAGAGCACAATACAAACAATTCTGTAAACCTAACTTAACCACAGCTATGCAAAATGAAATTACAACTTATCTAGACTAAAGGCTAAACCTAACCTAATGGGTGCACCTTATGCTAGGGGTAGTTTCAGAGGGCAGAGTGGTGTGTGCCCAGGATACAGCCCCAAAGGGGGGGTGGTGACTGCAGCAGTGGGACGACTGCAAGCCTGCAGCCCAGGAAGGCACAGCTCAGCAGTGGCACAGGCTTATTTCTTAGCAGCAAAGGCGCTGCAGAGCAAGAAACAAATCAGTTACAGAACACAGACCACGGAGTTAACTTGCGTCTGTCTGCTGGGGAAACAAGGCCAGCAGCTAGGACATGGGGAGTTTGCAAGAGGGAGTTCTTACCAATCGCCAGGACAGCAGCAAGCACAGAGACAGGAACAGCAGCAGCATCAGAGGACGCAGAGAGGAGATCTCCAGGCAAAATTCGTTGTTCATGGGAGGGGAGTTTAAAAACGGGGGTACGCTCAAAAACAAACGAGAGTGGGGAGAGGGCCCCCCCAAAGACCCCTAGCTGATCAGACCAGGTGGCAATGCAGGAACCTCTCTGAAGTCTGATCAGAAAATGTCTGGTTATAAAGGCAAACTCAGGCAGCTTCCCGCCAGTAACTTTGATTGGTTCCCCTTGTTAGAGGGGAGGAGAGGAGACTTCAGGTGAGCACAGACATGCCTGGGCAAGTTTCTGAGCCACAGGTATGACTCATATGCTCAGCTATTTGGCCTTTTCAGGTCTTGCAGCTCTGGACATTGCCTACCCTACACAAAGCCCAGGTTTAACAAGGTGATAACAGGACCAACCCTTTGAACAGGGCAGTGGTCCCACTTAGCACACAGCACAAGTGGCCATCCCTTTGAGAAGGGCAATGGCTCTTGGTAAACAACTTAACACCCAGGGAGGGGTGGCCACAGAGGAGAACAAAAACAAAATGGAGTAAGGGGACAGCTGTAAGAAACAAAATGGAATAGGGGGAAAGCTGTAACAGACAAAAGGAAGATTAAGAAAAGAAACAGACAACCCTTTAAACATTAAATTTTTTTCTTCTCAGTTGCTTGTTCACTTACTTTTTAATTTCCACCTTTTTTCATTTAGGCAAGGCAATATGTTTACAGTGCTAGCTCTCCTTTTCATTTGGGAAGCACAGAGGGACAGATTTTCAAAAGTTTTCAGCTCCCAGCTGCTTCCACTTGTAATAACAGGAGCTACTGAGTGCGGAGTACTTTTGAAAATCTGGCTACTTTGTTTAGTTGCTTAAGGAAGGGTGAGGTCTTTTGTGAATTTGGCTCAAAATTCTGTACTATCCTAACCAAAAAAAAAAAAAAGCTATTCTTATAAAAGACTGGGCCAGATCATGCCCTTTCATGGAAAAACCCAATGGAGAGAGCAAAGCTCTGTGGTGTTCCCCTTGTGAAGCCTTGTGTTTCGATAGGTTTGGGGGAGACCCTGCAAAATGTACTGGCTACAGTTCCTACCAAAATCTGCTAGGAAAAGAATTCCCTTCTGCATGTAGCCAGGAGTCACGGTGGAAGGGTGCATGGCCCTTCTCTCCAAACACTGGAGCTCCAAGAGATGAACCGGGCCAATGTTAGCAAACACTCATCACAAGTAATAAATACATAGGGGAAAAAATGAAGTCCCATGCTCCTTTATGTATCTCTAAGTGGTATAAGGTAATTTTCCGGCACGGTAAGTACTAATTGAGAAATCAGAGCTGCATAGATCACCTAATTAATTTTTCATACATATTTCTTTCAGTATTTATACTGTATACAGGATTAATTAAAACTTGGGGGCGTTGTGCAACTGAAATTGTTGTGACAACTGACCTCCAGGCGCTTGATGAGCCTCCTAGACTACATGGTTATGGAGGTTGCACCATATTCCAGTGGGAACCATGAATCAGTAGCCTCAGGAATCACTATACCAGTACATATGTTGCTCAGTCTAAAACCTAACTTAACTGTAGTACCAGTAGTAGTCAGATGAACAGTTTCACCTGTGAGTTCCACTTTTTTACCACAGGCAAATGCTTGTCACTGCAACTGCATTTACTGAGGGGTCAAGATTGCAATATGACACTGCCTTGGTGATATCTGTCCCACACAGTAGCACAACTATTGTCATTGTATGGATTAGACTCTCCATAATATCTCCATAGAGTATTGTCTTTATTAACAGTTTGACTAATCCTAATGTCCATACATAAACAAAACTCCCATCTTATGCAAAGATTGCAGGACCAGGCATCAGCTTTGTAACCTTGATGCAACACTGTGATGGAATGAAGTAGAGGTAGCTGCAAACTCTCCTCAGACTCTTTATTGCCATTGGAAAATGCACAAATGTCAGTTTCCAACCCCATCTTAGATGTCTGTAGAATTTCAAGTAAATTTACCAAAATGAGTAAATATCCGGCATACCTTGCAAGATGGAGTGGAGCCATATGTCTTTCAAAATGTGTTAAAAAAAAGAGAAGTGGCAAAACTGAGGAGAAGATTAATCTAAAAGACTTGTCCATTCTGGGTTTCCTGCCTCATAGGCCACAAAACCTTGATCTGAAAAGCAAGTCCTCTCCTCTTGTGAGTAAGATCAAATGACCTTAATTGCTGAATCCAAGACAGACTATGTAAGAGATATTAAGTTGTTCTAGATGCAGAACAATGTGGTACAACTGTTTGCTGCCTTTATTCAGTTAGAAATGTTGTCCAATCTTACAAGTGAAACAAAAGTCTTGTAAAGTTTTGTATGGCTTGTAAACACCAATTTATATATAAACAATAGCAGCCAAACATAAATAGACAATCAACAAAAGCAGGAAGATTGAAGAGAGCAGTTTGTAAAATGAGAAGGGTGGTTCAGATTTTCTTCTTCAGGCATTCTTCTCACTCCCTTGTTATCAAAGGCCAGTACACACCGGTACCTCAAGCAGACCTGTTTCAACATGTTGTGTCTTCCTTTCTACAAATTTAAAAAGAATGGGTCCTCACGCACACATTCCAACTCCAGAAACAAATTTGAAAAAAATTGCTACAACATGTTGACTGATTTCTTGCCAAGACAGCTACCGAGAAGCTTCTTGATCCATTCTTGCATGGAGAAAATTAGAGGGGGAAAATATGTATCTTCTTTAATTAAAAATTAAAGCCAGTCCATGCCCTGAGTGCTCGCTTTCCTTGAGGCGTGGGGGAGGGGAAGTACCTTTGTTCTGCTTTTACTACTGGGTGTCAGCAAAGCATTCCCTAGCTCTGGAGGTATTAAGTTTTGTTCTCAGAATAATGATATTACAATATACCAGGATTTAACCATGCATGGATTACTTTAAAATGCTCAAATTTGACCCAAAAAAAGAGACAGCACTTTAAAAAAAAAAAAAAACCATAAATATGAATTCATATTTTTTTCATTAAGAAAAGGGAAAAACTGTTGTAGCAGCAGGTGAGCCAGGGTGTGGTAGAGAAACTAATAAATTAACAGTGAAGCCAAATATATATATATATATATATATATATATTCTAGCTATTTCAAACCATAGAAGCATGACAGCTGTGAAAAAGGAGTGCCGCAGGGAATTCTTTTAGAGTTTGATTTTTTAAAAAATATGTTTGACATGGAAAATGTTTTAGTACAAATAAAGCAACTGGTATTGAACTTAAAAAGTGGAGGGAGGGGGAGAGAGATTACTGTGTGGAATGGGAATGAATAATTCATGATATTTAAAGAAAGAATGCCTCCAAAATGTTCTGCAAGGCAGTCCATGCTGATAGCTTGAATGGTTATCCCCCCCCCCCCGCATTTAAAGCATCATTAATTCAACATCTTTGTGATTTTTTTTAAATCTGGTAAGATATTTACCAAAGAAACATTATTTAACTTAGATTAGGATATTCTTTATTCAGATAATTTAGTTTAGATATCTAGGAGATAAGCAGAATTATTTAAACATAAAGAGACAGTTTTGTACTATCAGAAAATAATTTAGTTGTTGTTTAAAAAAAAACACTGCAAACTAAAATCAACCTCATGGAAGGGGGAAAAATAAGATCAGATATTTTGAACATTACTCCATAGGATACCAGCACAATATAGTGTTAGTGAATGCATTGTAGCAGAGCTCCATATGCAATCAGAAGCCAATTGTTACTGGACTGTGTACAAGCACATACTGTGCTCAATGGTCTGATGAGGTATTATGGATATGATGCAAAGAGACCTTGTGGATTAGAAACTCACAATTTGTTAAAAAGTGAAAGCAACTTAACATTTACACTGAGCTGGCTGAGTATAGTAGCACTTCAGGTGGTAAACAATTCCAACGAATCCAATGACTTTGTTACAGCTTCAGGTATTAATGTATATTTGGGAAAAAAACAGCCCTTGGAATTATTCTGGATCCCTTTGCATTGAGTCTTCATTATTACATTCTACTTTCAATGTAAAAAAAAGTTGAAAACAATCTATTATAAATATAAAAAATGTTCAGAGGAGCAGCCTATTAAAATATAGCCTAGAGATAGTACATAACACTGACTTTAAATAAGGAGCCAGAGCCAAAATGATACTCTATTAAATCATGGTTATAGTGTAATTTATCCATCACTGTATTAATTTTTATATTACAGGTTCCACAGTTCTGCTGCTAAACTATTTTCTTTGCCAGCATTTCTTCATCCTTTACATTGACTAAGCATGTTGATGTTACTATATGACAGGGATCATTGCAGTGGCTTGGAAGTGGGAGTGCCTATAGAATATTATGATAAGCAAAGCTGCAGTGCTCATTTCAGATAGACAACATATCTTATTTTTCAGCATATTAATCATAATTTAAATGCACAATTATCTAAGGATGCTGAGTTCCTTAAGCTCTCAGAAACTGAGGGTAATCAGCACCTCCCTGTGTTGAGATCTAAAATGTTATGTAGAAAATAAGTTTTTGCACTGTTCACATGTTGTGAAGTTTTCATATAATCTTTTCAATAAAAAATCTGCTATGATTAAAATACCTTTCATATGGGCATCTCAAAGCACTTTTCCAATATCAGTTAATCCTCACGGCAGCCCTTTGAGATGAGGAAGTATTGCCATCCTCATTTTAGAGATGAGAAAACTTAAGTCCCAGAGAAGTTCCAGAACTTGTCACGCAATGAGTCAATGACAGAGCAGGGAACAGGACACAAAAATCATAAGGTCTGATCCCTAGAGGTTCTGAACAACTGCATCTCCCATTATCTTAAGAGGGTCCTCAGCATGTCTCAGGATTGGGCCCCAGCTCCAAGATCTAGACCCTATTATATCTTTCAATCCATATTTTTGAAAGTTATTTAACTTTATCCTAAGCACTGTTATGTTTTATGATTTGTAATAGAGTGTACATGCTTAAATTGCACATTTACTCCTTTAATAAAAATCATGAGCATCACATTTATGTTTTGCCAGTTTGCCTACCAGCTATCTGGTAACAAAAAGTTCCAAGGTAGCACTGCAAGTCTGTGCCCAGCTAAACCTTTTGTTTTTGCAGATGTTTGAGCTTAGAGGAGTGTTGCTGAGCTTAGAGCACTGTTGTGGAGCACAGGCAATGCTAGGTCCATGTTTGCACTTGCCTGCTGCTATTCTCTGCTCATTGTCTAAACCTGTATGCATTGTTCTCCTCGACAGGTGATAACTACCCTGTGCAGTTCATTCCATCAACAATGGCAGCTGCTGCTGCTTCTGGACTCAGCCCTTTACAGCTCCAGGTATGTGCCAGAACAAAAAAATGTGGGACAGAAGCCAACACTTTAGAGGAAAACTGCTAACCACTAACCAGCTGTATGCTAAATAATAGTCTGAATGTTAAATAATTTTTTAAGCATAGCCCAGGAGGATTAACACCTTATATACTTACCATACTGAAAATATAACAGCATGCTGTGAAATAAAGACAACATTATGACTTTGTACTGTGTGTTTTATGTCAACTGACTGAATAATTTTTTTTTAATTATATGACCAGTTGTCAGGAGATATGTTCAGAGATTGCTTCCAACTTTATTTTCCTTTGACTCTCTCCCTCTAAGTGCACTACATGAGCTATAGCTGGGGCATTGTGTATATCAGAAAAATATGCTTTGTTGTTTCTTTTTACTTTTTCTTTCAGTTGCTTTTTCTCTCAAACAGTATGGTGACAACTGTTTCATAAATTGCCAACTCTCGGTTTCTGTATTTATGTAATCTCAACCTTTCCATGCATTAAGCTGCTCAGATGGCAGGGGCAGTGGGTTCTGGGTTTGGTCCCTGGCTAGGTCGTTTATTTGTTTTCACCATATATGGAACTAAATGTTATGTGAAAATGATTTGCACACCAAATTATTAGCCAGTTTTTCATGGTGATCGATGTTTAATTTAACAAGAAAAGCTACAATAATGTCATAAATAACGGAGTAGCAGTCAAAGGCTGTCAGAGTTAAAATGTGCAGAAAGCGAGCAACATGAGAGGAAAGGATGGCAGATGTACATAACTATTTGCAAGTAAACCTGTATAAACTCAGTTTTGCTAATGTTAGACTTGGATTTATTTGTAGAATAAGGATACGGTAGAATAGCAAGGTATTGCAAGATCAATAGACAAATAGCCATTTTACTTAACCTTCTTCTGTTGTACCATTTCTTTAATTGAAAAAAAAAGAGGGGGGGAGGGGGAGCTAGATCTTCAGACCTTGTTGTCTTCCCATCTGTGACTAGCCTTAAGCAGGTTGAAAGCTCTCCCTAAAAAGGTATTCCCCTGGCCAATAGAAATCTGCAGGTGACATTTGACTGGTATTTCCTGCTATACATCAACAACACCTGGGCCTGTAGAGTATAGTGAGGTCCAAGAGGACTGGAGATAGCCAAACATAGAACTTCCTTTAAAAACAGGAACAAAGAGAAGCCAGGGAATTATAGACAAGTCAGCCTAACTTGGATACCTGGAAAGATACTGGAACAATTTATTAAACAATCACCTAAGAGTATGATAGTTTGATAAATGATAGCCAATATGGATTTGTCAAGAACAAATGCCAAACCAACCCAAATGGATAGGGAGGAAGTGGTAGACATGATTTATCTTGATCGTAAGACAGTTTTTGGCACAGTTCCACATGACATTCTCATACGCAAACTTGGGAAATGTGGTGTAGATGAAACCACTATAAAGTGGGTGTACAGCTGTTTGAGAAACTGACTTCAAAGAGTTGTTATCAACGGTTCACTGTCAGACTGGGAGGATGTATCTAGTAGTGTCACACAGAGTCCTGGCTTGGTACTATTCAATATTTTCACAAATGACTTTGAAAATGGAGAGTATGTTTATAAAATTAGCAGATGACGCCAAGCTGAGAGGGGTTGCTAGCACTTTGGAGGACAGGATTAGAATTCAAAAGGCCCTTAATAAATTGGAGAATTGGTCTGAAATCAACAAGGTGACATTCAATAAAGACAAGGACTGCATTTGATTTTTCCTTCCTAATGCAGTCCTTGTCTTTATTGTAGAATAACTGACTAGGCAGTAGTATTGCAGAAAAGGATTGGGGGATATAGTGGATCACAGATTCAATATGAGTCAATAATGTAATGCAGCTGAGTAAAATGATATAATTCTGGGTTGTATTAACAGGAGTGTCATTATGTAAGACACAGGATTTAATTGTCCTGCTCTGCTTGGCACTGGTGAGGCTTCAGCTGGAATATTCTGTCCAGTTTTGGGTGCCACACTTTAAAAGAGATGTGGACAAGTTGGAGAGAGTTCAGGGGAAAGCAACAAAAATGATAAAAGGTTTAGAAAACCTGAGCTATGAGGAAAGGTTAAAAAAACTGGGTATGTTTAGTCTTGAGAAAAGAATACTGAAGGGTCAACTGATGATAGTCTTCAAACATGTTAAGGATTCATATAAACAGCACAGTGATCAATTGTTCTCCATGTCTACTGAAGGAAGGATGAGAAGTAACCACCTTAATCTGCTGCGAGGGAGATTTAGGTTAGATATTAGGTAAAACTTTTTAACTATACCTCTACCTCAATATAATGCTGTCCTCGGGAGCCAAAAAATCTTACCATGTTATATCGAACTTGCTTTGTTCTGCCAGAGTGCGCAGCCCCTCCCCCCTGGAGCATTGCTTTACCGCGTTATATCCGAATTTGTGTTATATCGGGTGGCGTTATATCGGGGTAGAGGTGTATAAGGCTAGTTAAGTACTGGAGTAGGTTACCAAGGGAGGTTGTGGAATCCCCATCATTGGAGTGTTTTAAGAACAGCTGTCAGGGTTGGTCCAGGTATATACATGGTCCTTGGTCCAGGTATATACATGGTCCTTCCTCAGCACAGGGGGATGGACTAGAAGGTCCCTTGCAGTCCTACATTTCTGTGATTCTGTGTTTAGTGCAAGAGAGTTTGTGTGAAACAAGTGCTTTTATTTTTAATTTTACATTCATAAACTAGAGTCTGCTCTTAGATACAGCAGGTAGCTCTCTGTTCTGACCAGCATTCTGAACACTTCATTGCTATAAGTGTGAACTTTTGAACTCTCCAGCCACATCACATAATAATAGCAGCTACTTCACACAGAAGGTCTGTGTTGTAACAGTGGATTCATTGATTGCCAATTAATTCAAGGTTATTAAAATATTTGTAAAGGCTAGTGCAGACCCTCCTCATATACTTGTTCCAGATTACAGACATTTGTGGCTTATCCTGTTAAAAAACTGTAATGAAGACAAGCCCAGTGTCTCACCATCTACACCACTATTTATACCTGTGCTAGCTGGGCATGCAGGTCTGAACTCTACACACCACTACAGGTGACCAACCTTCAGGGGCATCAGAGATCTCTTAGGTAACTAGGACCAATCCCAGGATCCTGGTGTACACTGGCAAAAAAAGTTCACCTTGAACAGCTACACTGAAGTAAAGCTACACCTTGCCCTTAGCGATCTCATTGTAAAATAAAATAAAAAATAAAAAACTCTTTACAACTCAGGTGTAGATGTAGTTATGGTGGGTTTTGAATATCATGACTGAGACCCGGGACTGGAGTGTATTCATTGGGGAGTCAGTATGGCGAGTAGAGCTCTGGACTGATGTGTTCATGGCAATCTGTGTGGCACCATTTCACGGTGTTTCTGTTCACCCTTTCAGCTTCAAGCATATGTGAGTGAATCCACCCAAATCTGCCTTCTGCTGGGTAGTTTGCAAATACAGTACCACATAGACATGTGGTAGGTATGCATAGTGGTTGCGTACCATTGCTGATGTATCTGTACAACACATGCCTGTTGCTCTAATTGGTGAGAGCGATGAAACTTGCAAATCATTTCCCCCTCACTGCTCCTTTTTATATCCTTCTCTGTAATCTCTCTTCTTTCTTGTCACCTTGATTTTTTCCTCCTACTTTTTAAAAGTTTGCACTCATTCTAATCAAATCTCCTGGAGGCTCATGTTCATGGTGAACCTGATTTAAAAGAGTGAGTTTGCTCATCAGGCAGCTTTTCCCAAGCTTTCACAGCAGTCCTGGCAGTCCTATTACTAGGACATCTCGTATCAGCTTAGTTGGCACACAACTCAGCTGTCCCAGCAGACCTGACTGCATTAAATCTTGTGCAGAGTCCCCCCAAAAGAGGAAAAATGTTACAGCATGTTCTTTATTGTTTAAAAATCTGCTTTCATTTTTGAGTATTTCTAAAAAGCAGTTTATATGGTAAAGAAGGAAATGTCGCAACTCTGTCAACAATTTCTGATAAACTGTTGATAGTAATGAAGCATTACAATTATGTTAGCTGGAGTTATTCCTAAACAAAGTGAGCTCCATAAAACCTATGGTTCATAACTTTTTCTCCTGATCTAGTTGTGTAATTTGTCCTTCAAAGTTTATCACTTTTAACATTAATGAGCCTTGGCAAGTCTTAACTATGGTTGCAGCTGTGTTCTGGAAGCCTGAAGTATTATAATCAAGTAAAGAGAAAGAGTTTTAAAATTGTTACCAAATACACATGTCCATTTCTATTCTTCCTTTATCTTTCTTCCTAATTGCAGACAAAGTAAATGACCTTTTGTTACACCGCTGGGTGCAGATCCAATGCACTGCTGAAGCATTGCACAGTGTGCCTCAGGGGCACAATATTAGTAGAGTGAAGGCCAAAGAATGCTATTTTTAGTTGAACAGTTCAGCAGATGGAGGCATGAATACTCATATATCTGAAGGTTGAGGGGTTTGAACCATTAATTTTGATAATGTATTTAACCCTGGGAACAATCAGAAACTGTAACTCTGAGGTTACAGTGCTTTTGACCTCTAGAGAACAGAGGGCACTCAGTACAGTAAACAATATATTACATTTCTACTTATACCAATTCTCTCACACATATAAATTTCAGAACACAGTTGACATTTGCTTTCCTCAGCTATTTTAGTGCTGGTCCTTAAAGTAAGTCAAGAAGAATGTGCAGGAAAGAGGCCAATGTAATGCAACAGTCATGTAAATATGGCCTTTAAATAACTAAGACATTAAATGTGACTGTTTATGAAGAAATATTATTCTCTTGAACTGGAGTCTTAGTGACTTATTATTTCAATGAAAAAGTTGTTTTAGTGGACTGCCTCTCTGTATGGAGTTTCCTCTATATGTTGTAACCTTAAAGCAATTTTTTATTGAGGCTAATGTGGTCAGATAGTCTTAGCATTGACTGAAGGTGATTTGGTCCCACTCTGTTACCACATCATGTAAAGTGATATACCTGCCTTATGTCTTCTTATTAAATGATGCATGCTCCTCTTCAGCAAATATAGCAGTTAAATATCACACAGCGTAAATATTTCTAATTAAAATATCTCCATGTGTCAGCATATTGGTAATGTATTATTTTAATCCATTTATTTTGTTTATGAAACAGTGACATATGTTTAGATTGTGAAATATATGAGCCTTAAAAATCACTTTATTGAAGAAAATTAATTCCTACAATGCTGTCTCGGTAATATGTTCACTCACCCAGTCAGTCACTGGCAGGGCTGCCACTCTTAATGTTGGTTAGACACACTTTAACAGTTTTATCTGACATAACATTCTCGGATATAGGCAATAATAATTTTTTCAAATGCAAAAGCCATTGGATTTTCCTTTCTTTTTTAACCCAACGAAGAATGGGAATTGGGTAAACACGAAAGAGATTCAGTGAGACCAATCAAATTTAAAATCAGCTAGTTACCTTTTCAAAGGTAGACACTGTAATTTGTTTGTCAGCAGGTAGGTGTTTGGGTCAGCACAGTGAGTGAGTGACTGTCAGCAGGAATTCCTACAAGACAAGTAATTTCACTCAATGTATTACTGACAGATTGCTCACCTCTTCGAATCACTAGAGAAAACAAACTTAATATTGTTACAGGCAGAGTTTCTGTCTTCATTAGCCTCATAGAATGATTTTATCTAGCACTCAAAGACTACTGAGCTCTGGGTGGGCATATTTTAACAGAATGCTTCTTATTATGATACTGTGAGTAGTGGCCTAAATTAAGGGAATGGCATGTGCAAATTCAGGTTTGTGGAAATAGTAATTTAAATATTTTTGTTGTGTTCTATTTCATAGAAATTGTGGGGTGAAAGAAGCTCAAAAAGAAAGAAAGAGAAGGTTTTAATACTGCTTTGAGAGAGCAAGCAAGCTCTTTAATACAAAAATAAAATTAAAATCTTGCCAAGGCTGCAACAATTAGGCGAATTTAATTAAAATTAAAGGAATATTTATACACGCTCTCTTCTTCTTTCTCAATGTGCGCACACGCGTGTGTGTAATATCTCTGTTATCAAGTTTAATTATATCAATGGTAATGAAAGGGTATCAATGAAAATGATGTCAGTGGGTTCCTGTTTCACTTTCTCCTGGCACAGATTGGGGTTCTTTTGGGCTGGATACTTAATCCCTTGACCCTGCTCCCTATATTTTCTCTCATTCTTTCTGATCTCCAGCTTTAATTTCCATCTTTGGTGAGTTTGAATTTCTTTGCACCTTGGCAGTGTAGATTTCATCTCTTTATGAAGAAGAGAGTAGTAGGGGAGACTGAGATGTGGCACAGTATGAAGAGACTAAATGACAAATATTTAAATTAACTCATCATCAGGAAGTGCATATGTACAGAGTTTGGATATCAGACTGTTTACTGCAGCTCTTCTTTTAATGTGAATAGGTTGAATGAAAATTTAAACCCATGTGAACATGGAAGATTGAGTGTTTCCAATCTGAACAGAAAGTTTATGCAGCCTAACAACTGGCTTCCTCTGACCACAAGCAAAAGTACTTGTAAACAGGGGCGGCTCTACAAAGTAGGCTGCCCCAAGCAGCGCGGAGCGCTGCGCCGCCCTTCCCCAGTCCCGCGGCGGGTCCCCTCTTCCCGCGGCTCCGGCGTCCTGGGGAGGGCGGCATTTGGCTCCGGTTGAGCTCCCGCCGGCATGCCTGCGGCAGGTCCACCGGAGCCCGGGACGAGCGGACCTGCCGCAGTCATGCCTGCGGGAGCTCAACCGGAGCCGCGGGAAGACGGGACCCGCCGCAGGCATGACTGCGGCAGGTCCGCTCGTCCCGGGCTCCGGTGGACCTGCCGCAGGCATGCGGGCGGGAGCTCCACCGGAGCCAAATGACGCCCTCCCCAGGATGCCGCCCCAAGCGGGCGCTTGGCCCGCTGGTGCCTAGAGCCGCCCCTGCTTGTAAAAGCTATTTTTCAGTGGCTATTAAGACATATGCCAGCAGTGTGTATCCACTCCAAAGTCAGTCAGAAGAAGCAAATAAGCTACTGCTACACTGACCAATAGTACTCTATAGACCAGTGCTGTGATATTTCATTAGAGGGCTGGCACATTTTAAAAAACTTTATTTTAATTGTGATGTGTCTTTGGGGAGCATGCTAGCTATGAAACCCACTCAGAGATGGCAGTTGCATCCCTCCAAGCTTTTTAGAAATGTATATGGTATATGCCTTTTGGGAATTGGCTGGGAAGTGTATTTCTGGAAGTTCATTACGTTTCTGACAGCCTTACAGCAGACTTTTTAATGTGAACTATAGGTTACAAGCAGAAAAGGATTTTCAGTACAAGGTTGTTCACATATCCGAACATTTATCATTTTTAATGTACTTATAGATCCGTAAATATGGAGAAGAATGCAACAAAGCAATCCTTTATGGAGATAGTAAATACAGTAGGGCACTGTGCATGTACAGACATTCCAATGCCATATCTCCATCCCCTTGCTGGCTAATTGTTAGAGTAGTAGTAATATGAATAACTCAGTTTCCCTCTGAAGTAAAAGTTATAAGGATGGTGACATCTAGAAGAGGCAGAAATTTTTAAAAAATGGAAAAAGAGAAAACATTTCTTAGTTTCGTAGACTGGAAAGTTATCATCATTTGTTTTCTTTGGGTGGTCTTTGAATAAACAAAGGAAGCATTCCTTACAAGTAGCCCAGTTTAGACAAAAACTCAACGGCAATTCATAGCTAAAAGGAAACAAAAAATATTCTAAAAATAAGTTATCAGGGTCACCGGGGAAAGCCCCTTAAGATGATGAGAGGTGAATATTTTTGTTCCTCCCACTCTGATTGTCTAAGATGTGGTGTATTTGTTTGGCCAGTAATGTTTTTAGAATCAGCATGGCTGAAAAATTAGATAGCCATATTAACTATACTAACTCTTGAGTTTATGTCTCACAAGAAGTATTGGAATCATCTGTCCATTCATAGACTCAGCATGAAGGCTACATAAGCATTCCATATTGGATTCACAGAAGGTATGCATATAACTCAAAACAAAAAAGTGTGCAGGAAGTCAAGGAAAAAATGAGCATAGCTAAGTGGCAACATTCAAAGAGTTATTCAAGACAAAAAGGAATCCTTCGCTAAACAGAAACCCCAATCCCAGTGAAATAAATAGAATGGAGCATAGACTGTGCTTACAGGTGTTATGGAATATGGAAATTACGAGGGCTAACATGAATTTGAACTATAAATAGGCAGACATAAAAACAAATAAAAAGAAATTATTTAAGACTATTAGAAGCAGCAAACTTGAGAGTGAATTGGGAGGGCTGCTGGACTTCCTGGGAGTAAAGGGATCACTAAAGGAGGATAAAGGTATTGTAGAGAAGCTAAATGATTTGTCCCGTACACTTCAGGATGAAAGGACGACAAGACATCAGAAATGTGGTTTATGTAGGCCACAACTTTATAAAGTAACACATCTGGGAACGATCTAATAATAACTCATCCAGTGCAGCCCATCCCTCGTTTGTAATCCATTCAACGTGGGGGAGGGCTGCCATCAGCCCCCTACTCTGTTGGCTAGGTCTCAGTAGCATTGCTGAGACCCCCACTGCCCTCCCTTATCTGAGGGCTAAGGGGAAGAGGGGATTGTATCCTCCCTCTATCAGTTCTTAGGAGCCCCCAACCCCATTCCACATCTAATTTAGCAGGTGCCATCTCCTAACCTGCTTCCAATTCTGGTTTATCAGGGAACCAGACCCCTACTGAACGATTACCTGCACTGGGCACTTGCCACTAGGATGCTCCAGCTTAGCTGCTTATTTGCTTAGCTGCTTCCCCTCATCTCTGCCAGATTCTCAGATTGGGGAAAGGGGAACATACTTGCACATGTGGTGGTTGTGTCCAGAAATTAGACTGTTTTGGGTGGAAATTATTAAAGAGATTCATTTTATGATAAAATGTCAGCTTACTAGAGATCCCCTGACCTGCTTACTTAATGTTCCAGTAAAGCATCTGCATTTTAAACAGAACACATTAATTTTCTTCTTATTGTTAAGTGCTAGACTTTGTATTGCAAGTTATTGGAAAAAATGTGACCCCCCCCCCTGAAATTCTGGCATGGTAAAATGTAGACAGCCCTTAGAACAGAAAAGCTTGCCCTCCAAGTACATAGACAAGAGAAGCACCACAAATAGGACATGTATTTAGAAATTGTCACCCTTTTTTGGCACGCTCAGCAGAGGAGGGGTCCCCAGCCAGCAAACCAGAATCTTTAGCCAGGTTCTTTAAATATTAACCTGGTCTCGAATAAGTAATTGCAGCATAGTATGTTAGTATTTTATTGTAACTTTGCCTTAATAAAAAGTTTAAAAAATACTTCCCTATTAGGAGGGCTAACATGGAATTTATACAACAAATAGCCAGACATAAAAACAAGTAACACAATATTATTCAGAATATTAGAAGTAGGGACCTTGACCATGAATTGGTAGAACTGCAGAATTTCCTGGGAGCAATAAAGGAGGATAGCTAGCTGAGACAGAGTAGAAAATAGAATCAAAATAAATGATCAATTTTAAACAGGGAAAAAAGCTTAATTTTGAGGTTTCCTGAGGTCCCAACCTCAGATCTGATTTGTTTAATATACCGTATTTAGAATTTTGTTACAATTTTTATTAATGATTGGAATTGGTAGTGAACAGTGAGGGGGCAAAATATTCAGGTAACTGACAATTATTCAGATTAGTAAAGGCCAGAGAAAACTGAAGAACTTCAGAGGGATCTTACAAAGCTAAGCTGAACTGGTAATATGATGGTAGATGAAATTCAGTGTTGAAAAATGCAAGGTGGTGCTCATTGGAAAGAATAATTGTGAACAATTTGCTGAGTTCTAAATTAACTATAACTACTCAGGAAAAAGTCGGGCTACATAACGAAAACCTCTACTACCTGTGCAGCAGTGGTCAAAAAAGCAAACGAGATGTTAAAAAGTATAAAGAATAGGATAAAAATAATACTGGAAGTATCATAATACCACTGTGTGACTCAATGGTATGTTTTCATTTGCGATACAGTATGCAGTTCTAGTTAGGGTATGTCTACACTGCAAAATTAGGTTGAATTTATAGAAGTCGGTTTTTTAGAAATTGTTTTTATACAGTCGATTGTGCATGTCCCCACACAAAATGCTCTAAGTGCTTTAAGTCAGCGGACTGCGTCCACAGTACCAAGGCTAGCGTCGACTTCCAGAGCATTGCACTGTGGGTAGCTGTGAGTAGCTATCCTACAGTTCCCACAGTCTCCGCTGCCCATTGGGATTCTGGGTTGAGATCCCAATGCTTGATGGGACAAAAACAGTGTTGCAGGTGGTTCTGGGTACATGTCATCAGACCCCCCCCCCGCGAAAGCAACGGCAAACAATCATTTCACACCTTTTTTCCTGGGTTACCTGAGCAGACACCATACCACGGCAAGCATGGAGCCCGCTCAGGTCACTGTCACCGTACATCTCCTGGGTGCTGGCAGACGTGGGACTGAATTGCTACACAGCAGCAGCTCATTGCCTTTTGGCAGCAGACTGTGCATTACGATTGGTAGCCATCGTCGTCGTATTCCTGGGTGATCTTTTAGCCGACCTCGGTGAGATTGGTCAGGGGCGCCTGGGCAGACATGGGAATGACTCAGCCAGGTCATTCCCATCTTCTGCCACGCACCCAGGAGGTGACGATGGCTAGCAGTCCTACTGCACCGTCTTCTGGTGAGCAGCCAGGAGATGATGATGGCTAGCAGTCATACTGCACCATCTGCTGCCAGTCCAAGATGTAAAAGATAGATGGATCAAAACAAGAAATTGACCCGATTTGTTTTGTGAAATCAACGGCCGGCTAAACCCAGGGTTTTGAGTTCAATCCTTGAGGGGGCCATTCTGTGTGACAGTTGTTTGTGTTTCTCCTTGATGCAAAGCCACCCCTTTTGTTGACTTTAATTCCCTGTAAGCCATGTCGTCAGTTGCCCCTCCCTCCGTCAGAGCAACGGCAGACAATTGTTTCATGCAAAACCAGGTGAGGAGGCGACAGCAGTGCGGTGACGTGACGAGAGGGACATGGTCATAGACTTCTCACAAAGTACGGGCCAGGCAGTGTGCCCCGGCAATGGGCACATCATGCTGATGAGCTCTGCATGAGCTCTGCAAACATGCTGGCCAAACAGGAAATGAAATTCAAAAGTTCGTGGGCCTTTTCCTGTCTACCTGGCCAGTGCATCTGAGTTGAGAGCGCTGTCCAGAGCGGTCACAATGGAGCACTCTGAGATAGCTCCCAGAGGCCAATACCGTCGAATTGTGTCCACACTATCCCAAATTCAACCTGGCAAATTTCAGCGCTAATCCCCTCATTGGAGGTGGAGCAAAGAAATCGATTTAAAGAGCCCTTTAAGTAAAAAAAAAGGGGCTTCATTGTGTGGACGGGTCCAGGGTTAAATCGAGGTAACGCTACTAAATTCAACCTAAACTCGTAGTGTAGACCAGGCCTTATCCATCTCAAAAAAGAGACAGAAGAAATAGAAAGCGTTTATAGATGGATGACCAAAATGACACAGAGAGGCTGCAGCATGAGGAGAGACTGAACAGAGTTGGACTGTTACATTAGATAGAGATGTCAGAAAGGTGTATGAATAATGGTGTAGTAAAGGTAGAATTGGGATCTTCCATTTGAGCTTTCCCGTAACATGAGAAAAAGGGGACATTAGTGAAATCGAAAGACAACAAATTAAAAATGGATAAAGGGAATTCTTTTTCACAGTGTATTATTAGCCTTTGTAACTCATTGCCACAAGATATCATTGAGTCAAGATATCAGTGCTTGGGAGGATTACAAAAAGATTAGACATGTAGATAATGAGAACATCTTCAGTTATATTAGATAGAATAAAAATGGGATACATACTTCAGGGAGTAAACCGACTACTAACTAACTAGAGTTAGGATGAAATTTCCTCTGTGGACAGATTATTCCATAATTATCCACTACCAGATTTCTTGCATTGTCCTCTGACTGGCCACTGTCAGAGGAAGGTTACTAGACTAGGTGGACCAGTGGTCTGAGCTGGTGTGTGAATTCTTATGCTCATAGAAAGAAAAATTTGGGTAAAAAATAACAGAGTAATACTGAAGAGAACACACAGAGGAACATTTCAGACCACATTTTCAAACAGGCCCCACAAAGTCTGCCTTTGTAAATTCTTTATTTGCATGTTTAAGATACATTTTCAAACACAACACACATAGCTGGATTTACAGTTACTTGATTTTGATGTGCAAATGTGGAATTTATACACACACAATTGCAGGGGTAATTTTAGAGGCCCATTTTGCTCTTAATTTTTTTAAATATTTAAAACAAATAATTTGTTTGAAAGTGCATGTAAGTTCTAAATATACAGTAGGAGATTTTTTATGCGAGATCTGCAAATGGCCCGTAATGTAATTATTTTAAAAGTTTAAAAATAGCTTTTAACTAGGGCTGTTTTATGGTTCACAAGGAAGACATTTCACTGTTTTTTGCATTTAAATCTGTGTTGAAAATATATTGACTTATCAGGTAACACAGCATGCTGAGAGGGGACAAAACCATTTTTTAATGATATGTTAATTGAATGGGATGCTAGAGATGCACCTGAATGACTTTTTTTCCCAGATGTGCCCCAGCTGAGTGATAAAGCTTCTCCTGATCAGTAGAGCCAGTATATATTTATTATATCCCTAGTTGTCATCTTCCAGTTTTGCTAGTGAAAATAATGCCATGGCTGTGAACTACAGTGTGAACTCTCTGTGGCTCTTCGATAGTGGATAAGTTATATAGCTTAAACCTTCAAATTGCACTTTGAAAACATGCCTCTTAATTGTGACTTTCAGAGTCTTCTCACAAGATGGAGACACCACCACATGGGCTTAAAAGTGAAGTAATTTAACTGGGACTCTTTCTCTTCCCTGATTCTCATCCACTTGTAGGACTAGTGGCTTCTTGTTTTCTCATGGGAGCCTATAGAAGTTTAATTATATCAGTTTTGCCTCTCAGCATCATTAGTAAATAAATGAGTAATTTTTTTTCTACGCAGTTGTAGGAAACATTGATGTAAGCAATAGTTGTGTGTGCTGTCTGCTCCTTCTGAGAGGCCAGCTAGGTATTCCACCTCTTTCTCCCAAACCTGATTCAGAGCCTCACATGTATATATACAGAAGGTATTTGTACTATTCAGTTTTTATATGTACAGCTTTCTATTGCTTTTGTCTGTTACAGTGCTTTTTTTGTTTTCTTCCTGATTTTTGTGCCAGGTTGGCAGGTCTAGAAATAGTCACAAAACAGGCAGCAGCTACACAACCTTCCCCATAACAGGCACGTGTCTTACTCCTGACTTGATAACTTCACCTTTTGGGTTAGGAAAGTAATGCAGTTCTCAGGTCTCTTCTAATTCATTTCACATAGGCCACTGTATAGCCATCAAACGATACCAATTTTTAGATACCAATTACTTACATGAGCTAGAATCAAACTAGTAACTAGTAACAATTCCCTGAACCATTCGATCCTATGTACATTTTGCATTACAGGCAAAAGTATGAAAATCCGTTAAATTATTAAATACAAAGCTTCATAACTACCATCAATTTGGCAGCTTACTGTACATCCATGGTTCCTTTCCTTGGATGTAGAATTACTGCATATCACAAATCCCACCTCATAGCTTGCAGCTGCCACTGCTGTAATTTCTCCAGAGCACTTTCATTCTGCTCTTCTATGTCTCTGCTGTCCCTCCAACTTTGGAGTTGTCCACAATTTTGCTCATGTTGAATTGACACTAAAAACAAACACAAAATCTAACAAAGGCATCCATGGAGCAGCCATGGAAAGTATAGAAATTAGTTTTCAACTTTTTAGATTAATTGGTTAACAAAACAAGTCTCTGGAAATCCTAAGTCCTGGAATAAGCTCTTTAGACCACTAGGTTCCATAGTATGAGAACTGTAGCTTTATTTAGACGTTACTGTACTAAATGTATAATGGTTGTACGCACTAGTGCCAGAGCTACTATGTAAGATTTTGCAGGACTTATTGGATGACTGCTGCATCCCAAATTTTGTGATATATTGTGCTGTCTGATAGGGTCACTGAAATCAGAAATAACTCATCTTGTTCATCCCTGTGCAACATAAATAATAGTCTACAAGAGCTGCGACCTGGCTATGAATCTGCATTGTAATTGTGCTTAGGAAGGACTTTATTGCCATTGTCTGGGTACACCACAAGAAGGACTGGAGACATTTGTTATAGATTTTAATCGGGCCGCAACTTTATTATATAGATGTCTGGGACTACCCGGCAGATAAAGTGTACAGTGCAGGCAAATCCATGCTTATTCAAATCAATTCTCCGGGCCTTCCACCAGCCCCCCTTTGTTTCCATCCAGATCCCCCAGCTGACCCATGGCTTGGACCTTACCATCCACCACCCTCATAAGACGGTTAAAGTGGGCTATGAGAATGGGGAGGTGGGGTGGGGGGGTTGTCTCCTTGCTGTACCAATCAGAGGAGTCCCGAAACCCATCCCCTGTTCTGTTCCTTTATCCAGTACCTCCTTTTAAGTCCTTTACCAGGCCATTTATCTGGTCACTGGCTGCCTTCCCTATGGAGTACCTTCACTGGACATCCGCCCAACCTTACAAAATAAGTTGCGACATATAGCCTACCACCTTTTCTTCTCATCATAAAAGGTCCTCCCTCACACCCACTGTGGGGAAGTTGAAAAAATCACACTCCACTGAAGCCAATTCAGGTGGAGCATGAAAAATTCCTTCACAGCCCCCCTTTAAAAGGAGCGACTAGTGTAATGCCCACAGCAGGTCCTAACCCATCCTGCCATTCGCCTCCACTAGGGGAGGGAGGGTGGGTGCTGGCTTACTCGCTATGTGGAACAAAGAGACTTGCGCCCCCAGGTTTCATACCTTTATGCCCTTTGGACCTCACATTCCTGGGGGGGGGGGGGTGAGTCACTGCTGCAAAGCTGAGCACCAAGCACCATTTTTACAGCAGTTTCTGACCTCCTCTCCCTCCCTTCCACCATAAAGCAGGGCTGTCCTCTTCAGGGCTAAGCCCCAGACAAACTCTGCCCCACCTTAGTTGTGGGGCAGTCATTTTGTGCAACTCCCTGAGTTAGTAGAAGGGTTGAGACAAATCACCTAAAATGCTCACTCCTTTTGTCATGTGCTATGTTAATCTTTCTATTTTAATTATTATCTTTTAGATAAAAAGATGCTCAGTGATTTTTAAAACTCTCGAGTCATTATCTGCAAGGAATCATAAATACCTAATAGAAGCATGTGTTAACCTTAGCTTTTATGTATTTTGAATACAGAGCAGGAATCATAACCTTCACAAACAATTTACATACTGTGTATGCCTTTGGCTCACCCCCGTTCACACCATCAAAGAAGGGAAAACTAACAAGGCAAGTTAACTAAGGAGTTATGACATGGTGAAATTTGCTCACTATGAGAAAAAGCGGTGACCACTGTGGAATTTACAGTATGCAAAAGGCTTGCTCACTATATCGTGTTCCCCACCCCCTCTACTATTTGGCTAGGATTTTTTCCTAGGATTTACAGTTGGTATCGTGAATGGTCAAACTCAGATTTTTGGGTACCAAGAATTTTATGTTACCTGCAGGTATTTTAGTGAAACTCACATGGAGCTGGGCAATTTCAGTGTTTCAGTTCCACTCTATTTCTATTCCCTAGTTCCGACTGCAGGCTCAGTGTATTCAGCAGGTTGTATGGCAGCAGATGAAACAGATGTTTAGACCATACTGGAAAGGAACGGCATGCTGCATTAGGACCTGGATATTCCTCTTGACATCTGGATGCTGCTGGGTCACAAAGCCTGCCTTAGGCCAGGATGCTGTAGGAGCCTTGTGGCAGTGAGCATAGGGTCTTAGCTGCTCTTTAAGCGATTAGTGCAGTGAAGCAGCAATAATGCTGAATTATCGCTTGGTTGCTTTCTTCCAAGGAATCTTGGGACAAAAGGATAGTCAAGGAGGAGTATTTACAGTAGACTCATGCTCACAGAGACAGGACTAATTACCATGTGTTAAAAAGCTTTCTTTCAAATAATGTAATATTCAAATAGCTATGGACACTTTAGTCAACTTTGTACAAAGCAGTAAACAAATAGCTTCCAGAAAAACCTGCTTTTCTCATTTAAAAACATTAGGATGAAAAAGACAATTTCAGCTACTTTCCAATTTCATGGTATAGTCAAATTGTATGTAACAGACAACAAAATATGACTGATGACATGAAATAATGTTCATGCCTTCCAGAGACAAAAATGTAAACTTCTAATAGCTGCAGGGAAGAATATTAGATATGGAAGCTGTCTGACTTATGCGTTGATTCTTTATAGTTTCACTTTATCAAGTTGAAAATTTGTGCTGCATGTGCTCCTAGAACCTAAACTGTCTGCTGCAGCACTTTCCTTTTTGATGTGTGTTATTTAAACACAATAGGCATGGTGTATTGCATGGAAATAGGTGTGTTTAATGTTTTGTGATTACTAGCTGCCAGACAAAATAGCATTCTCATGGTCTTTCTTCTTCTATCATTTTCATTGTTAAGACTATTTAAAGCAGGGCCCATAAACAGAGTATAACTTTTTGTAGCGCATCAGGTAATGTATTGAAGAACAATTTGTTGCTCTCATTTAACCTCTAGAATTGTAAGGGGGTCATATTTAATTAATACTGGCTAAAGGCCTGACCTGAGGGGCAACGAAAAGTGGTCAAGCTGCATTTTCAGAGCCAGGCTGTAATCTGTTGGGAGAGGGAAAAAATAAATTAGAAAGTACCATTTACTGAAATTCTTTCTAACTAAGCTGTATTTCAATGGGCCATTTAATGCTCAGATGGACAAAGGTATTACTTCAGTCATTGAATTGTATCAAACCCTTTCTCAGAGGCCCAGTTTAAAAACTCTACAGGAAAAGTGGCTTAGCATCATATTCTCGGCAGAGCAACATTCAGTCTGTCTGAAAAAAAAAATGAGTGAAATGAGGTGAGACACAGCCGCAAGTCAGTGAGGTTTTTTTACCTCACCCTCCCATCAGTGGCTTCACAAGGGAATTGCTCCTCAGAGTCTGGGAGCTCCATATTCAGAGCAGAAAGGCTTTTTTCCTAGCTGTTATTTTGTTCCCCCGGTCAGCTTTTGGCCTGCCCTTTGTTCTTTCCTGACATGGCAGAAATGTAGTTTTTTCTCTGGGGACCTTAGGGGCAGTACCTACATTTTACAAGGTTAGATCTTTGACTCAGTCACATCAGAAGAAAAGGGAAATCTGATTTAAATATCACAGACTTGGGCGCTTGTGACTTGAATAGTTATTCTCTTTCAGTAGAATCAACATTATTTATGCTCTCGAGTGGTAGGAGAGCACTAATTGTGCTGTTTGAACTTCGGCTGTTTTAAATTTTAAGTATACATTTAAATTCGTATTTTGCAGGAAGTAAACCTTTGTTTTGCAATTTTGCTGCTGTTTCATTAAATATAACATGCAGTCTTATAAGGTGATGGGGTGACATACCCTGGAAATTTGTTGAGGTACAGTAAAGCTAATAAACCAACTGTTTTACTTCTCTAAGGGGAAACAAATACAGTATTAAGGAGGCAACTGCCAGGTGCCTTATTGTTTTGATCGTCTTAGCCACTGGCAGCCACTGATAGTTTATATGAGCGCTAAGTATGCTTTCTTGGCTTTGCTCTCAGTTTTACCGTAAACTGGTTGTGAACAGGCAGTTTCTAAGAGATTGTATTTAATTGTCATAATTTAATCAGTCCAAAGTCATTTGGTACTTAAGGAGTATAAGTCTCAGAAATGATGCTCAAATGAGAGCTCTCTGTACTTAGGCATGTAGGGCAGTTTCTGCAGCATTCCTTCAAAGCAGGAAGAGGTCAAAAGAATAAGATGTGTAGTAGAAAACCAAACAAAATGGAAATGATCTTAAGAGCACCTAATGCATGTATGCCTGGAGGCAAATTCAGCTCTCAGTTACATTGCTGCAATTACATTTGAATTCAGTGGAGTTACTCCAAATTTACACCAGTGTAAGCAGAGTGGGCTTTGGGCTTTGGTGCCTATGCTCTGCCATGCCATGGTGATGAGCACAGGGACAGACAGTCAGAAGTTAATTGGTACTTAAATAAATGGATATTATTGCAGAATGCCTACTAGTGTTTCACTCCACATTATATTCCATCACAGCAGCTGTAGCTTTTGGACAGAACTATATTTGCTGTAACTGCCTTAATTTAAATACAAGGAATGTTAATGCCATTTAAAGAAAAATTAGTCAAATGCTAATTTGATCTTTAGTTTACATTTCCCATTACACTAAACTTTAAAATTGATGCGCTGTAGCTGGCATTATTAATTAAGGCTCTTTCAGCAGAAATACATACTGTGACAAATAAAACCATACATATATATTGCAATGATACAAAATATATGAATCACAGTATTCAAGAATGAATCAAAGACAAAGAATTATATCATTTATTCAGAATGCCTGGCAATGTGATAATCTAGTCCACTAATATTTGCATCAGGCCCCATTATATTACTGTTCTCTGAACAAGTAGCAATAGTCTATTTCTTCCAAAAGCTGAGGCAAGAAATCAAAAACCATAAAGAATAGATAGGGTGCAGCTAATTATTAATGCTTTGCGATTATGCCGCTTTCCGGAATAATAAAATTTTCCCCAGTAGAGGTCAGGATCTTTGTCTCTGACTTATTTAACAGATCCTCTTAAACATCTGTCCAGCAGACTGCGGACTTTATTAGCAGACAAGAGATCCAACAGAGTTTGAGCCTGCTGGGTCCTTCTTCATCTTCACAGCTGTGGATTAACTCAGACTTTCCAGAAGAGGACAACCATATGGGATAATTGGTGTCACTGGGTAGCTAAAAAAAAATATGAAGAAACAAATGTCGTCCAAACACAATTCAGTGTCTTTCTGGTCACAATTACCAGTCTGTTTAAGAAATAAGAAAGGCAGCATTACACTAAAAAAGGAAAGTCTATTCATATCTGTGTGGGAACCTAATCAGGCTCTTGTTTCCAATGACGATGGCTCCACAGTCGCACCAGGTCTGCGACAAGAATGCTCCTTTTGTGTGCCGATAATGTGGAAGTGATAAAATTTCCTATAAGAGACTTATGTGTTTACATCATGAGATGTGTTATTTGACAAAATGCTTTGTTCTCTGCATATTTTCCATGCAGAGTTTCATGCTGAGTTGTTTTGCTGGAAAGCTTTGATTAGCTAGAATTAGTTGCTGAAGTAAAATAGACACTTTTGTTTTATGAGTCCTCTTGCTGAGCTGTAAATTATAGTAAAATATATAAGGAGTGACAGAAAGAAGTGCTGATTTGAACCTTTGACCTATGATAGGCATAAAAACATAAGATAACTCCTTCAAAGAACTACAAAGAGACATAAATATTCCATGGTCCACTTAAAGTCAGGTCCTTTTAACAAAGTAAAGCTGTTATTTTACATCAGGGTACATTGACTCTGCAGTACTAGAACAACAGAAACTACAATATCTAAAATATTTACACTTTTTGTTTTAATTTAATACAGGTTGACCATTGTCCACAGCAGGGGTTTATAAGCTATGAGGGTATTTTTTGTTCACAGTAGTAAAGGGAATGTAGTCAGTAAAAGAAGCTAGTGGACTGGTACTGAGGTCTAAGTACATGTTGCATTGCAGCTTGATGGAAATAGTAAAGCAGATGTACATGTTCTCCTAAGAAGCCATGCACTGAATAACATTGAGAACCATAGGAGAGTGTTCCTGTGCCATATGTTGAGTAGCAGTCACAAAGATTAAAATGCACCCAACCCTATTGGTAGCTATAGAAAAGAAAGAAAAGTGCATCAATATGAATAACTAGTATTCATTAACCTCTTAATCCAATAGATGGCAATTTTTCCAAGTGAGACTTCAGTAAACTGTTGTGTTCAGAGAAGGTGCATAAATAGAAACAGAGGGGAAAAAAGAAGTCCTCAGACTCCATCCATGAACGTGAAATGTATCATTTGTATTCTCACAAAGGCAGTTAGTTTGTTTGCAAATGGCAGGCTGTAATAAATTTGCAAGCACATTAGCCAGAAAACTCATTAATAATCAGCGCAACAGCCTTTGTTATGATGACATTAGTCACAATAACTCATTGGCTGTCGGCTTGTGTTTCACCTAAAGGCCTTTTTTCAAAGGTGTTTGGCGCAGTACTGTGAGAAGTGGGATAGCAGTAAGTTATACACCTACATCATGCAAACTCTTTGTTTGTGCAGTGCTGGATCTGTAAAACCAGAATGGTCCAATCTCTCGGTCCACACTGTAGGTAGGGTTAACTCCCCACAAAAACAGCAAAACAAACAAAATCAAGGAAATATTTTTAAAGGAAGCATATGGCTGTGATATAAGAAATTGATATGCTGTAGACAAATTCAACCTTTGAAGTATGCTCTTAGCTATTGTTTTAACATTTATCCTTGAAAAACTTTTTCATAATTGCAATTCCACCTTTCTATGTATGTGCTGCAATCAGTGCCACTTCAGTTATACACCTAATTACAGTCAAATACTCATTGGTTACTATATATAATAAGCATATGAGTTAAATTGAAGTCCTATACTTGTTGGTATTTATATTTTAAAATTGTTATTTCAGTGAAGCCACAGCCAAATGTTTAGGTTTCAGTGGGATTTTCTGAGCTAAATATAATAAATAATATGTTAATGAACTGAAGTGTTGTTCATTTACATCCCTTGTTTATAAGAGTACAAATAGTGTGGGCCACATTCTGCTCTCACTTACACCTGTACAACCATATTCAACTTCTTATATAAACACACACATTTATAGTATCTACAGTTCTAATTGGTAACATCTGTGCTATAAATGAAATAAAACATGTACTTTTAAAATAAAACATATTTCTCTATTTCTTTTTAGGGGATGTTTTCACACAAAAAATGCTTTGCTTTTTCCAGGGCTGAGATTTTTTAATCAAATAATCAATTTAAACAATTGTACGTGCACCTTTCCTCCTCCTTTTCTATGGAAGGAAGTCACAGGCCCAGATGCAGAGCTGTGGAAGATATTTTTCTAACGACAGCATCTGATTCCCTGGCAGACTCCACAGGCAGTAGCATAGGAGCTTTAGAGTTGCCTCTGGGTTTGTCGCATGGTTATGCGCTAATGAGTTTCTTGGGCTGGCTTGTATCTCTGGATGCCATTTTCCTTTAACTCACCTTTGACTCTAAGGACTCTTTATTTTAGTTTATTTGGGGAAGAAACGCTATGCAAATCTCTCTAGACAAAGGCAGCTTGTTAAAAACAAACAAGTAAAATAACCTTGTGATAGTCTTTGTTTATATAGCTAACCTCATTCCCATTTCTCATTAATTATAGTGTTACTGTAGCGCTGAGAGGTCCCAGCTGAGATCAGTGCCCCATTGTGCAAGGCACTGTACATACCCAAAGTAAGAGACATTCCTGACCCAAAGACCCTACCAATCTAAATTAAAAAGGCAGAAAGGAGAAAGGAAGTATTATTATTTCTGTTTTACAGAGTTATCCCTATTTTACTGAGAGGGATGATGAGTGACCTTTTTCAGTTGTGGGACTTAGAGTCCTAAGTGTCCAAGACACTTTTGAAAATCAGACTTAGGCTTCTAAGTCACTTAGATGCTTTTGAAAAGTTTACCTTAAGTGAATTGCCCAAGGTCACACAGGAAGTCGGTGGTTGAACTGGGAAATTGACCTAATCCAATGATTTAAGCACAACACAATTTTTCCTTCCAATAGAAAGAATACTCTTTGGAGCAGGGATTCTGTCTTTCATTGTGTCTGTACAGCACCTAGTACCTGGAACAACCACAGCAAGAATAAATAATAATAGAAAAATGAGTCCATCAGAGATTTTATTTTTTTTATTTTTATTTTTATTTTTTTTGCTGAACAGTGCACTGGTATTGTATTGAAGAAGCTGCTGTTTTAGATAGGCTTTGTAAGCTCTGTTTTTGTGATTAGAGAGTTATTATATTATGAATGTATGGTGTACATCCTGGATTAAAATTCTGGAGTTATAGTTCCGCAACCCTGCCAGCTAAATGCACTATATAAGAAAAAACAACCACATCAAGTGCCATAATGCATTTGCAGTCATCCCTATAGAATTTTTTCCTTCTGAAACCGAATTACTCATTGTCTCAAAGGCTGAGCTTTCATTTCTGTAAATAAGATATTACAGCGTTGCACAGTTTATTTAGAACTCTGACAAATAAGGTTCCTCAATTGAGTCTCAATAGTTTTATTGTTTTAAACTGTAGCAAACATATTCCTTGTGGATATATAATAGGATTTACGGTTTTATTAAGATAATACATTAAAGCTAAGCAGCAAGCTTAGAATGTCTTATTTTTGTTCAGACCCCAAAATACTTCGCACACCTTAGGAGACATTGCACTGTACAAATTCAGAGGAAGATTTTGTGAATCTTCTTGTACAAGAGAGTAAAAACCTACATGTTTTTAGAAACACTTCTTCCTTCTTTCCCACGCATCCAGCTGAATCCCACTGGCTCCGAATATTTCTCAAATCCATCTTTTCCATTCCATCTGACCTTCACAACACTCGTTTGTGTTTTGATTCTCTCTCTCACCTTGGGTACTGTGACTGCCTTCCTCTGGCCTCCCCGCATCTTACCTTGCTTTGCTTCAGTATCTTTGAAATTCTGTCACAAAAATGATTTTTATTTTCCAGCACTTGGACCGTGGCATCACCTGGTTCCTCTTCATCAGCAGCATTAAACTTAAAGCTTCTAGTCTGGACATTTAAGGTTCTACACAAATCTGCTCCGGCTTGTATGTCTAATCTCATTTCCTCTGACTTTCCCTCTCAAACCCATAGTTTGGCTCCAGACAAGTTTAATTGCGCTCTCCATCTCTTCTCACTCTCTCATTTGTACCTATTTCCACCCTGCTCTGTTATGCCTGAAGCAACATTCTGCCTCAAATGCAGCAGTTGAACAGCTTCTCTTCATTCGAATACCTTCTTGAAACATACGTCATTCACGAGGCCTTTCAATGACATCACACTTAAGACTATGTGTGTGTAAAAACATATTCTGTCTGCCTATCAAAACTCTGTTACACACACACACCAGATAAGTGAAACAACAAAGAACTGTCAACGTAAATTTCACATATACGTGGTTCAAGGGCCATCCCATTTTATTCACCTCTAAATGATGATCATGATGATGATGACAACAACACTACTTTGTACTTCTATAGCACCTGCAATCTGTGACTCTCAAAGCTCTTTGCATTCATTTAGCCTCAAAGCGCTACAATATGAGGTAGGTATCATCATTCTAGCTTTAAAGATGGGGGAAATCTGAGACACAGAAAGGTTATGTGATTTGCCCATATTCGCACAGCACGGTGCCAGTGAAGGGTGTTGTGTGCATAAGTGCAAGGTGAAAAGTGATGAGGACTATAGGGGAGCCTGCATTAATAAGAGAGTCCTTGTATGGCCAGTCACTAGAGCCTAAGACTAGTGAAGGAACTGTGTAGGCCTAAGCACCTCATGTTCCACCCAGACATGTCTGCGTTTTGGTGGCGGGCATAGTGATATTTGCCTGTTATTTATATATTTCACAAAAGAGTTGTGAGGCTTAGCTGGTGGATGCTTTTAAAATCCGTCAAGATCCTTGGATGAAATGCACTGCAGAGGGCAGGGCCGGTTCCAGACCCCAGCGCGCCAAGCGCACGCTTGGGGCGGCGTCCCGCGGGAGGGCGGCAGGCGGCTCTGGTGGACCTCCTGCAGATGTGCCTGCAGAAGGTCCGCTGGTCCCGCGGCTTCGGTGGAGCATCCACAGGCATGCCTGTGGGAGGTCCACCGGAGCTGCGGGACCAGTGGACCCTCCGCAGGCACATCTGCAGGAGGTCCACCGGAGCCGCGGGACCGGCGACTGCCAGAGCGCCCCCCGCGGCGTGCTTCCCTGCTTGGGGCGGCGCAAATCCTAGAGCCGCCCCTGGCAGAAGGGCTCAGTATTATCATCCTATTGATTTATTGCTGGAAGTGTTTGGATATGCATGATGTTTTTCACAATATTAATGAAATTAAAATAGAAATATTCAATGCTCTAGGTAGTTTCTGTTTAGTAAAGCAGGGAGTAAGCACCATTGTATTATGTAACTCAGTTTTAATGCTTTGAAATATAGGCCAATTTCACTTACCATAAGTTGGTAGTGGAAAATCCTGTGGGGGTTCATTCCAAAGCAGGGTTGGTATTGTTACTGCTTCCTGGATGTAGCTTAAACACCTGAATATGGATTTTGGAGCCTTAACCAGTTTATAAAAATTCTGATTTTCAAAAGTGCTAAGCACCCAGCAGCTCCCACTGACTTCAAAAGGAGCTGCTGGGTGCTCAGCACTTTTGAAAATTGGGCTCACCTGTATTTAAGTGCTTATTAGGATTTTAGGAACCTAACTATAGTTACCTGTTTTTTAATATCTTGACTTTGGTCTGAATCTGGGCTATTAAATGTATGATACAAACTGGGTCTTGAGTACTTGATGAATTTGAACCAACTAGTAGAATATGTAATCAAGAGTCTTATTTTGTAAATCGGCAGTTTTTAAACTGGTAGGTTCTGGAAGTAATAGAGAGAGGTTGAAAAGAGGGTATGTTTCAACATTTAAGCTGCTCTTATAATATTCTCACTCCAGCTACGTAAATAACTATCATTTTATGTGCCAGCGTAAAAAGGATGCAGTAATATTTAGAGCTGCTTTAAATTTATAAGTAACAGGACTGAAAAGAATTGCTGTGACTCATTAGTTACTGTGGTGGCTGACTAATACATCTTAAAATTCATGATTTTGGGGTAGGTTAATAAATTTTTATAGTCATTAGTCAATAGCTAACAAGTTAGCATTTCAATGGAAAGATTTCTATAGAAACTTTCACTCCAGAACATAAAAATCTAACAGCCTACATTCATTTTCCCTTCACATTTTTTTTCTTGAAGTTGCTTATAAACTCTTCATTGCCCGATCTACTCTATGTACTCTCCTAGATTGCCATTTAAGGCCATATTTTCAAAGGTGAATGTACAATTATGTTTGCAAAAAGATTTGCACCAACAGATCTATTATTTGCATATATTAATTCAGATTGCCTAATCCCTCAGACATACAGGTATTTATGTGTAGTTACCCAACTTTTCTGCCCAAATGACAATTTTGCAGGCACCAGGGTGAATTTTTGTTCTGCCTCTGCCTCTATTTCTGGAAAAACTTGGACTTGCATGTACCAAACCAAAAAGTTCATGTATACAATGTATTTTTATTTTTGTTATGCTTAGGACAAGTTTACAACAGGACAGGCAAAACAGTTCCAGACATATGACTTAGCACCATAAAACTCTCAACACAGTGTTACATATAAAGGCAACTTTATTAAACTTTTAACTTTAGCGTACCTCCACTCAAGCAATTTCCCTTACACTCACCTAGTGGCCCATAGTCCTTGTTACTATCTTTGCTCATCCTTGAAGACTTGGGGTAATTCAGTGTCCAGTCCCCGTTGAGCAGCTGCTAAACTACAAATTACGAATTAGTCCTCTGCTCACTAGAAAATCAGGCTTGCTTCTGTATACTGCAGAGACTTGAGACATTAGACCAAGACTTCTACTGCAAGGACTTCTGCCCTGCCCTTAAGATGCAACAAATACATCTCTATCAATGATTGTCTACTGGGCTACAAACTGAAAGTGCTGCAATATCATTGTTCACCCTGCTGCCTTCACCCTGTATGAAAGTCTCTGTTGATGTGAGGAGAGTAACTTTCATCCAGCCTTCTCACCCTCACAACATGCTCAAGAGGAAGGCAACCCCCTCCCCCAAACCTTTGGTGTTAAAGTCAGTTGGCAACTGGAGGAAAATTCCTTCCAGACCTTAAAATTGCAATACCCAATGTCAGGGGCGGCTCTAGAAAATAGGCTGCCCCAGGCAGCGCGGTGTGCTGCGCCGCCCTTCCTCGGTCCCGCGGCGGGTCCGCTCGTCCCGCGGCTCCGGTTGAGCTCCCGCGGCAGGTCCACCGGAACCCTGGGACAGCGGACCTCCCGCGGGCACGGCTGCGGACGGTTCGCGGGTCCGGCGGCTCCGCTTGAGCTGCCGCAGTCATGCCTGCGGGAGGTCCAGCCGAGCCGCGGGACGAGCGCCCCCTCCGCAGTCATGCCTGCGGGAGGTCCGCTGTTCCCGCGGCTCCGGTGGACCTCCCGCAGGCATGACTGCGGCAGGTCCACCGGCCCAGCCTGCCGCCCCCTAGATTTGGCCAGCTTGGTTAGCTGGTGCCTAGAGCCGCCCCTGCCCAATGTAGAACTTCTAGGCTACTTTAAGCAGAATCTGGATGAGCCTTCTTTTGGCTCTGAACCATGCAGTCTGTATTGCCATTGTAGTTATGAATGTTCTTGTGGCTAACTCACAGTATGGACAACTCTGTTGTTCTACACAATGTATGTAGTAGACAGAGAAAAGCATAAACTCCAAACGTCCCTGTCACAATCAGCTTGTTCCTAAAGATGTATTTTTGTTTGTTCTGTCATCAGTTCCACTATACAGTATCTAATTTATCCTGAGCTGAAAATGTTCAGGCTTCAAGAAGTTTGAAAATTTGCCTTTTTACCATCAAATAGTAATTTAGTCTATTAAACTAACAAAGAATGACCCTAAGAACATGATGTTAGTTTATATGCCATTGCCAAGGGGAGCTGATAAGATCCCAGCAGTAGAGCAGAACATTTACTACTATATACAATTCTTCATTTTCATTATTCAGTGCAGAACAGAAAACTGGGAAATTAGAGTGCTAGCAGAGGAAAAAATTCAGTACTTCAACCTAAATATTTAAATGTATCTGATTTCAGAAGGCTCCTCTCTTGTCCATGTGGAGACTGTGCCTGGCATTTTGAAGGGATGGGATGTAGTGGAGGCTTAGGGAAACAAACAAACAAAAAAGTCACATTTTTCATTAAGCACCCAGAGTTCTGATTCTGACCCTTCTATATGCATTTGTCTAGCCACTGAGTCATTGAGCGCATAGTATTGTGTAACTTTCATTTCTTTAGAGGCTTGTTATATTAGAAAAATTGTTCCAAAGAAAGCAACAATTATGACATAAGCACATCTGGCTCTTGCAAATTATTCTTTATTAAGCTTTCATTTAATTACATGTGCTGAAAGGTCTGCTTTTGATTACTGTAATTTTTTTTATTTGTCCATCTGAATGATAGTAATGTTGGAAATTACACACAAACCACCTGGTTTTTTTCACTAATAAGGCAAAGTTTATACAGATTTATGTGTGGAAGAGGGATTAGGATCCTCCCTGTTTATGGTAGAAGGATTATTGCTACTGCTAATTCAAGGTGAGGGATTAAAGGTGGTCATTAGAAGGAAACTAAAACGTGTTTGTTTTTGGTTCAGTAAACACTTTTTAATGCTAGGAATGTTTGACTTTAATGCCCATCTTTTTCACTTAAACTTCTGAAAAGTGGAGGAAGTTGTGTGTAAATTCTATGATAATATTTAAGGGTGTATTTGTGTCCTCATCTTTATGAGCAGGGATTTACACCACTACTTCTCATTGGTGTTAATGGGAGTTAGACTGCAACAGGCTGGAAATATAGCCTATTGCCCACTTTACCAGTAAACAATATCAAGAGAAAACATGGCAGTGCTTTTCAGTAGCACACTAATCCCAACTTCAATTCCCAATACAATTCTGCTGTTGATGGAGAGTTGCTATGCAGCTATGTAAAGACCTTAACTGTTTCATATTTTTCATGGGGGTTGGTATATTTTTTTTGTTAGTAAACAGGCTTACAACATTGTCATGATTGTTTACTTACCTGGGCACAATATTTATCTGTCTGCTCTTTACCATGATAATTGTTGACAATGGATTAATAACTAATATATATTATGTGTCTGTCTAATACAAATAGTTACTTGCCCTGGGTGAGAATTTTGCAATTTTTTTAAGGTATCAAGCAGGAAAACCTCGGACAAGAAAGTGCTGAAAAAGAGAAGCAGCAGCAAGGCAATAGAATTATGTACATTTATCACATCTCTGTCTTAGGACCGTTGCAGGCAATATTCTATACTTGTTTCTTGTCTTGCAGCAACTCTATGCAGCTCAGCTGGCCAGCATGCAGGTTTCTCCTGGAGCCAAGATGCCTTCTACTCCCCAGGCACCGAACACGACAGGGGCACTCTCACCCACCGGGATGAAAAACGAAAAGCGAGGGACCAGCCCTATAACTCAAGTGAAGGTATTTTTCGATGGAAAAAAAAATTAGTGTTTGACAGAGGTGGTGCGATTAGCAGCGTGACACCGTCCACATATTTATTTTATCGGTAGGAAGTCCAACCATATGAAAGCTCATTCCCAAATGAAATACTCCTCTTCAGTGGTATGCTGTCAGCATGGAGAATGGAAGAGCAGGTGTTCACTCCTTGGAAACAAGAATATTAGGCATTCCCCTTCATCTCTATATCCAGTACTAAAAATTCATCCCTAAAATTCAGTATCTTCAGGAATTCATGATAATGTGTATAAATAGCATCTATTTTATTACGTGATTTCAAATAAAGCACAAAATGCAACCTATACCTCAGAAAGCTGGTGCTAACTTACATTGTGAGGGCCAGAGGGACTGTAGCCCTTCTAATCATTTCACAAATCCCAGGCTGCACCTTTTACACAACTTTGGAAAAAGCCTCACATAAAAATAAAATGTAAATCAGGGCTCCAGGGAGAAAAACTGTGTCACTGCAGATTGATTTGCCTCTTGTTGATTTCACACAGCTGCCAACGACGAGGCTGCTCCTTGTCGGGTTTGCGCCATTGCTGAATGCTTGTGCCTGCTTATTTTCAGTTGCTTGGAACGAGGCAGCTACAACGTGGCACTTGGCAGCAGCTTGAAATGAACATGATGCACCCCTCCAACTTTGTGCTGCAGCTGGTACCTGTGGGTGGTACCAAGTTGCCTTTATTGCCGTGTTTTGCTGTGGTTGTATTGGATTTCACGATGCCAGACAGGTTGCAAAACTACAAAACTCTTAGTTTGTGGGGAAATGTTTGGACATGCTATTGATTTGAACAGCTAGCACGACAAATATAAAGACATTAAACTGAGCTATGGAAGACACACACTGGTTTTCCACAAGAAAAAAACAACAACATTCTTTGAGAATAACAAAAAATATCCTATAGATCCACAATCATGTCTCAAATCGTGCTGGGAAGATTCTACTCATTTGGGGTGAGAATTTTATTTTATTTTATTTTTTTTGACAGGTGAGTAAAAATTCATGATCATCAATCATCATGGTAAAGTGCGGGCGAGTAGATATTTCTGCCTGGGCTGATAAATTTCCCCTACACTTTTGTGCTATGTTGAGAGTACTAATAAATAAAAAAACTATTTCATTATGGACAGATCCAGCATTTGTTTAGCAAAGCATTCACTTTACTTAACTGTGGATACATATTAGTCTAATATTTTACCTCTCAGAATGCAGTGCTGTGCTTCAGAGCTGTTAGTGAGATTTACCACATACGTTGAGTTTCTAGAGGTTGATGCAGAAGCAGCCAAAAGTAGAGGCAAAATATTTAAGCAAAGTTGCTATATAATAGTGATACCAAACACCAGTGATTTAGGGGATTGAGTATATGCTATTGAGTACATTAATGTGAAAAAGTAATTTTATAAGTGAATGAGCCAAATGGATCTACACCAAACCAAACTGTTACTGGATGAGCAAAATTTTCCCTGGTTAAATTTAAACACATATCTGCTTGAACTAAAGCCAGTACCATTCCAGCTTCATTGGCCAGCTGAGTTCTATTACTGACTTGACCACATGCAAATTCTTGGGGGTTTCCCTACATAATTCTACTTGAATGGACTGCAGTATATGTTAATAAAAATCTTTTTATACTTATTTTATTAAGCTCACTATTGTATTGAAAATATTAGAGATCAGTTACAAGTTTTTCATGTAGAGAAGCATGACAGGTTATCATAAAATAAAATTAATTAATCATATAAAAACACTCCAATAAAGTAGTACTAGAGTGCTCTCTTTGAGAATTCTGTTACCCATACAGTACACAGCAGTTTTAATTATCATGCATTTCTTAAAAAAACATACATTCTTTCTTTGTGTTTAGCTGTCTGTTGGTACAATATACATGCACTGGTATTTAGTAGAGCTAATATAATTATTTTATAGGAGTCAAAGTTTTCAAAAAAATAATGTTGGGATTTCACATCAGTGTGCAGAAAGCTTTCCCACCTTACAGCTATTTCATATCAAGGATGAAGTCCGATATGGAGGAACAAACAAAAAGGTTCTTGAGGCGTTCAAAAGCAATGAATTTTCATTTGTCACAGGATAGTTACTACTGGTCACAAAGTTATTTGACCAGTATAGGCTTTTGTGTGCGTATGGTCATAATCCTACATTCTGCAAGCAGCTTAGCCCAGGATGAGCCCTGGGTCCACATGGAACCCTGCTGAAGTCACCAGGGCTCTGCAGGGTTACATAGCTTGCTGTATCATGGCCACAAAGCACATGAACATACTAAGGCCCGTACTCTGCAGTTGGATCTGCACAGGCAACTCCCTGCATTCCTGCAGAGATCCACTGGCTTCAGTCGGGCTCTCCACAGGTACGTGTTTCCGCCTGCATTGCAGAGTCAGGGAGTGTGTTTGAAATTAGCAACTAATATAGGGGAGAAGATATATCCTGCAGATTTTACAGAAATCATATTAACTTTGGAGATGTTAAGGTGTTATAAATAAGCATCTATTTGTTATGCTGGCATATTGAATGTGTTATATATGAGTAGATGTACTTTGCTGAATCACTTCTTGCTAGTAAGGAGAATGGGGAAAAAGAGATAAAACTGTGTATTATTGTATTCTGTCGTAGATTTTTAAACTTCACAGTATTCAGTGCTGTCTTCTAAAATATAGACTATGTAACCTTACCTCCAGCATATTTTAGCTTTGCGTGTATTTTAAATGAGAGAGCTCTTTATTTGGCTCTTTCATTTTAATTACAGAAAATCAGTATTCTGTTTTTAGATGCTCTGACTTGCTGGCTGCTTAACAAGCTAAGCAAAGGGGACATGCCCTAAGAATGGGGAGAGGATGGCCATGTGAATGGTGGATCTCAAGCAAAGAAATGAGTTACTTAGATTCTCCCTCTTCCCAAAGTTAGACATTTGTTAAAATGGGACTCATTCTCCCATATCACTGACATAAAATATATGTCAAAGAGTGTGAATGTCTTCCACAGTTATCTGGCTACAGTTATCTGTCTCTACCACATTTACACATTTAGACATTTTCCCCATCTTCATGTTGCTTGCATACTGCAAATTAAAGATATAGACACAATAGTGTTTGAACATGGTAGAAATGATTACAAAAGCATCGTCTGATCACTATGTTGTGTTTCATGTACATGAAATGTAATATTTAATTCTACATAAAATATGGCAAAAAATGACATGTGACAGTTATATATTTTATGTTCTGAATAGTGTGCATAGATGATTGCAGTGCATTTACATTCACGGCAAAACTTACTTTTTAATGATAGGAAGAGAGCATAGATTAATATCCTGTGCAGAGTGTGCACCCAAAAAAAGATACGTGAAAGGTGTGCAGCAATGGCAGTGTTATCAGTGTATGGGCCAAAAATATAAAAGAGGGCTCTTAATATTTCCCTTAATCAGTGATATTTGTTTAATTTCTAATACATGAAAAAATAAACTACATAGCTTATATATAGTTCCAGGAACTTTTCAAACAGAACCAGCACAAAAGCACTACTGAGCTGCTAGAAATTTTAAATAATTCTTTGTAAATGCCCTAGGTTAATTTAGATCTCTGAAAACACATTAGGAAATTAAGCTGTAATGTGAGCTAATTCAAATTTTAATTTGGCAAAAAGAATGATCCAGCCACACAGTTAATGTAAATAGAAGCATAACACAGAGAAATTAATGAGGTTTCCTTTCGTTGAATCTTTAAGGAGGCAGATAATTAGCTTCTTTTGTTATTATTGCAGGAGAATGTGGCATTGTCTCGGAGGTGTAAAATGACTGTGTCTTACTAAGTGATAATGTGTTTCATTTGTCTTTTTCTAATAATTATTTACATTAAACTCTTGTAGGATGAAGCAGCGCAGCCACTGAATCTCTCAGCCCGACCCAAAACAGCTGAACCTGTCAAATCCCCGACGTCACCGACGCAGAGCCTCTTCCCAGCTAGTAAAACCAGTCCAGTGAATGTGCCAAATAAAAGTGGCATCCCGAGCCCTATTGGAGGGACATTGGGAAGAGGATCCTCTTTAGGTAAACCCACAAGTGGAAAGGAAATAACTGCTGATTTAAAAAAGGGATGTCTTTTCCCAAGAGGTGTGGTTTCTGAGTGAGATTCTCACTTTGAGAATGATGAGTGCTTTTAAAAGGAGGGACACAATTAAATGGACACTGGAGGCTACATTTTCTGGTAAAAACAAGGAAAACATTTGCAAGGAAAGTTGTTGAATCACTCTGATTGCTAAGAATTTTCACTACATGCAGTAGTCATATATAATAAATTCCTACAGGAATACTTAAGCACACTGTACAAGAAGGATATGTAATCATATCAATTTTGTGAGAATAATGAAGATTCTCCCCTCCCAAAATTAATTGTGTGTATAAGTACAAGGCTCAATTTTCAAACGTGGCTTCTGGATTAGGCAACAAATGAGTATATGAATGAATACAAGAGCCAGTTTGAGTGCCTTACTTGGATTTAAAAACGTGGTGGTCCGTACATGAGCTCAATCCAATGGGATTACTCAGGTGTTTTAAATTAAAATTGCTTACGTTCTCAAAGTGCTTTGCAGGATTAGGGCCAGAGTGCTGAGCACCTTCAAGGATCGGACCCATGTATATTTACAGTAAACTGTTTTAGATGCTCAGGCAAGTAGATAGCTTGACTTGATTTTCCTTGCCTGAATATGCCTTTTAGTCTTACTCGGAATAGTGCTTCTAAAGAAATATAATCTTCCATCATTTAAAGTTTCAGCAACCCATGAACCAGTGGTGTCCTAGATATGCAGTATCCTTGCACCAAGATCTTATTCTGAATATGCTGAAATTTTTTTTGATGGTAGAAAGAAAGGGGCGGTTCTGTTCAGACAGTTCAAATCTCTTTATTATTCATTGCTCACAAATGTTCATATTTCCAGGTTTTGTACATTCCAATGTTTGCAGATGGGGAATTTTTGACCCATATGCAAGATTCACAAATGAAAAATGTTTGGGGGGGGTGAAAGTAGTTTATAAAGGTTAGATCATCCAGTAAAGGAACAGAATTCTCATAATTTAACTGTGGACTGAATATTTATGACAAATTGGTTGTTCACAATCCGTACCTCAGATATACTTATAAAATACATGTAAACACTTGTAAATAATAATTTGTAAAAGTTATGATGTATTCCAGACATCTTCACAATCCTCTGGGGAATGTTTCCTGACGTATAGTTTCTGCAGCTTCTTAGGTGTCATTTGGTCTTTCTGTCATGTTATTTCTAAGTGGCCCTACTATTGTTGTATCTAACACTACAGAACAGCAGGTAGGTTTGAAGCCAGACTACTAATGGCATTTTTAGAGACAGGCAGACAACAAAAGTGGCAGAGGAGGAGGATATTTTCAATTAAAAGTTAAACTACAAAAACTTTGTATGCTTTCTTCCCCAGTCTAAAAGTAGAAGAGGGGCTGCGATGAGATGTGGTAAAATGTTCAATTTCTCCCAGCAGACTTAGGAGCCTGTGTCCCAGATTTTTAAAACTAATGGGACTTTGGCACCTGTGGGTATGTGTACACTGGGGGGAAAAACCCAAACCTTGCAAGAGCAAATCTCAGAGCTCAGGTCTACAGAATCAGGCATGGGGGGCGTACTACGATGCCAAACATGGCTGCATACACATTCCAGCTTGGACTGGAGCTCAGGGTCTGAAGCACACCCCAATCCCTGGATTCAAAGTCCAAACTCCAATCTAAGCCAGAACATCTACATGACTGTTTTTAGTGCCTTAGCATGAGTCCCACAAGCCCAAGTCTGTAGACCTGGGCACTGAGATTTGCTGCCGCAGGTTGGCTGGTTGGTTTGTTTTTGCAGGGTAGACATACTACAAGTGACTTAGGAGCTTTTGAAAATTTTACTCAGAGGGAATATAGATTGAGTTCTCTTGTGGCACTGTTTTAGGGAGGAGCGCCTCAGTTATGCTAAAAACCAGTAAGTTGTAATCCCTAAAACCTTTTGTAGGCTACAGTGTTAAATCAATTATTCCTTACTCAAGGTAAAGTCAGATGCTAACCTTTTAATTTTTTTAAATCAGCATGCTGGTGGGTCTTATCTTGCACTCTTTACTTAGACAAAATTCTCATTGACGTCAATGGAATTCACGTCAATAAGAATTTTCTTCTGAGGAAGAATTCTAACATTGTTTCATTTATAGATATATATATATATAGTGTAATTAAGTTCACAAGCCTAGCAAACTTGGAGCGTTTAAATAAAGGACAGACATTTTTGCTTGTCATGCAGGTTTCCCCAAGAATTCCTAGTTGTAGTGTGTGCGTGTGTGTATACACACATACACATATCTCTGTATTGTATAATGTACATTCACATGTAGCAACAACAGGTGGATCAAGTTAAAGCTTCACCACAGCAGCCTGAAACTACTAGTCACTGAATAATTGCTGTCTTTTGGTCTAAAATTAGAAAGCCTTATCCACAGTACTAATTTTTACCTACAATAAAATGCCTTTTACAGAGGAACGATAGTTTGTTTAATACTTGAAGATTTTTTTTTCAAACTCTACTACATGTAACAGAAAGAAAAGAAATATTTTGTCTCAGTAATTTACAGCTTTGAGCTCCTGTTAATGTGATAACTTGCCTACCACCACACACCAACTGCTGTGTACAATTTCTGGATTTCAAAGTGCAGTACAGGAAGTGACATTTATTCCTTAACAAAGAAAGAGATATATTTCTATAGCCAACTGAGCAAGCTTACTTCCTGTTCGTTTTTTGCTCTTATCGTTTCAAAGATTTCTCATTGGAGTCCAGATCCAGCAAAGGTTGGTGCTTGTTTGCTGGGCTATGTTGTGTACTAAGTAGTCACATTTGTAATGGCACAAAGAAGGGCCACTCTTATACGTAAGTACTGCATGTTAATTCAACCATCTAATTCAGTTGTTTTCAGGCAGCCGCAGACTATGCCTAAGATTTCCAAAAGCACCTCCATTCAAAATATTTTAGGGTCTGCAAATGAAAAAATGTTGAAAACCACTGGTCTAAAGACAAGATTATTATTACTACTACTACTACAGCAATTAATCAGGTGCCACTCTGACAGGATGAAAGCTGACTGCATAGCCAAGAATCTCATCTGAATGGTTGTCTTAATTAGGTGTGTTCTGTATTTGTAGATATCCTTTCCAGTCTTAACTCACCGGCCCTATTTGGGGACCAGGACACGGTCATGAAAGCCATACAGGAGGCTCGAAAGATGAGAGAGCAGATCCAGAGGGAGCAGCAGCAGCAGCAGCCACCTCATGGTGTCGATGTAAAACTGCCCTCTATGAATAACATGGGTCTAAACAACTGCAGGAATGAAAAGGTATGCATAAATATTACTGAAACAGATGCATATGCACCATTTCCTGTGTATATTCTTAACCTGACATCACAGATTCTTACATTTTGAATCTGTACATAACAAATTAACTGGTTAGAATAACAAATTAACTGGTTGGCATTAAGGTTGTGAGTGGCTATTAGATTGAGTTGTGCATTGAAGATGATAGTGTTGGTTAAAATGACTGTGTTAGAGAGGGTTTTAGTGTGTCGGTGTAGTTGAGTATCATGATGGTATAACATATACAAATGTGCTTATAGTTTACAAGTAGAAAACTGGAGGATGCAGTACAAAAGGATGGACAAAGCAACAGGGAATTGCATTAAGTACAATAGCATTCAGTCAGGCATGTTAGCAATGAGGCTTCACAAGAGCTGCAGAAGGGTCAGGAGGGATGCCCCCATGCTATTCGCGTTAGGAGGTGCACAAAAGAAAAGTTCTCCAGAATTTAGCAAATTTTTAGGAGAACAGCCCTGATCTATGGACTTGCCAAGGTCCCAGAGATCTGCTCCAGGAGCGGGTCGCTCCTATATAGCTGAACTGGCGAACCACTGAATCATGTAATTGGCTGAGCTGTAGGGCAGCCCTTTTGATGAAGAATGTTTTCTCAGTTGTCTTCCCAAGAGTGACTTATCCTGCAAAAATACATCACATAAGCTATTTCCCACCAAAAGTAATTGACACAAAATCAGTTGTATGCCACAATATTGGCTGTAAATTTCATTTAGCAACAAATGGGAAAATATTCTACAGGAAACGTGGCATAAACAGAAGCAGTTATGACTCAATTATTAATTTACACAAAATTAACACCTTAATACATTTTAAAAGCAGCCCATGTTTTAAATTTTGGAATTTCTTTGCTGGAGAATTTTTTTTAATTTTTTTTTTAAGAAAGGTAGATTTTAATGGTTCTAACTCATAAATGAAGTACAAAATTTACCTGGAAATTCTCAAAATATTCATACAATATTTAGAGTGTCAGTGCTATGTGTATGGGGAAGTTATACTATACTCTTCATATCTAAAAAAGAGATTTAATACCTTTTAAGTGTAAATCTCAACACAACAGTAACTATATATAAAGCCTCCATAATATTTTGCTTATATGACGGTCTTATTTAAACACACAAGAGATCCATCAGTGAGCCAGGACACCGTAGCAGAAAGGGAATGAAACATTGTAAACAGCACTGTTGAAGACAAGATGTCTTTTAATCTACATTTTATATTTTAACTTAATAAGATCTCTGCATTACCCAAAACAGCAGGGAAAGGGTCAGTGCCTGCTAAAGGGATTTCTTTAACCTCTTTCCCCATAGGATTAGCAATGGTTTGCAAAATAAATTCAGAGCCTAATAAATATTTATTTCTATTAGGTTTGGTTTAAATGACAGCATTTTAAAACTCATTTAATACAAGATTAATGCTATGAAAGAAAGTCTGTAACAGGGAAATTAAATAAGTGATCCAGCAGTCCTTATTCAGGCAAAATTCTAATTAAAGCCAATTGGAATCCTAATTGAGTCCAAACTATAAGATTGGACACACAAAAAGTCACACCTGCTATGCTTTTTTTTTTTTTAAATTGAAATGTACTTTACAAATGAATCCCATGAGTGTCATTGGATCAATATTTGAAAATATTTAAAACACAAAAAGGAAGAGTAAAATGATTCGTAAATTTTTTTTCTACTTTGTAAAATGAGTGTGTATAAAAGGCACCTACTTGCTCTACTAAGTCTGCTCCTTGGGTGATTTCAGAACCTTACCAGCTTCCTGTATTGACTAAAATAACTTTTATTTCCTCTTACGTCTCTTAGCAGAGCCAATAAAACTTTGGGAGAATCAGCTGGAATCTCTTCCTTCATGTGTATTGTCAACAACATTGTTAACTAAGTTTAAATCACAGAATTTTTATTGTTCATGATGCATAGGGTGAAAGAACCCAGGTTGAGCTTGCATGACTGCCCATTAGAAAAATCATCTCTATGCTTCTAAACTGATCAGAGCAGACGTGGAAGTCACGGAAAGAGTATAACCCTGGAACCCACAATGCTGTTTTTACACAGAGACATTTCAGAGTTAGCTGGGCTGTTTAAGGCTCTGACAACAAAATTACAGCAAGGAGATTTATCATGAAAACTCACTTTCCTCCTGTTTTTTTTTATTTATTATAGCATAAGCCACAGAGTGAAGCAATAAGACAAGACAAGGATTGTACTGGGATATTACTGCCACACCTCTGATATGTTGTTAGTCCCTTGGCCTATAAAGTAGTGCAGATATTAAAATACAATGGGATACAAATTGGCCCTTTAAAATTATGGTGTCTCTCCACCCTCAGCCCCCCAAAATTATGAAAAAAATTGCATTTTTAAGAGTAGTAAATCTTATGGAAGAAGTATACATACTTTGTATAAAATGTAAACTAGATCTATACAATACATTTAAAACAAAAACCGTACTTTTGTTCAAATATCATTACAGAAAGCTGTGTTTTTCCACTCTGGGTATTTATAAGCACTCCCTTTTCATTATTTCTGTTTGAATGATAATTTCCTTTTACTTAATCTTTTATGTTAAAAACTATTATTTATCTGTGGCACAGAGTGCAGATTTTTCATGATCCCAGCAGAGCCTTGAAATCATAGCTACCTTTTTGGATTTGCTTCTTCCTTATGTCCCTCTTTTAGAGCCACATTTTAAAAAATAGCCTCCAGATAATTAGACGTTGCTCATGTGAATGAGTAACAAGAGTCTAACCTAAGAAAAAGATGATAAGCTAATTGCCTGCACCTTGGACTGAAAAAACGTGATTGAGTTCTGGTCAGTTACTGGTCCTTGAGTTCAGAGAACTGGTAACAGTTTGTTGTGCAGAACTATTATGCCTACAACATTATGCACAAAACTTCAAAGCCTGGGTTGATGCCTTTTTGAAAATGTCATTTTAAGGCTCTAAATGCTTTTGTATTGGTTATAAACGTATATTTGAAAATTGCCCCATTCCCATTTTAAAAAAACCCAGAAAGCTTTAAAGTGCTCACAGGGGCTTGGTCATCAGAAAGAGCAAAATAAATTGATGACAGTGAGTTGGAATGATGCATTTTTATGATTCTCTTGAGAGTTGTGGGTCAGCTACAATTTAAAATTGAGACCGTTCTATGTGCATAGAGATTTATAGAGCTTAAAGCATAAACTGGTTATTAAGCAAAGCCAAATTTCTCGACATTACCTGATGCTGTTCAACTGTAGGCCAACATCATGAAAGGAAGAGAGAACAGCATTAGTGCTTTTATGGGAGAAGTGGAAGGGGAGCTGACCCAGTTCAGGAAACTGCTGGGAAAATGGAGGGATCCAGAAGAGTTCAGAAATGGCCTCACAAAGCATCTTTTGTGCGGCTGGAGTCACAGCAGAAGTGATACAGAAGGTTGGTTCTGTTTGGGGGGAATAGCTCTTTTCTAGGCAAGTCATGTTCATCTTTAAAAGAAATTTGTAAATTAAGGTACTATAACAAAACATGCATTATTGGTATTAGTCCTATTTAGTTTAGTATTTAAACCCAGGATAATTGACCAAATGTTAACTAATGGTTCAATCTGACAATATTCTAAATGACCCCAAAAGATGCTGTATTGTCTATTTTGTTTATATTTAAAAGGCCAAATTCAAGTTTGGCCAGTTTACAGGCAGAAGCATGAGTTATCTGCACTGGATAGAGGTATATGGGTGCAAGTCACAGAACATACATGGTAAATATACACATCATATCTTCTACACCCTGTCACAGGAAGCTATCTTCTATATTCTTACAGAAAACCTATGATGTGACCTCATCAAGCTTTTAGAGGAACCAGAATCTTGCATAATATGTCTATGCCATATGCCCCCTCCCCACCACTTTGTAGGGTTTCAGACATAAGCATATGTGCAGTTGGAATCCAAAATTAGGCCCAAAAAATGTATGACATGATTTGCTCACTCCTTCCATGAACTTCAATAGGAGCGGCAAATGCTTAGCCCCTCTGAAAAGCAGTCCATAAATCCTTAGACAACTGTGGAGACCTATAAATGTTTTTATGTTACCCCTATTTCAAATGAAAAAAAAGATTAAACCCACTTCATTTATCCTAATGTAGACATAATGGCTTGTATGCAAAATATAGTCTGGACTTGTTTAAAATATGCATTATTTACCCTTGGAGTTGTTTACAGTCTATTGGTCAAAGCCATATTTAGGCACTCAGATTTGACTTGATAAGCCATAACGGCCCCTTTGGAAGTGTTACAGTCTGCTGTAATGCAGAGTATTTAGGGACTGTTAAATATATGGATTATTGACACAATAGAGTGTAACAGCTCCTCTGGAGTTGTTATGCTCCATCATTTACATGTGGCCACTGCACATGTGCACAAAGTTTTCCTGATAGAAACACTTCAGGAAGGTTTTGTAGAAAAGCATTACCATTCACGCATAGTCATTTTTTTTCCTAAATGAGAAAAACTCTATCATCTTATTATTTTCCCTAAATACCTAGAGCCCTGCAAATTCATGGATATCTGCTTTATATATCCGTGGACCATTTTGCAGATTGCAGATGGATACAGATCCAAATTTTATATCTAAAGCCCTGCAAATCTGCAGATATCTGCAGATGCAGATCAGTTTTGCGGATCGGATGCAGATACACATTTTGTATCCACGCAGGGCTCTATAAATACCCAAAGTACACCACCATATTATCAATTAATTGTTTGATCAGTTTTGTTATTATAGCCATAATAATTGTAATGGCAGAGTGAGTTCTTACATCTTTTCTGTTCCAGCACTATGTGGTTCAAAGGCCAGTACCAAGCCTTCTTTGCTACCAGTTATTCTCTGAACTCATTTTAATAAGCTGATTATGACTCCAAATAATAACTGTAAACCAGGATTTTTAAAAGCGAGTGCATAACGTCCGGCTTCTAAGTCCACTATTCAGTGAGTAGTAATTGACTAGGAGAACTCAGTCAGAACAATAATTTTTTCAGACCAAGCTGCAGGCAATCAGTTTCTCATCATTTACTAGAATTAGTTATGACTGTCCCTAATTTCCAAACATGAGACGTGGGAATAATAGTCTAAGGAAACAGTCATATTATAAACTTTCATGAACCATCGTGAATCATAAATACTTAGTTCAGCTCTGCAAGAATTCACTATTCTGTTTTGCTTTGGGATTTTAACAAAAACTTCTTAATAAAGTTTTCTCTCCTTTCTGTGGTAATTTCTGTTAGAAGAATCTTTAATTATAAATAACAGACCGATATTCATATTTTGGGCCCTGAAGAAGAGGCAACAAAGGTTATGTGTATGAACAATTACAGACCTCTGTGCTCCCTCTTGTTAAATCTTAACTATATTAGTGCTTCCCAGATATATACTTTACAGCCAGGCTAACAAACCAATAGTAGTATCTAGCACAAAGGATCAGTTTTTGGTATTTACAAAATTGTTTTTATTGTGGTAGTGCTTAGAGGGCCCCATGACGGATCAGAGTCCCATTGTGCCAGGTACTGTACAGGCAGATGCTCCAAGGACCTTGTTGTCTAAATAGGCTGATAAAAGGTTAAACAAAATTCCCTCTTTGGAACTTCTCTGGAAGAGAGAGAAGGCACATATTCCATTGTAAATACTTAAGGAATTTACTGTAGCCACAGGGACAGCTGTGGGCTGTGTGTCCTTGAAGGATGGTGGGATATTACATCCTTTGGTAATCCTGGTGCTTAGTAGGTAAGGAGCGTTTTTCACAAAGAGGTCCAGCAAGTGGCAGGAGTCCTACTCCTCTATATGGGATTTTTGGGCCTTAGAAGGCACCACACACACATTGTTTATCATGCTGTATTTTTATCTCAGTTAAATGATTATGGCTGAGGTAGCTACCTCTGAATGCAGAGGAAGTTAAAAATGAAAATCCCAGCAGTCATCTTCACTATATTGCCACAATGGGCCTTGAAATATTTTGTGGATTTGGCCATTTTAATAAGCTGATTATGACTCCAAATAATAACTGTAAACCAGGATTTTTAAAAGCGAGTGCATAACGTCTGGCTTCTAAGTCCATATTCAGGCACCTGAATATAAGTGACCTGGGCACCCAGTATCTCCAGCTGAGGCTATTCTGTGCTCAGCACTTTTGAAATTCACTCCCCTTTTTTAGGTTTATGAATATGAGTTTAGGAGCCTAACTTGAGACACCCAATGTTAGAAATCTTGGCCCTACTGTAAGTTGTTATAAAATAGTATTTGCAACTGCAATATTTCCATTTTCAATTTTAAGTGTCAGTGTTTTATCCTGTCTACTTGAAAAAATGTGCATAAATTCACAATATATTTCCTTAGTAATTCAGAAAGCAAAATAGTGACCCAAGGTAAAAATTTTCAGAAGCGCTCGAATGACTAGACGCTTAAGTCCCATTGAAAATGCTTTTGAACATTTTATCCCTGGGCATTAAAGTAGTATGTGTCCAAGAGGCAGTAATACATTTTTCTGTAAAATACAGTAGATTTGCATCCTTCCCTAATACATTTAAGAAATATCTGATGTAATACTGCCCCCTTTTATTTGAACTGAAAAACATGCTGGACTTCATATACTTAGCATTGCAGCTTGAGGAACTTTATTTTATATATACAATTGATTGAGATATTCATTGTTGCATGACAGGATCAGATTAGTCATGAGATCAGTATTACTCTACAACAATAAGTGAATGGAGTGTTGTGATCATATTGTTCAGCAGGGTGGGTGCATGTTTTAGATTTAGCTTCCCATGCAGCATATTATACCACGCAGGTGTCTTGTCATTCTTCTGATGTTCACAGGCTATTGGTGAACTGGGATGGTTGCTGTTATATGCATTTGATTATCATGTTCTCTTGCAGTGGTTTTCTAAATCAGGCTATTCCTAGGATAACAATAGGCCACAGTGGGTTTTTTTTTCTTTCTTAAGGCCTATTCAGGAATTAGATTTGTCTTTGAATAGCTAAATGATTACAATGTTACTCACACACGCAGAAGTGTGGTGGTGAATTTATCTGATGCAATTAGAACTTTTTCCTGCAGAAATTAGAAATGGAACATCTTGCAGAAAGGTGATCTCAAAGTCTTAACGGTCTCTTTTAAAGAGACACATTTCCATCATGGAAAACAAGTCTGACTTTCAGCAAAAATGTGCTTGAATCTACACCAATGTAGGGAATGTTATAGGAATTTACATTATAAGAAACACAGTCAGGATATGCATCTGTGTTTAGGGAAAGATTTTACTTCACCTCTGTGCAGGGGCGGCTCTAGACATTTCACCGCCCCAAGCACGACGTCATGCCGTGGGGGCGCTCTGCCGCTCGCCGGTCCCGCAGGCATGGTGGACCTCCCGGAGCTGCGGGACCAGCGGACCCTCCGCAGGTATGCCGCCGAAGGCATCCTGCCTGCTGCGCTCCCGGCGACTGGCAGAGCACCGCCCGCGGCTTGCCGCCCCAAGCACGCGCTTGGCGTGCTGGGGCCTGGAGCTGCCCCTGCCTCTGTGTGTGTGTATCCAGTGTGGGAGGTAGTGCAAGGTGTGGACACATACACAAGGACATTCAGAGTTTTCTGGCACTCAAGGTTTATAAAGGGTTGTGTAAGGCCATTCCTGTTGCTGGCATTAGCCTCTCCAAAGGAGGAGGAGTGTTGTGGGAGCACAGCTTCATCCTCTTTGCTTTGGCCAGCAGCGCCACAGTAGATGGGTGCAGAGGGTGGTAGATACTGAACTCTTATCAAGGGTGGCTCCAAAAAAGCGCACCAAAATCAGGAAAGGCAATGCTAAAGCTGCATGTGAAACCTTAAGTTTGCCCCTAAGAGCATGTCATTGTGACACAGTCTTTCATTATTCGTGCTCAAATAATACAATATATACCTAACCTACATTTTCTCCCCTAAGCCTCAGATACACTTGTGTAGCTTCATGTATGCTATTTTGAATATGCCAGACAGGGTGCGTGAAAATCATTTATATGAAACACAGTAAAATAGACTTACACCGTTTGAGTAGTACAACATGAAAAAATAGTGAAAATTACATGACACATATATAGATCACCAAAATTTGCGGCTGTTATCTTTGTACTTAAGTACCACATACTCTGAATTGCACCTATGGAAGGATTTGTTGTGCATCCCTTAGCATCTAAGTTAGTCTTGTGGTTAATTGCCTCATTCCCTGAATTGGTCTTTAGAAAGTTGGTGGTGTGCATTTCTGCTCTGATCAATTAGATTTGTAGTTCACTGCCTAATCCCCAAAATTACACCTAAGGAAGATTGGTTTAAAAGAAAATATATAGTACTTGGCTGTTGGCTAAATTATTAAATATATTCCTTAGAGGGAAGAGAACGTAACTTATGGAAAGCCTAGGTCAGCAAAGATATGTCAAACCGTTATAACAATTAAAATAGTGTATGTATGTAAGACAAGAATGCACAGTGCACAAAGCCTGCATGATATAATACTGTATTATGTAAGAAACAGTATACGAACCTGTACAGTATTAATCTTAGGTAAAATTGTGAAGTTTTTAGCAGCTACCAGTTTGCACAAATCTACATTCAAATACAAATTATTATATTCAGAAATGAAGCAAACTTGCTTTTTTGCCTTTATTTGCTAGTCTTTGCATTTGAATATAGTACTTGAAATTGTTTGCCATTATGGTATGTTGGGATGGTGGCTGAACATAACCAAGAAATGTTTTTATTTCTGATGCCAGGCCTACTTGAAGGGCTGCCAGCTTTAAAACCTCATTAATAATAGTTTAATTTTTTTGCCCCTTTCTGATATCTGCTTTCCAGCACAAGTACAGTGTAGAATACACAGGTCTTCCACTCACGTGGGGTATTTCCTTTGGAAGGGATAAAAAGCATTCTTCTATGTATACTATGGCTCTTAAATCTCAGAGCAGAAACAAATCCAAAAGGGGCAGAGTTTGATCAAAGTGAATACTGAAAAATCTGCATATTTAGTTAAATCAGCATGGGCACTTTTTCCAAAAGGAAAGTGTGGTACATTGTTCAGCCATTGTGGCTAGTGCCATTGCCTCAATCATAATAATATAATCATCATATATTCTCACGTGCAGCCTGTTTACAAAGCTGTTCAAGAGAGTTTCCAGACGTATATCCAAACCTGCTCCAGGTTTTGTTTTGCTTATCCATATTTTATAAGGTAAAACTTTTCCCTCTCTCACTAGCTCATCTAAGAGCTTTAGAATACATACACAAATTCATTCACCTTTATGTCCAACCACAGACATCCACTGGCCAGCAATTCATACTACCATTCATCTCCATGCCCTCCCCATACATTCCTTTAGGTAAACACATTGGGCCAAATTCATTCCTAGAGTAATTCCATTGACTGCAATGGATTAAGTACAACAGGGCTGAGTTTGGATTACCCCGTCTGATACCTAACTACTTCCTAAATTCAAGATTCCTCTAAATTCTCAAGGTGTATTTATAGTGAGATTAATTGAAATCACATTCTCCATTGTTGTAGTTTGCTTACTGCACTGCCTATTTCTGGGCATAGCCCCAGGTCTACGCTAGCTTAGACATTTTGGTTTAAATAAAGAAATAAATATTTCAGCATGTTAAATTGTCACTGAATCTTCCTGCATGTTGTGAAAAGAATTAGGTGACCAGTTACTCAATATAAACAATATGACTAGTCAAAGAAAGAGTGGAAGTGAATAACTCATGAATAACCCATAGGCTGGAATGTTTCCTTTGAGTGTTTGAACAAATATAAGTTACCAATACGTGTGTAATAATCAAAGTCTGTTTACTGGTAGTTTGCAAACATATAAAGGGGCAAGTTTGTTGGAAAAATGGTTAGTCTATCTCTAGTCATATGACATTAGCTCCATTAACAAGCCCATCACAATGGAAATGTGTATCAAGAAGATAAATAATCTTCAACGTCAGATTATTTATGTTAAAATCATTTTCAGACATCATCTGTTTCTGTAGCACTATTTAGGGATTACCTAAAGACTGTCTGACCTGAAATTGCCCAGCCTACATCCTGAAAATCTGCAGACAACTCAAACTTTATTGTTAGGCCCCTGGCCCTCAATGTGTTGCAAATGCTTCTAGAAGAAAGACTGGCAAAACATTTCAAATTCCTGATCTTCAGTTGCTGATCTTCATTGACTGAGAGGGGAGCATTGAGATGGCAATTTGGAAAGCTCTCCTCTTCCTTCCCCCTCCTCCAATCCCAAAGTGATTTAATAAACAGCGGTGAAGGAGGGTGGGCACTTGTGTCTAAGATTAACTCTATATTGAGCATGAGGCTGTGCATTTTTTTTTCACCGTCATTTCCCAGAGAACTTCTTGAGCTGAGTATGAACCCTATCACTCATTTGCATTATCACAACCACCTCCCTGAGGCAGCCACTATTACCCACATCCTACTTTTCTTTTTTATAAATTGTTGTTTAGTGCAGCATACATTTACATGCTTATTCCCTTTTATTTCTAAAGTGCAGGAACACTGTTTGCTGTATTTCAGATGCCAGTGCGGATAGATGCCATCACTGGAAGGATATGCATTAGAACTGTAGACACAGTGAGTCACCGACACATCATATACTGTATAAATTTCTGTTCTGTCAAGAGTTTAGCAGGTTGCCAAAATAGATTCAGTTGCCAGCTCCTTGCCAGAATTCTGTTCCTAGCCTGATGCCAATCAGTCTTTTTGGATGTTCATGTATAAGATTAGGCTGGCTTGATACATTCCTCCTCCCAAGGGATTCTCCTTTATCAAGGGATTACCTGCATGTCATTCTTTGCATACATCCCATGTTTTATTCTTTGATAGAAGCAACCAGATCACACTACATCTTTGCTGCTAAACATCTTATTAATGAAGTACGTGTGAACTCCTCCCATCCTCTCAAAAAACCCAGACCTACAAATACAGGCAATATATTGTCCTAACAGTTTTATTTCCTTTTCTGTTTTTTATTTTACTTCCTAGGGAAATGGAGACCAGTTACATTTAATACAATTTTCATTTCTGAAAGAAACTGCTCAGGCAAATACTTCCTTAAAAAACAAAAGCTCTTATTTTATTCATAGTGGTTTATCTACAATAGATAGAGTGGGGGACGCAAGCCACTTCCTACCACAAAAATGTCATACCATGCCTCATCGTATTTCTATTGCAATAGCTTATCAATATATACCAAATGTTGGGTACATAAAAAAGATGATTTGCAGGATGAGAAATTTAAAATAACAAGGTGCATTAGTTTCAAAGGGAAAAGGAGTTTGAGGCATATGGGTCATTTGCTCAGTTTATCAAACCATTTCTCTTTGTCTCTGTCCACATCGCCTTTCTACAGCTACCTGGAAGTGTCTTGTTGGGATCTGCAGAATCTAGTTTAAAATACCCATGTATTCCTATTCAGGACAGCACTTAAGCATGTGCCTTTCCTTAATAGGGATACCTCTATAGGGGAGAGGCCTGAGCACATGTTTATGGGCTTTCCTGAATCAGGACCTATGTTAGTGCCTGATTCTCCTACTACTGTGAGAATGCCACCCTCGTAACATTAGGAACTAACTTGGCATCTGACTCGCACAACTTGCAATTTTTATAGCTGTACAATGGTTAAGGTCTATCAAAGATTATTAGATACATCAGTGGTTAGTAGCCAAGATGGTCAGGGATGCAATCCTATGCTTTGGGTGCCCCTACACCTCCAACTGCCAGAAGCTGGGACAGAACGACAGGGGATGGATCACTTGAAATTGTCCTGCTCTGTTCACTGCCTCTAAATCATCTGGCACTGGCCACTGTCAGAATACAGGATACCGGGCTAGATGGACCATTGGTCTGACCCAGTATGGCCGTTCTTATGTAACATTAAAATGGAACTCTTTACCTTACTGTAATATTGACCTCATTGTGACAAGCTGGAATGTTTTTCTGTTCCTAGAATGCATTGAGCTGACACTGTATTGCAATCTAGGAATATACTGTGCTTTTTTTCACTGTCTCTCTCCTCCGCTGCTCACCCCTGCTGTGTTTTTGCTGGGACTTTTCTAAATGTTGTTGTCTCAGCAACAACATAAATTTCATCACATTGCTGTTGCGTGTGAGATCTCCATTAATTAATAACATAGCTCTCAATTTCCAAGGTAGAATTTGCATTAAAAACGTACATGATGCAAAGAGATTTTTAAACAATGTTTTTGCTCTTCTGTACGTATGCTCCATATATCGTGGCATTCTCACCGGCTTTAAATCTGCCTCAGTCTGAGGACACAGTTAAGCTGTATGCCAAATGTTTTTCTATATAGAAGCACAATTTATATCTTGTTGTTTTTGTTTGTGTGGGGTGGCAGATGGGGGGGATGAGGGAGGAAATGAAAAGGAAGTGAAAACTGCATTACAAGTAAATCAGGCTCGTTATTACTGTTTAACATTGATATTGTGGTAGTAACTAAAGGCCCCAATTAGGATCAGGGCCTTGTTGTGCTGGGCTCTGAGCAGTGCAAAGGTAGATGTGGTTCCTCCCCTTGCCATCACATTTAAGACTAGACACAAAGAAACAAACAATAGAAATGGAGGAGGAGAGTAACAATACCAAGATCACCTGGTTAGGCAGGCTAGCAATGTGCACGACTTGATGGTTCTTGAATTATGGTTCTTGATAAGGCCATTCCAGAGCTCAAAATGGAGGTGAAGTTATAGCATGTTTGGAGTCCTGGGGCTGAGTTGCCTTGCTGCTTCTAATTACTTCCTGTAGCCTGTGTGGTTAGGAGATGGGAAGGAGCTGCCTGGGGCCTTGTACCCTATGTGGGGGAGAATTTCAAATCCTGGTCTGGTGTGGAAACACTGGTGGGCCCATTCTTTCAGCTCCCACCAGCAAAAGTCCTCTCACCAGGTCTACCTCATAGCACATATGGCTAGGGATGGGCACGTGAGCCCTCCCCGCTCCCCCAGCCCTCTCTAGTACACAGGATCTTCCTTCTATCTTTCCATCTCTCTATAGTACAGGGTCTGTCTGTCTATCATCTATATATCTTTATATTTAAAATATATTTCAGGTTTAGAGGAAGTTTTTATGTGTTCCTCAAATTAGCTGAGAACAGGACCGGCTCTAGGCACCAGCTAAGGAAGCAGGTGCCCGGGGCGGCAAATCTGAAGGGGCGGCACTGCGTCTGTTCTTGGGGTGGCGCTCCGACTTCCACCCCAACCCCCCTTTCTTCGGCGGCAGCTTTTTCTGTTTTCTTCGGCGGCAGCTTTTTCATTTCTTCTTCCTCGGCAGCACTGTTGCGGCCACTTTTTTTTTTTTTTCCTTTGCTTCGCCGCTTGGGGAGGCAAAAAAGGTAGAGCCGGCCCTGGCTGAGAAGTAAGAAGTAGCTAAAGGAGCTGGATTTAGAGATCAGCACAATTCACGAAGATTAAAAAAAGAAAAAACCCTCTTTGTCTGAATTAATTATTTTCAGGCTGCTTTTTATAGATTAGTTTTTCAGAAGTCATCTGTGAAGGCTGGCATAAAGAATTTTTAAAGGTAACTAAATGGGATGGAGGCAAGGTTTAAAATCATCTACGGGGCTGTTGCAGGGGATATTAAATATTGATTTATCTTGGGGTAAGAATCATACTAAAGGCTTGTAGTAAGATCAGTTCATTTGGAATACAAACTGTAGAGCTGTATTTAGTACAATGGCAACACGACTGGAAGTGCAGGGGTGAGCATTTAATCTAAATCAGTTGGCTCTCCAAAGGTTCAAACGAAAAAAACCTAGCATTTCAAACTGAACTTTTCCTAAATGTTTCATGCTGTTTATATTAAAAATTGTCTCATTTAGTCAGTCCATGTTGCATCATAACCCACACCTCTGTGTCATGTTGCAAATAACAAAAATCCACATTTCAAGACTGTTTCAAATTTTAAGTTTTAATACCCCAAACCCTCCTGCAAACCTGATGCAAATCATTCAAGTAATCTGGCATGTAACACTGTAAGCAATTTTCTGCTACTTGCCACTGCCTTTGGCCAAGCTTTTAGTCATAATATAAAACTTGGCACAGATTGGACTTAACCAGTGAAAACTGATTATGTTCCCATTTCAGGCATAAGTAGTTGCCAGCTAGTGGTATTGGCTAATAGATTTTTCAGTTTGTATAAATGTGCATATGGCCATAGCAGGAGATCCCTTTGTCCAAGAGTGCCATCAAAACAGTAGTTCCCAGATAATTTTAATGTTATATTTGCTTTTGTTTCTGTTGTTTTCTTTAAACATATTCATTTGATGGCTGCAAAGGCTTGAATGTTCCATGACTGAAAAAAACAGGAAATATATTTATATGAGAGGCAGTGTGGTGTAGTTGATGGGGTACTGGACAAGGACTCAGGAGACCTAGGTTCAATTCTCAGCTCTACCACTGGGCTGCAGAATAACCTAAGACTGGTACCTTCTTGAGTCTGTGCCTCAGTTATCCATCTGGAAAATGGGGTTAATGATACTGACCTGCTTTGTCAGTATCATTTGAGGACTACTCATGAAGAGCTAGGTATTATCATTATACTCAAAAGCAAAAAAAGAAATATCCCTTATTACAGGGGTTCTCAAACGGGGGGTCGGGACCCCTCAGGGGGTCGTGAGGTTATTACATGGGGAGTTACGAGCTGTCAACCTCCACCCCAACCCCACTTTGTCTTTAGCATTTATAATGGTGTTAAATATATAAAAAAGTGTTTTTAATTTATAAGGGGGGGGTCTCACTCAAAGGCTTGCTATTTGAAAGGGGACACCAGTAAAAAAGTTTGAGAGCCACTGCCTTATTACAACCACAGGACAGTCATTCCCTCTGCTACGAAACAGGGAAAGAATGGAAGTAGCACAAATTCCAGCTAAGTATGACTGGTAAGCGTAGAAGGGAGTAGAGAAGACATCATCCCCTGAGATAACAGAGTCCCTTCTCCACGCATATTCTGCCCCCCACCCTCCGACAGAGTAGCAAATGCCTTCCCCAGGGATGAAGCATTTTATTTCATTGCAGTGAATCACATGGACTTTTCCATGTATGTTTTTTGCATGTGTGTGTGTGTGATCATTTTGAAATCAAAAGTACAGATATGTGCGTAGGATGCAATGCAGCCCTGTGCTGAAGGCCAGCACTCAAGTCCCACCTAAAACCTCATTATCGGTCTTAAGTGGGACTTACGTGCATAGCCCATGTACTGGTCCCCTGTCCTGAAGGTGAATTTTGCCTCTACAGAGCATAATTTGATACAGTATTTCATAATGTAAATATTTCTTTTTAAAATATTTATATAATGAACAACTGAATTCAGATTAAGGATTTAGTTGCTGTTCAACTTATTTAGGGTCAGATCCAAAGCCCATTGAAGTCAATAGAAAAACTCCCATTGCTGTAGTTAGTTTTGGATCAGGCTGTGCCTGTCTTTGTGTGAGTCTTTTCTCCTTTCAGGCTGTCGGTTTAGTTTAGGTATAAGTCGTGTTAGTGTTTTAAGTGGAGAGCAGCACTTTTTATATTATGCAATCCTTGCATGTTGTGATGAAATTGGACTTCAGAATATAGGTCTGTAGACAAACGTGTAAGGGGATGCAGGACCTATGAGAGTATAATCCAGAAAAATGGAAACTAAGTCAGATGTTTGAAAGGAAAGCATCTTCTTTGTCCTTTTTTGGGGAATGATTGTTTGCCTGTTTTTTTGGCTTGATAAATTTATACTAATCATGAATGTGCTTTTAGCAATTTTCTCCTCAGGTAGAGATTTTAGAAATGTGATTTACAAGCAACTTAGGCCCTGCCTCCTCCAAATTACTCATTACTCATGCTTACCTTTACATACTGTCAGTAGTCCCACTGAATTCAGTGAAGGCACTCATGTCTTTAGTCTTGTGCTGTTCTATCCTGGAAGAAAACTAATTCCTACTTCTACAGGAAGGGCTCCAAACTATTTGGCTTAAAGTTGTTAGAGACCCTCACCTGACTTCATCTTGAAGGGCAGGATGAATAACAAAAAGTAGAAAAAAATATCTTTATTAACCACAGATAAACAGAATTACCTCTTTTTAACATAATCTTTTTGTTCTGAGGTACACTATGAGATTGATCTTGCAATGTGTTGAGCATTGTGGCCCTGATTCGGCAAAGCACTTCAGCACATGCTTAATGTTAAGCATATAAGTAGTCCCACAGAGTTCAGTAAGACTACTCTTGTGCTTAAGTGCTTTGCTGGATCAGGGCCAGAGTGCTCAGCACCTTGCAGAATCAGAGCCTGTAAGAGGCAGTAGGTGTCTGTTGAATTGAAATTAAAGATGGGAGCTAGTTGAAGGGTACATCTATCGCACAGGCATTATGTATATCATACTTGATGTGCTAACCTTGCACACAGTAATCTTGCCTTCCTGACACAAAGAGTAAGCAGCACACTTTCTTGAGGTTGAAATAATCAGAGGCAAACACGGCAGTTATGGGCATACAAGAGGTAAGACACAGCATAATGATGTTACTATCATTGTTTTGTCATCCATAGTGATTCTTTAGTGATGTGTTTTTTTCTCTGAGCATAACAAAGGACGCCTGAGAATAAACAGAGTAAAATGCTGCAGCAAACACAAAATAAATACTTGAAAAATTAGATAATAAAAATTACAAACCCAGAAAAAATTACCCAATATTAATAGAAACAAACCCTCCACCTACTTGGTCAATGTGCAAACTGCACATAGCAAACAATTTACAATGAAATGTGTCTGTATTTTAAAAGTTCAGATTCAGTTCTGTTTGAGATAACATTAAATAGACCTGAGTTCCTTTTTGCAACCATGCTACATCATTGTTTACTTTAATGCAAATATACTAAGAGACTTTTAATTTAGCAATACTTTTATTCCCTTTGTTTTTTGTGTAATAAACATGCAGAATTACACTAACATTTGCAATGATATATATTTTAAAGTTCAGGTTCAATTCTGTTTGAGCTTTTTGCTATGGCTTAGACTATTTTTTTGTTTTCAAAATCAATTTGCCTAGTCCTGTTTTTCAACCATTATAATTATTGTCAAAGTAGGAATTCCCAATGTAGGAAGAATGTATTTATCATACATTGTCTAGTGGTTATTGCATCCTGGAGGCCATTTTTATTATAGCTTTCCATCTGATGTTGTATTACATAATGAAAGACCCTATCATAACACAGATGCTCACAATAGTAGAATTAAAGTAACTATAAGAAAATCAAGTCTGAATGTCTGAATGCAGGTATAAAATGTTAAATTGTACATATATTTTGTAAATGTACAGTTTATAAGATTACATCATACTGGTACTTAAGATGTGTGGCTACTGGCATGGATGTACAATCTAAATTTATGTAAATCTGTCCATTTCCAAACTCCTGTGGAAGGCAGCTAATTTTGCTTTGTGCAGTTGCGGTCTGCACAATGCCACAGCAAAACTGAAATCGATGACTCCTTTTTTCTCTCCCAGCAAAATTGTTTTTCTTAGCAGAAACTAGAATAGTTTTACTCTTTGTTATATTAATGTGGCTACTTGCTAAAGATGTGTTATCTTGTAGTCCTCTTTAAATATTCAGCCTGGAATACTCTCCCAGAGCTTTGCTTGAGAGAGAAGTTGAGTCCAGTTGTTTGAGCATAGTAATGGAAATCAAAGTCTCTTGAGTTCTGCCGAACTCTGACTCTAAGAATGACCAAATTTTCAGTGAAATTCAGTCATCGACATATGTGCAGAGTAATAGCGTTATTGCCCAATTCAGCAAAGCTTATTCTGTGAACTCTATGGAGTGGTGCCAGCCTCTTTTTCAGTGAGGGAGCTGCACCCCCCTCATCACAAGGCCCTGCCCCCCTCCTTGGCCCCACCCCATGGCCAAGTCAGAGCTGGAAGCCAGAACCAGACAGCGCAAGGCCCTGGCTGCTCACAGCTGGTAAGAGCTGCCTGGGTGCGGGGACCTGGCTCTGGGGCCGGCAGCAACTACGAAAGGTGGGTCCCAGGAGCCTGTACCACAGCGGGTCAGTCCAAGTGGGTGGTGTGCCCTGGCAGGTAGGGGCTGCTCTCGGGCTCCCCAGCCCCTGCCTGGGCTTACTTCTCCACTGCTGCTGGAGCTGGGAACCCAGCCAGTAGCTGCCACTCTCTCCACTCTGCCTTCAGAGCAGAGCTGAAGAGCAGCAGCGGCTATGGGAGTGGTGGTGTAAGGCAAATTTTGGGGTGGCTATAGCCCCTGCAACCCCCCTTGTGCCACGCCTGGAACTCTAGTTCACTAGAGGAAAATGGGTTTTCTGCTGCTGTGAGTTAATTTACTCCAGTAGCTGAAGTGGTAAAGGTTTGTGCACCATGCTGAAGGTCCTAGGTTTGTACTCTGCTGGTGGGCCATGTAGGACTTGGTACATGGCTATGTTGGTACATGGACATGTAGCAACTGAGTTGCCCTCACACACAGATTCATACCCATTAGTATAGGAAATAAAGTAAAAAAGAAGTAGAACAATCCAATTATTTCTTGAAGAATGTGTGCTCAGTATAATATTTTGTTTAAAATAATATGATAGCACATGTATGTGTAGGACTAAAAGAAAATGTGTTTTCTAAATTGGTGCATTCATATTCTTTACTATTACAAGTTACATAGGGCTGCCTACATAATTTATCATTGGTCCATTAAATCCAGTATTGTGCCTCTAGCAGTGACCAATACTTGATACTACAGAAGTAAATTAGCCTCACTCCCATAATGCACTGGGCCAATGATCCACTAATGTTGTGTTGTGAGGGGAGAACAGCAAGGAGAAGGAGGGAATGTCTACTTGACCCCTGCAAGTGAATAACTTGCACCCTGGAACGGGAGATTCAATAATCTGTATTTTACTGTATGTTATTACAAATGTTATTAATGGTCATAAAATTATTTAGCCCCTTTAAAAACCAGTGACAGGTCAGGCTTTGGGCTCCTTCTGACCTCCAGTGAATTCTACTGCTTTATTATATGGTGTGTGAAGTGGTAATTCTTTTTGTTTTATATTTACCAGCTGTTAATTTAATTGATTATTCCTTTGTTCTCTGGGACTAATCAGTTTTCTAGGCAGAATTCAACAGTTCATTGTTTTTAATAAAAATCCTGTCACGTTTCAGTTGAACTGTATAATTTTACAGTACAATGCTGTGTGCATGTGTTGCTGAAACAAAGAGTTAATCAGAAAGTGTTCGGATACTGCCATGCATCATGCCTTTGTGCATGAATAAAAAGTTGGAAACCGCATAAAAGCAGTAGTTGGGTTACCACACAACTGGATATGCTTAAGTCTGAACGCTTCATAACTCTAACTACTGGGGAGTTGCAAACTTATAAATAACCTTGCAATTGGTTAAAACCTTATTAAAACCATATGAAAAAAGATATAAAACATTTGGTTAGGGGGTTCAGTAAGTGCAGTAATCCTGTTGAAAGTAATCTAACTGAGGTAGATCCATATTTTAGGAGTGTCTGCAAGTGCTGCAATAGTTAAGAATCTGTCAGTGTTTAATAGGTAGGAGGGGAAGGATTAACTCATAAAATCCTGTCTAGGAAATATTTGTCTATCTGAGCTTTTTAAAGAATTAACTATATTCTGTGTTATTTTTAAAGGCGACCTGAAAAGCAATAAAACCCAGTAATTAAAAAATATGTGTTGAGTGCCACTAATAACCCCAGTATACAGGGACTTCACCTTAACACTCCTTTCATACTTCTTCACTCAGATCTCATGACATCCACCCCAACAATGATGGAGGCTTTCTAGTATTCTCATCCACAGGGCACTTGAAAATCATGAGTCAGACCCTCTAAAATCATGCAATTTGCTTAAAAATCAATTTTAAAAAAATAGGACAGTGAGTTGTTGATATTTAGTATCAGAGGGGTAGCCGTGTTAGTCTGGTTCTGTAAAAGCAGCAAAGAATCCTGTGGCACCTTATAGACTAACAGACGTTTTGCAGCATGAGCTTTCGTGGGTGAATACCCACTTCTTCGGATGCAAGAGAAGAAGTGGGTATTCACCCATGAAAGCTCATGCTGCAAAACATCTGTTAGTCTATAAGGTGCCACAGGATTCTTTGCTGCTTTTGTTGATATTTGTCTTCTGGTTTTTGAACCTATAATGTTCATGTTTCCAAGTTTTTTTCCACAGCCACAAAGGCTAGAATCTTAGCTTTCATTATATAAAAAAGTGACATTTGCACATGTTCACCTGACTCCAGGAGCTGGGGCTTTAAGAAACCCAAATATCGTGAGACTTGCAATAAAATCATGACGGTTAATAACCCTAGAATCCTACTCCCCTGTGATGCCCCAGTATGTGTCATGTTGTCACATTCAGAATAGTGGAAGCCAGCTGAAACATGCAGCTGGTTAAGCAGGATTAGTATAAGTTCTTCTTTCAAATGCATTGCTTGTTTTTTCAACAGTATTTTAACACAAAACAATATAGTTTAAAAACGGGACTTAATGTTCTCCCTTCCCTCTGAGTAGGGTACATGCTCCCAGTGCAGTTCAGCATGGTACATCAGGAGCACTATGGGAACATCTACATGGAGATAAAAGCGTTGCAGCCCAGCCGTGGCTGGCCTAGGTCAGCTGACTTAGGCTTGGTGGGTTCGGGCTGCGGGGCTAAAAATTGCTGTGTAGACGCTTGGGTTCAGGCTGCACCCTTGCACTATTCCAGAGCTTGGGTTCCAGCCTGAGTCCAAACATCTACACAGCAATTTTTCAGCCCTGCGAGCCTGAGTCAGCTGACCCAGGCTGGCTGTGGGTTGTTTATCTCCATGTAGATATATCCTATATTGCACTAGGCACCTGTAGGCTGAGGCAGTGATTCTTTTCTATTCTATGTAAATTCTTATACCACCTTCATTATCATAGTATCTGAGTGCCTTATGGACATCCTGGAAATCTTGAAGGAGAAAACTAAAGTAAGGTTTCAAGTGAAGATATACTATATTGCCCTTTTAGTCTGACCACCGGGAGCATTACCTTCATATTGTTAAAGTTACTGGGATTTGGTATTTCATCTTGTCGGATCAACTTCAAGTCACAAACATTTGGAGTTCATTCATCCGACCTGAACATCAAGTATACTGAAACTTTTAGCAAAATGGCCCAGTTATTAAAATGCTGAAAAATAACTATTATTACAGTTTTGCTGTAATTTTTTCTCAGCTTTTCTCTCACGCATGTGCACACACATACACACACTCTAAATCTTTAAATGCCTCTTTCCGCAGAGTGATATGATACCTTGTAATTTTAGACATGCAAAATATTCATGAGAAAATATCAAACTTGGGACAAACATTGCCAAAAGTTTGTGAACCTGGGACAGATTTATGGTTCCTATTGAGAAACCGTGAGAAATTCTATGATTTTTCAGTGTTTCCACCTATAACTTGGCCAAAATTGATGGGTTTGGTTAAGTCCTGCTTGGAGTTTGTTCACAACTGGAAATCAAAGCAAAACCACATGAATTAAAACAGGAAAAAGGTTCATATGGATCCCTGTGAACTAATGCCACCAAGTTTTTTGAGAGTTCTACATCTACTGTACTACGTCTTTCAGGGATTTTTATTTTTCTGACTACAAGTTGATAGGATAGGATAGTTCCTACCCCCCAAAAAATACAAAATTTAGAGATAAGGCTGAAAGTCAATTTGTAATGATTCCTGCTGTGCCAAGATATTGCAAATGATTCTAAGCTGAGGGTGATTTCACTTTCCAGTCCTAGCTATAAAAAAGTAGGAGGAACTTGGGGGAAAGTTTGGGAGAATTTGTACCTTGACCTTTGCAGGATGAAAGGAGGACTTGTGAGTTCTCCCAGAACAATGTTTCCTGATTCATGCACAATGGAGTGGCGGGTTGGAAGGACAAAGTGTCAGTCTGAGCTCTGAATTGCATTGTTGTTGTCAGTATAAGTCACATTCTTAGGAAACTATAAGATTTTGCTGAGGTGTCTGCGGGATTTATTCTCACAATTCCCATTAACATCAATAGGGATAGTGTGAATGAATCCATATAAGTTTTGCTGAAAATTTCCCCTTTGATGTTTTGAACAGAGGTGCTTTTTGCTGTTTTTTACATTGCACGGTATATAAACAGAGTAGACCACAAATAACAAATAAGCCACTAAAGAATTAGTTGAGACATTCAGTGTGGAATAACCTAATTGTAATGTATTTTGTATGTAAAGGTGTGATAACTATTTATAACGAACTAAAATTGCAACTAAAATACTGTCCTCAGATATATAATAGCCCCTCAGGCATAAGCTCTGTGGCTTCTGTGAATGACCCATATTAATTCAGACTCTAGAACTTGGCTCTTTAAATAAATGTTGGTAACTGCTGCCAAGTTAAACTATTGAAACAAAGAGTACTACATCATTGTCCAGCCATGTCTACTTAAATAAAATGTATTTTTTTGAAAAAAATAGAACAAACCCCTTTCACACACGGATCAGCTGGTATGCCATTTTCCAGTTTCATCTGAACACACATTTCAGATGTGGAAAAAGCTAGCATGTTGAAATAATTTGAGGCATGGGTATAGTCTGATCAGTCTTGGTAATCCAGAAGGGAGGGGTATCCAGTGTATTATTACATTTCGTATATTGTTTTTCAAGAGATGGATGCAATCAGTCATCTCGCATCTGGTTTGAAAAAACCTTGTCTTGCTGGCAAGTAAACTGTTATTTAAGTACACAATCTACTGCACTACTGAAACAGTTTTGCCAAACTTGTCTAAGTATTCTCACAAGCTTAAAGATGGTATAAATATCATTTATAGCAAGTCGTTTACTTCAGACTATATGGAATGCCTTCCTGTTCCCCTGATCTAAGTGTCCCAGTTTACATTATGGCCTTTATTGCTTCTGTTTGATGGAATGATCAGTAAAAATTTAATGACACTATAAAATAATAAAAATGTCATTAATTTACCACGGATCTTGGATGCAGTGGTTGTAAAGTTACATTAATAAACAGAATATTTTTTACAACAAAAAGCATTGTTACGTGGGAACGTATAAATAACACACATAAATTTAAGAGCAATTTTACTGTTAGCACACACATTATTATGGAATAGCCAATAAGTGTATAAAACATAGTATATAAAATTTTATGAAAATATACTGTGCACATCAAAAATTCAGCTTTTATCTAAGTGCAGAGAAAAGCCATTATTGTGTGCTTACTGTTTCATTGCTGTTCTTCCAGAAGATCACAATTTTATATTTGTTTCTAGTAATTTGAAGTTTGCAGCTTTTTTGTAGGAAGGGCCTTGCTTCTGCCACTTCTTGGTTGACTAAACCATCCCTTTACCTTCCGCAGACGCAGGAAGAATTGATAATCCCTGCCACAGAAATGAGGGAAAAGTTGCTAATTTAATGCAAAGTTAAAAATAATGCCTAAGGGGTTGGCTGGCTTGCTCGGTGACTCTGGAAATAAGGGATAATAATCTAGCAGTCTATCTGTCATCGCTGGGGCTGTTCCATCATTGACTGTGATAACATGTGAATATGATGGATGCCACAGTCTTGTGGCTCGTAACGTTTAACATTCATCAGCTCTCACTAAAGGGGCTTTATCATTTAAATATCTTTATTTAATATGCAACATCTACCTCATACATCATAATTTCAAAGCACTTAGAGAACCAACAGCCCTACAACACAGTGGAACAGACTTTAATTTTTTTTAATAACTTTTATGTTTTTTGCATGTTTGTGACTGACAATGCATAAATAAGTGCCTAATCATGTCACTGAATGAAAATGAAGATTTGGCTGTTGCAAGAAGTTTTTTTTCCTTCTACTAATTTTAAAGTAGGGATTAATTTTAACTGTATTTTTAACATACACAAAAACACAGAGGGCCCAAACTGTTCTTGAGAGAGCTTTCAGTTTCGGCAAAAGTCCCTGATCGTGCAAATTTTTAGTTCTTTTGACTTCTGTGGGCCTACTCCCATGAGTAAAGATTTACAGGATCATGTCCTAAGCGCTTTCTTGAAATTTCACAATTTAAAGTGAACAGCTTTGTATGAATGTACAGCAGATGATATGCAGACAGTATTAAAGGATATTGTCCACCTGTTTAGATTTCCAAAATTACCTTTTGAAAAGGAGGTAAAAACCACACCCTATCCCCAGAAGATGCACCTTAACTAAAAACATACAAACAAATTAGCTCTGTGTGGCTAAGAAGTAAATATATATATAGCTTGTGTGGGCGTATATATTTCCGGCTGCACATATGTGTGTGTTTGTGGATGTAATGGGTATGTGTATTTGTTTGTTAATGGGTATGTGCTTATATACATACTCATTAACAAATACACATACCCATTACATATATATATATATACATGTGCGTGTGTGTGTGTACCCCCACACTTTAAAAATATTTTACAATATGTACATGTAGATGTTCATTTATGTGGCTATAGGCTATGTAGAATTTATTTTCCTTTAGGACTTGTTTGCACTAGGAGAAAGCGTGTTTTTTTTAAAATGTGATAACTAACACATTTTAAAATCATAGTGTAAACAAGGTAAGTTGTGGTTTCACCATATGTTAGCTGGTTGACGTGAAGCCTACTAGGATAAGCCCTAAAGAAAGGAAAAGGTTGGGACCTAAACAGATTGAGTGTCCCTCTAAAGCATTTCATACAAGTTTTACTAATACCTCATCCAAATATTGATATTATAAGCGTCACTGAAGAATATTTTTCATTGAAAAAAAATTAGACTAAAAAGGCATTCCAATGTATATGTTGAGAAATAATAGCTGTGGTATATTTTCCTATGAATTGAAAACCAGAGGTTATTACTGAGTCATAAGTGGACTTCAATTCTTTTAGAAGAAAAGGTATTATTATTGTGTAAGCTTTCTTGTCTTGCTGTTTCTGCCCTTATCATGTAGTTTCCCCTTTTCTCCTTCTGTGTCAAAATATTGATATTCTTTCAGAAACTTTTTTTTCCTTTTCTTTAACAGAGCATATTTTCTGGTAAAAAATCAAAGAGAATGAATGACTAGAAAGATACTTCAAATGTGCATATTGATATATAGCAGGTTCTGTTGATTTGAATAGTAGAAAGATATTTCTCCTTCTTCTAAACCACACTTACCGGTTGTTCTTCCAAGAATACTGTGGATGCCATCTTAACACTCCTTTAGAAAAGGCTTTAATGCAAATATTTGGAAAGAGAAACGGTGTGTGCTAAAGGCGGTTTTTCTTAGTACTGATTTTTGCTTTATTTTGAGCGCAAATTGTGAAAGTCTAAACTAGCCCCCCAACAATGGAACACTTGAAAAAAAAATGCATTCCTATCTGCCAGCAAAGCAGATTCCATTCTGATGGTACAGGATTATTGTTAGATTATAGAACATCTTTGGATATAATGTTGGTCTTATAGTGTTAGTTTGCCTGTCTCTAAGTCACATTTCCTCTCTGTGTTCCCTCATCAATAGATACATTATCTAGGAAAGCTACACTACAAAGCCAACTCAGTAGCATGGAGAATGTTACTCCATTATGAAAATGCAAAGCTAGCTTGTAAAATGGATGGAAGATTTTAAGAAACTTTTAAAAATGCAATTAGTACCTGAAAGTCCTCAGCTGCATGTTGTGGTGGTAAACCCAGTGAATCGGTTTTGTGCTGTGTTTTCTTCCCGTGTAGATTTAAACATATTCCATGATCTGAAGAATCAAAAGGCTTCCTGAACAATTTGGCTGATGGGAATTAATTATAGAAATATAATGATATTCAAAAAATAATCAGATTAGACAGCACAAATGAACTGAGATTGAACAAATGAGGTACAACAGCCATCAAGTAATTGTATGTTTGGTCTTTAAGAATATTTCTAAGTTTCTAAACATTGTGCAGGAGAGAAAACTCATGATGTTTTCTTCTTATGTCTAAACTGCTCAGTACAGAACTAGGTCATTGAACAATAGACTGAACAGCAATCAGCACTCTACTTCTGCATAATGCATTAAGTATAACATGCAGAAACTGTTCGCAGAGCTGAAAGCTGGTATTTCATGTCTGTAAATTCAAGCTGACATGACATTTAATATTGTTTCATAGTAATGAACAACAAGGTTTCATTCATTCACAAGTACAACATAATACCAAGTTTAGTCTGAAGAAGTAACAACAAGGCAAGGGGGAAAACATGTTGTGTTCCTTCAAATGAGAACACTAAATTAATGATAACCATTGAACACTTAGCTACTGATATAGAGTACTACAGAGACTCACATTGTGAAGGAATATTACACTGTCGATTGTAATGCTTTTGCCCTGTAGTTCTTTGATTGAAGATTGGGTTAACACATAAAATGCCTCCCTTAGTTTTCATTTTACAGTTCCAGGTCCAGCTTTCCTGTGCAGGTCTCCAGCTCTCAAAGGCTTTGTGTTTTTCTAGGAGCAAGCACCGTCCTCTCTCTTTTTCAATTCCCATTGAGGTTCAGTTGAAATTCCTAGACAAAATAATAGTATCAATTCTGTCATCTACTATTCCTTCTTTGAATACTTGTCTTTGAAAGCCTCTTGCATAAAATTCAGACTTGTGTTTTCTCAGGGGTACGAATGCAAACTTGGATCTCTTAGTGGAAAAAAAGTGCTTTTTCCATTAAATTAGCAGCATGTTTTAATAGGAACTTTTCTTTCAAGTTCTAAATTTTAGTGTCTCTCAAATGTCGATTGTTTTTTTTCCAGTTTAAGTCACAACGTTTAATGGAAAGACAAAGTGTGCAGCATAGATCAGCACTGCTTCCTGCCAAAAGTTTTCTGCGGTTGAATGTACCATCATTTATACATTATAAAGGTGCAGTTCAGCCTAATTTGGAAGCTTCCATGTATATTTTCACATTGAAACCTTAGGGCCTAATTTTCAGAAGTGCTGAACACTCATAATTCCAACTGACATTGATGAGAGCTCTGGGTGCTCAGAACCTATGAAAATGAAGCCCTCAACTTTGTTCTAAACTACACTTTTAATTAAAACCTGCTCATTTAATTCACTCAGGAAAAGAAAAAAAAAGGCATATGTCTGTACATAAACATAGGCATAGGCATAGTACTAAGATATAGGGAGCATTAATAGTATCTCTTGTCTTTTCCAGGAAAGAACACGCTTTGAGAATTTAGGCCCACAGTTAACAGGGAAACCCAGTGAAGATGGAAAACTGGGCCCAGGAGTCATTGACCTCACAAGGCCAGAAGATGCAGAGGGTGAGTTGCTGTTATGAATACACTGAACACTGCTTCCTTAATTCCCACAATCTGACACGGAATGGACGCATAGCAAAGTGCCTCCCAGTATCTTTAATGGGTGGTGCGCAGCTAAATTCCTGGGCACAAATTTAAAACATTTTGCATGTTTTTATCAGATAGTAACATATACATAGCAAAGGACAGGAAAAAAACGAAACAAAAACGGTGATACCTTACAGTGTATACTCTGAGCCAAATGCAACACCATTTAAGATATGTCTGCATTGCACAGTACGCTTGGGCTTGTGGGACCCAGGTCTGTCGACTTGGTGTTTCCAAGATTGTGCTTGAGCGTCCACACTGCATTGTAAGCCTGGGTTTTCGACTGCTGAAACTGGATTTCACAGCTGTGCTAATGTGTCCAGACTGTATTATAGGTTGTTTATTAGCTACTCCCTTCAATTACTATTTCTTGCTTGTGCTTGGCCACCTAATTTACATGGAATTGTTTCTGCTCTCTGAATCTTTCTGAACAGGCGAATAATGAATGGAGAATAATCTATAAATTAGTTACAGAAATACATTTTAGATAAATAATCATTCATGCTAAAATTAATAAAGCTCTCAGGAATCACATGCATTTTCAAAAATACTCTATGATTGTCCATATACTCATAAATGGAGAATTTCTATCTCAGAGGAAATACTGCTATTTTGACATTTGTGTTTCTCCTGAAGGGTGACAAGTTGCAATATCAAAACTATTCATGGAACAAAAGTTCAGCAAAATTTTTATTCAGACGCAAAATATTTCAACAGTAGCCTACATCCACCTGGGCTGCCGCAGTGTCTCATGGGAGTTGAAATTAAGATGACTCGTCCAACATGATTCTCTGTGGGCTGAGATCTCTAGTCACACTGAATTTTCCTGATGATCTGCAGTCATGGGAGACTCATGATGCACCGTGGCAGCTCATCCAGAGGGGAGCCACAGTGCATCATGGAAAATGTAATCCAGACAGGATACCAAGTCCATAAAGGAGAATGGGGGCATGAAAAACTCAGACTACAAATCCCATGAGACATTGTGGTTGCTCTGACAGATGGTGATGAATATCACACTGACATGAAATATTTTATTTAAATTTTCCCAATGGAAAATTGTTGGGTTTTTTTTCAAAATCAGCATTTCCCTGCTAAAAATGTTGATTTTTCTGAAATCATATTTTTCAGTGAAAAATATTTCAACAGAGAATTCATAACCAGCTCTACTTATAAATAAATGAAATGACACCACTCATCATTGTGAACAAATCTTGTCATTTTTAATCCATGAAAATATTAATAAATCAATTTGTTGTTCTCTAGTCAAATAATCCAGTCCTGTTTTTGACTAGATAACATCACTGCATTATAGTTATAAATGTTTTACACTGTACTTTATGAAAACTGAATATTTTTTTCTACAAAATTAAGAAATATAAATCTTATAGCTTGCCTCCTTATATCTGGGAGCAATGAATCTTAACTATTAATTCAAAACTCAATTTCATCCATTACATGTTCATATTTCTTGAACTGTATCAAGTCAGTGCCTCCTAATTTCACTCTGTGTAAATGCAGATGATGTACTGTAACTAGTTTTTCTGACAGGACTTCTCTCTAGTATTTCCCTGGTTTTGTTCATTTCCCCATATCAACCTTCCTCTCCTTAGCTTGCTTAAGCTAGTGTCTTGAGACACACCCTGGCACTGACAGCCTATCCTATTACTGGATAATATAAGAACGAAGTCTTTACATATGTAACTTTTGTGCCAGCTTAAGGACGTGTAACCCCTCTTCCATTTAGAGCTAGTGGGGCAGTTGTGACATGGTGCGTTGCCATGTTGGGAATCTAAATTCATGAAAGGATTCAGGTTACCAGGCTTAGCACTAGCAGCAGATAAATGTCTCTGGAAAGGGGGTGTTGGATGAATCCTTCTGCTGTTCTGTAAAAAAAGAGCTGGCAGGAGTTCAAGAGTGAGCTGCTTATTTCCCCTTCCGGCTGTAGAGAAGGTTGAAGTTATAGCAGATATTGCAGTGCTGTGCATAAAATACATTAAAATACCTCTCAAGTTTTGTCCCTTATCCTTGGCAAGTTATCTAAGGAATGACTCTCCCAGCATAGCATGTCTAAGAGTGGCTCATTGAAAATACTATGGTTGAAAGGCCAACAATTAAACTATGACCTCTGAAGTTCTGTACAGTACAACTAGTTTTGTTAGTCTCCAAGACTATTTACACTTCTTCCTAATTATAAGTGAGGCTTGTACAGATCTTTCCAGATTTTCCGCATGTCACAGAATTTTTATATGTGCCAATAGCAACCTGTACTTACACGTGTGTCCACTTTAGATTTGAGTTGCTAAGGAACTCTACAAACCTATAGTTAATCCTTGGCCTTTTGTAAGAAGTGATATTTGTTCTTTTTTATTATGTTGCCAAGGTCACTATCTCAATGGAGTGTCACAATTTTGTAATAGCCAGAGTTAGCCTTTTAAGATCTGGCATGTTTAATACCTTCCTTTTGTATTGTCTTAGTTTTTCTCTTGTTCCTTTTTATCCCTTTCATTTTTGATTTGGTGATATATTTTGGGTTGCTATCAGTGCAGTTGGTACCATCTGTACAATACTGGTAGTGCATACTGTGTATTATATGGTATGGCCTACACACATAAGAAGTAGTAATAAAATTACATATTACATATTACATATTACAAATCTTGACCCCTCTCCTCTATGGAGAGGCAACTGAAGCTCCCTGACCCAGGCTGATTCTGCGTCCAGAGCATAAAGCTGGAATCCTGATAGAGTGACTATGCAGCAGTCATACTTTTTTCCCTGATGCTAACTAAATCCAAAGGCCAAGAAAGGAAGGTCTGTACAGGGTCTCCTTGAATTCAGAAAGGTGCTTTCAGATAACATTACAGGGACAGCCATGAACTCTGAAAGCTCCACTACCTCACAGTCTCTGCATGACTCCTGCCCCCTCTGTCAAGCAGGGAGAAGCAGTTGTGTATCCCATCTAACTTCCCTTCTGATTGGCCTGTCCTTCCTTAGGATTGATGAGATTGGCACAGAGTGTGCAGGAATGGAAAATGAACCTAACATTCCTTCAGGACTGGAGCAGTTCCAGCTCCAGTTCCAACACAAAGTCAATTGGAATATTCCAATGCCAACGTTGCTAGTTAATTACCATTTAAACCAAGGAGATTATCCATGCTAATTATGGCACTGTATGCAAATAATCCTTAATGTGGAATACAGAGTCAGAGCAACAAAAGCTTTGAAACAGAACTACACCTCTACTCCAATATAACGCTGTCCTCAGGAGCCAAAAAATCTTACCACATTATAGGTGAAACCTCATTATATCGAACTTGCTTTGATCCACTGGAGTGCGCCACCCCGCCCCCACAGAGCGCTGCTTTACCACATTATATCCAAATTCGTGTTATAGTGGGTCACGTTATATCGGGGTAGAGGTGTACTTTGCTTGTGCATAAACTGCTTTGTACAGATAATTGCTTAGCCATTAAAGCAAACACAAAAGCCTGCAAAAATGTGCTTTTAGGGCCAAATTTTCAAAAGTCAGTGCTTAAGTGATGCCTGCAAAATTGCACTGCAATGTTATTGAACTCACATTCCACAGCTGTATATGGGTACAAATGGGTACTTGGATGCACAGCTACCCGTTTGTAGTGTACAAAAGCCCATTTGAGAATGCATGTGTGAGTTTTGCTGACACATTTTGGGTGCCCATGTTTGGAAATCTGGGCCTTAAATTCCAAGTGTTTTCTTATCTGGAAGGTGATAAAAAGCATTGCTTGGACATGGTGGTGAAATGAGGGCAGACACTTGGATGAATTTTAAGTTGCAGGGCACAACTTTTATTAAGCTTTAACACAAGGGAGAGGCAATACTCGCCCATCACCCATACTTTCCTATGCCAGGCATGTAAGTGGTTTCAGAGCAGGGATTACAAAGCTCCTACCAAATAAACTGGAACTCAGGTTAGGCTCTCTTCAGTCCACCCCCTGGGGACTCAGCTTGCTATAAGTCCTACAACTTCTCCTCCTATAAGGAGGACAAAGGGTGCAGAAGGGTGGGGACTTCAAAGTCTCACCCTATCCCATGAGCCCAACGCCCACCAATCCTGGTTGTCTTATATCCTTTTAATTGCACTGGAAATGAGTCACAAGTCGCGACAGATTAAAAACTGAGCCAAGTACCTCAGTTAGGTCCTGAGCACATTCATACTTAACCTACTGTGGCTTGAAGGTGCTGTGAGGAAGGGGAAAAAGTCCCTGGTCCTCTACTTATTTTCTACATGGGAGAAGAAATTCCTTCTTCACCCCTAAGCAGGTGGTCGGATAGACCCGCAATATCCGTCAGGTTCAATTCCCATTCTAGCTCAGGATGGGTAGGGTGGGGCTGCTGGAATAGAGCTGCAAGAATCTCTACATGGCCCCTGCTCCAGCATGGGTGGCAGGTATAATAGGCCAGGGGAGACTCTGCCTCCCCTAATGCAGCCACTGCTGCGGGCCCCCGGTTGTGGGTTAGGAGGGGGAAATTTTTGCAGGTTCTGGGATGGCTGAGGATGCAGTATGTGCTATTCAGCTTCCTAGGTTCATTCGTAATCTCCCTGGACTGCAGGGAGATTACTGATGAACCCAGGATACTGAATAACACATACTGCCTCCTCAGCCGCCCCAGAACCTGCATGGAACATACCAAAAGCTCAGGTTCTTCTTCCAGAAGAGAGAAGAAGAGAAGAGCTTTTGAATTTTTGCAGGGCAGCTTTGGGTCTGTAGAGGGGAGGCGCGGCTGCAGGGGCTTCGGCCAGCCTGGGGCTACTCCAAGCAGGTCGGGGTGTGTGTGTCAGGCGCGGCTGGCTGAGGGATCAGGGATCTGGCTGGCCTGGGGCTCCTGTGGCCTTGGGGGTGGGGGGCAGAGGGTCTTGGGGCTTTGGTCATGGAGGAGGGCCAGGGGGTCTCAGGGCCCTGGCCGCGGAGGAGGGCCAGGGAGTCTCAGGGCTTTGGCCGTGGAGGGGAAGAAGAGGCGGAGCCAGGGCTAATATCCCTGAAGTGGAGCTCCACTCACTGCCCATGTGCTCCAGGTTATATCCTGGAGCTGTGGAATGCTGACAATCAGTACTCCTCCTCCCCAGCTGGCCAATGGGTGCCAGAGACTCCAAGAGGTGGGGAGTAAGTACCTGGAACCTCTTAGCGAGTGTCTCCCTCTCTTGCTGCTGAGACTGCCCCCTTACATTGCCAGCCCCATCGATTTCCCCCACTCAGTGTGGGAGTGGATAGCATTTTGAAGACTGCATTAAAGAACTATATTTCATCACTTCACCAGTTTTTTTAATATTATATTTATTTTTAAATAGTCAGTAGAAGTGAGCCTTTAATTATTTTATGGACTGGGGTTATTGTTGATTAGTTTCACATTCAGAAAATGAGTAAAATCCTTTCAAGCAGTTACTCACATCGACAGAATTTTAAAACTTTGAAGTTATCAAATGTCACTAGGTTTTTAAAATGCAGACCTTTTAAAGACAAATTTCTTAGCCAAGAACTCCAAATATAGTCCCCTTGTCCTTCAAAACAATCATGTTTTAAGCTCAAGGAAAAACGTTTATTATAGGAAACACCAGAAGACCTTTATCCATAGTGCTCTGCTTTGTGCCAGTGTAATAATATCAGACAACGATTTCTCTCTACTGATTATACCTGTAGCAATATACAGTGCTTACAATATGGCATCAACCTGGCATGTAAAAGCCAAGTGTTATATTTTCTTTTAATTCTAAGAGTCCCTGCAATACTTGGTTCATTGACCAGAAACTCAAGAAGTTATAAGTATCTTCTCTTAGAGGCAGTGATTTTATTATAAGTATTGAAGTTCATTACAGTTGGCTGTCTTGAGATTACAAATTATGGGAGAGCTTTGTAGATTTAAATTTAAGATTTAATGGTGTTGTCTACTCTCAGTAAATGGTAGTAGAAATTAACTGTGCTTACCACGGAAGAAACATACCTTTCAGAGGTGACCTAATGTACAAAACTGTTGTTTAAAATTTGCAACAGTTGTAATGATTTTGCCCTCTTCTGGCTGAAGGCCTGGCAAATGGCTATAAAAGTTAGCACTATTAACAACTAATGAAGTGATAGAGCTATTGCTTTATGTATTGTCTACATTGAAATGAGAACTGTGTTTGAAAATGATGTTCATACAGGATTCAAACACGGTGTTGCCAACTTTTGAATTATTTGGTTTCTTTAAAGCTCCTGGAATCATATTATTATCTGTAAATCCTAGCTTTCATTTAAAAAAAAAAAGATAAAAAAGGCAAGTTTCTAGCCCTCATAGTTGGTAGGAAAATCTTTAAAAAGTGATTTGAGTGCCACCTAAAGGCTCAAAAATCAGCAGAAAAATAAAATGAACCATTTTAAAATTAAAATCTCATGATTTCTAACCCAGTAGCATGTTTTGGGGGCCTGACTCATGATTTTTGAACAATGGGGATTAGCAGTACTGAATTACAACTAGCCAATATGGACAGGACCAAACCCTGTTTGAGCCTAGACAAAGCTGACAGCTGTTTTTGAGTATGGCTCTAACACAGTTTTTTCCCCACCCACAACAGCTGGACAAACTGTGTTAGAACCCTGCCATATTTGAACCCTGTTTTAACGTGTAACAATCAATCAATTTGCAAGGTCCTAGAGTGTAAGAGTGTAATAAGTAATAGCCAACATGCATGTGTCACAAACAAGTTATGCCAAACCAACCTAATTTCTTCCTTGAACAGGTTTACTGGCCTAGTGGATATGGGGAAACCAGTTGATGTGACATATCTTGATTTTAGTAAAGCTTTTGACCCAGTCCCACATGATATTTTCATAAGCAAACTAAGGAAATATGATCTAGATAAAATTACTATAAGGTGGGTGCATAAATGTTGAAAGACCGTACTCAACAGAACTCTTATCAGTTGTTCACTGTCAGACTGGGTGGATGTATCTAGTGGGGAGCTGCAGGGGTCTGTTCTAGGTCCGGTACTTTTCAGCATTTTCATTAATGACATGGATAATGGAGTGGGGAGTATACTTAACTGAACTGGAAGCAACATAAAATCTGCCTACAGGCAAAAATCAAAATCTGTAATGCTGTTGTCCTCACGGCTTTATGGGTGCAAAACATGAACCCTATTATCAATGGCACATTTAAAAGCTTGACAGTTTCCATTTGCAACACCTACAACAGTTGCTGGGCATCAAATGGCAGGACTGGGTTTACAATACGGAAGTTCGGTCAGCATCAAGATTCATTTGATCTGCACCCAGTTGAGATGGACTTGCCATGTAATTTGTATGCTTGAGACCCGTTTATCAAACCAAGTCTTATATTCTGAATTAAGCTCCAGCAATCGTAAGCGTGGAGCACAGATGAAATGCTTCAAAGGCACCATGAATCAAAATCTGCTCAAAACTAACATTTCTGACCTCTGAGCAGCTGGTGAGTGATCATATTGCATGGCCCTGCATTGTAAGGGAATCATGAGAAGAATCGTGTTGAGCAGCTGGAGGCACTGCACCAGACACAGAAACAATGTGCAACTCTATCAACACAGCTAGGCAAATGACTCTGTGGCTAGTGCAGTAAAAGTTGTTCTCTCCAAATTGGTCTATACAAACTGTGATTGTCAACATTGTCCTTGAAATCAAGGTGACTAGCATCATCAACATCAACATGCTTATAAAATTTACAGATGACACCCAGCTGGGAGGGGTTGCTAGCACTTTGGAGGGCATAAAAAATGACCTTGACAAATTGGAGATTTGGTCTGAAATCAACAAGATGAAATTCAATAGACACAAGTGCAAAGTACTTCACTTAGGAAGGAAAAATACAAAATGGGGAATAACTAACTAGGGACTAGTATTGTGAAAAAAGATCTGGGGTTTATAGTGGATCACAAATGCCATATGAGCCAACAGTGTGATGTCATTGCAAAAAAGGCTAATATAATTCTGGAGCGTATTAACAGGAGTGTCATATGTAACAGAGAGAGATAATTGTTCTACTCTGCAAAGAATTGGTAAGGCCTCTGCTGGAATACTGTGTCCAATTCTGGGGTGCTACTCTTTAGGAAAAGTATGGATAAATTGGTGAGAATCCAGAGGAGGGCAACAAAATAACAGTCTTCAAATATGTTAAGGGCTGTTATAAAGAGGATCATGATCAATTGTTCTCCATGTCCACTGAAGGTAAAACAGGAATTAATGGGCTTAATCTGCAGCAAGAGAGATTTAGACTAATATTAGGGGAAATGTTCCAGCTATAATGATAGTTAAATACTAAAATAATCTTCCAAAGGACACTGTGGAATCCCCATTATTGGAGGTTTTTAAGAACAGGTTAGACAAATGCCTGTCAGGGATGGTCTAGGTATACTTGGGCCTGCCTCACTGCAGGGGGGTTGGCTTAAATGACCTCTCAAGGTCCCATCCAGCTCTACTTTTTGATGATTCTGTGTTTTTGTAAAAATCAGTTCCCTATTCTGTGAATACAGGTTGTTAGGTTTTGAGAATCTTCTCTTGGCTCAAGTCCTAATGGAGACATTCCTCATGTAGGTGCCCAATTTGTCATTTGAAGTGTGAGTCTTGTGCCTCTTATCAATGTTTTGGTATATGTGCCTGCTAATGTAGTATGTACACCAAGTATACTCATTACTGGAACAGCTACTTCTATTTGCAGGCTTGTGGTCAAGTGCTTTGTTAATGTGCAGAAAATACACTAGGGTATTGCCCTCTAGTGGATGGAGGCCTGCAGAAAAGATATAAGTACTTCTGTCAACAGTGAATGGTTCTACTTTGAGTTCAGGTAGAAAAGTTGTTTCTTTTGATTTTGAAGGTCATTCTTTCAAGTCCCGTTGGAGACATGATCCTCATTCATGCAAAAGAATTCCTTCTGTTAAAGGGAGTGCAGTTTTTGTGATTCGAGTATGGACTCAGAGTAACAATTTATGGATTGTGTTATTGGCTCTGCCACTGACTCATTGTCTGATGTTGAACAGGTGATGTAATGTCTCTGTGTCTTGTTTTCCCATCTGTGAAATGAGAATAATTATACATAAATGCCCCATAGCAGTACTGTGAAGCTAAATTACTTAATATTTTGGTGACTTTTGGATGAAGAGTACTATATTGGTGCAAAGAACAATTATGAAAACTGTCACATCCTGTATCTATTTGTACCATATAATCAGGGATGTGAGAGTTACATGCGTGGCCTCAAAATTTGCCAGTTGGGGCAGCTTGTGCAAAACCTTCCTCTTCACCGCAGAAATCCATTTTTTGTGACAACTTTGCTGATTCTGGGCAGTTAGTGTTTGTATGCCTCTTCTTTACAAGGAATTCTAGATGTGCTCAGTGAACATGCTCTATAGCCATGAGAAGGAGCATGCCAGCTAGCAAGCCTTCTGAACATGCCTTGACTGGCTTGTCCCCTTCCCTTTAGGTTCTCCACATTCCTCCTGGCAGCCAGAAAGATGGGATCAGAGGCCCCATCCACCAGAAGGTGATTAGAGCCCCTTCTTCCTCTTTCCCCACACTCTCACTCCCCAGTCCCCAGTTTTTATGGCACACCAATATTGAATCCTGAATGGAAATTAGGAAGCAGCCTAAAATACATGGAAAAAACAATCACTTGGGTTTTATAAATTATAGCATACGTTAAATATAATACACTTGTTTAAAAAGATCTACTTTCCTAAAAGGTCTTTCTGTGCATCTTGTGCTTCCACAGAATATTCAGCTTCTAGTTTGCTGCAGAATTCATCACTGGAGTACTGCTGCAACTAGTGAGCCTTGGTGCAGAATATAGTATGCCCTTCAGTACTGAGCTCTGTAAAAATAATAGTGGTCAAATAGATGTGGTTAAATAGATAGAACTGAAGAACAGATATGTTCTGGAAGACTGATTATATTATTGGAGAAAACATATTGTAGAGTATCACATTATTCATGGAAGCCTACTTTCTGTGATGAATGCAAATGTTCTTTGCATTAAACCACAAGCATGCTGCAGCTAGACACAGCAGGGTTTGTTCATTCAGGCTGGAATTTTCAAAGGGGCCTAAAGGAGTTAGGAACTGAGACCCCATTGAGGTAGTTGAGTGTCTAACTACCTTTGAAAATTCCACCCTCAATGGAGTAGGTCCTTTTCAACCAGTGACTATCTAATCTATATGTCTTCTATCTAGATTCTTGCACCGCATCCCAAACCATGATAGCTTAGTACTTCTGATTTGGTGTTTGACTTGGGGTCAGCACTATTGTTACTGATTGTGGGACACAGTCACTGCAGAGTAGAGTGACAAATTCAGTGAGTAAGTGGCTGGTGGAGAAAGAAATGTACCATGTTTGGGTTTGGTGCAGGTATAGTCCCCAAGAAACCAGGGATCAGGTAGATGGTTGCAGCAGCAGTAGTTAGTACAGGTATGGGGGTGAAGAATAGGTAATGTGCCTGTGAGGGAAAAGAATATGCTGGCTGTGGAAACGAAAGGGAGGCTGCAAGCTTCAAGGAGGGAGGGGTAGGTTGGTGAGCTTCCTGGGAGAAAGTGAGAGTGTGGCGGGGAGCTGGAGAAGTGGTGAGAAGAAAGCTGAGAACTAAGGAACGAAAAAAAGAAACAGGCACCTTTTGTATCTCCAACTACCAGCTTGCTCCCCAGTTTTCAGAACCCCACTGTTCACTCCCTCCACAACCCATACAAATACACACAGAGACAGGTGTCCTGGTTTTACATTTCAGACTTCAGGGTCATGATATGTAAAGTGCACACCTCTTAAATAAAGATCAGATAAACTTCTTAAAGAGACACATTGGCTGTATCCCTAAAGTTCCAACATGCTGTTAATGCTGACTGAGATGATGCCCTCTGCAACCTTCCTGTAATAAAGCAACTGTTCCTACAAAAAGGTGGGCAGCAAAAATCCACAAGTGAAAAAAATCTTTTTTTAACTCCACAAAAGGTCAACTTGGATCTGTCACGGAGAGGTAAGGGAAACAGATTTTTTTTTTTAATGTAAGCAGATCAATCTTGGCAGCCTGCCAACACAATCCAAAACTGTGAGGTAACATCTTTAACACCCTACTAGGCTGAGGTGTAAACAGCAGGTACTACATGCATGACAAAGCATCATCTACTTTTGTGACAGTGCCTCATAAATACTGTGGAAAGAATGCCTCTCCATGCCAGTATTTATTGCACATAAATATTTGTAATAGTTGCTATGGCAGTTGAGAAAGGAAAGATTAAAATCAGGAAATGGTGAAAGCTGTCTGAAGACAAAGAAGTGTTTCCAGAGAGAATACAGAAAGCTCAAACCTTAGATGCCTTGTCCCCTGTAGTATCTGTATCTGTCTTTGATAAACGATATTCCCCCAAATGTGCCTTTATTAATTCAAGATGAAATATTTCTTACTGTCTGAGTTATGGGGCCTGATATTAAGAGGAGGCCTCTGATAATTGTGGGTGCCATTTGTAGCACTTAGACATCTACCGGATTGTATCTGAAATTTGGATGATGGGCCTAATTGACCAGGCTTAACTAATAATGTTGGGAATTTAGGGGAAAGCATCGAGGTGACCGAGACCTAGGTTCTGAGTCTGATTTTGTGTACTGCAGTGTAAATCGGGAAGCACTCCATGAAAGTCAGTGGAGTTCCACTAGTGTAAATGCCTGCAAATGACATGAGAATTGGGCCCTCAGTCTTAAAGGACAGTCCCATTGCTTTCCTGAGGGCAGCTGCTTTATGGACGAGGTTGCTGCCAAACCCCACATACAGTTTTATGGGGGGGAACTCCCACCTCAAGTGATGAATAATCTGAGATGCAGGGTGTGGACTGACTTCCCACTGTATTGAAAACTAGTCCTCTCCAGACACTAATATTTAATATACAGGATGGTTCTCACTTTCCGAATTATAACTCTGGCAGTTCTACACAAGTGTTACCTTTGGATTTTCAGCTGTCGTCTTGTATTTTTTTCCTACTGCTAAGCATAAGTATTTCTCATTTGCTGTTTCTGTGCTACAGTAAATGATTCTTTTGTAATAGCACCTTTAAGTTAAAAATGATTATAGTAGAATTGCTAATATTATACAGCCACGGTTACAATGCTCTGAGTATTATATGGAGGTGCCCATTAGCGCAGTTATAGTTAAGGGCTTGTCACAATTTCCATTATATAGTAAACCATTATTTTCAGGAATTTAGAACAAGGCTGTAAAAAAATAACTCGAGGCTGAGGCTTTGCACAGAAAGTCTCAGCCCATGAGAAAATTTTTGTCACAAATGTTGAAGGCAGTGAGTCTGCTCAGCCTATTTTTAAGTTATGAGAGTAAAAAATTAAGTATAGTAGTTCCAGGGTTTAAAACATTTATTTTCACACTCTGAAGGCCAAATTACTCTTGGAAGGAGCTGCCACTCATGTCAGTAGAAATCCTATGGCCAGATGCTGAGCCCTGCCTAAATCTTCTTTGTGCTGCTCCAGTGATGCAAAAGGAGCTCAAAGCTGTCTCGCACAGGTAGCTGAGAATTCCTCCAGCAAAGGGGAAATCTCAGGTGGTTTAAAGCCACCTTTATACTACCTCTCTCTGCCCCTTTGAGCATAGGTAAGAGGGTAGGGATGGGATGAAGAACTGTGCAATCTGGCTAATCTTCGGCCACTGGAATTGTCCAAATAGAGCCACTCCAGCTTTCATAACCTTTATATTGCTCTAAATTATAGTATAGGTCATTTTGTTCTCCAGCAGTGTTAAGATCTTAGAAATGGAAAGCTGGTTTATAGCCATTTCCTTCTCTACGACTGAGTTGCACTGAGCATCTAGCCCCATCTGCACATCCAAGGTGAAATTTTGCTTCCAGAGTACTTTTTCTTTGTTTCTTTAAATGTAATGTTCTAAGCAGTTAGACAAGAATGTGTGTTCAGAGTATTTGAGTGTCTTTCTTAGTTCCTGAAAATATTAAATTATTACATTTTAAATATAGCATCTAACTACAGATCAAAGGTTACATTTCAAATGCTCATGCAAACTTGAGCTTGCAATATTTGTATGGACACATTTTTTTGTGTTAAAAAAATCCCATATTTTTTAACACAAATCAGGGAATGGTAAATGGGTATTTTTGCATACAGTTACCCAAATTGTAAGAGCATTTTCCTGTTTTCACCCACAAATCCTGGATAGGTAGGTGCAACCCATTTGAAAAATTATTCCTATGAGTTTTCCAAAGATTTTCTAATATGTATTAACTTTGAGCTCATACCCTTGTACTACAGCTGTTGCTTCTCCTTCATCATCATTTATTATTTATCTATTATACTATTGATTATTATAATTATTATTACTACCCCCTAAATGTGCTAGGCAAAAAAGAAATGAGACACACACACATTCTGCTTCGAGGTTCTTGCAGTCTAATTATAGATGTGACAGAATACGTAAGAACAGCAAACACTGGATAGAAGAGAATTACTGATATTGATACACTGAATTATGATATATGCTAGGAAGTGTCAGATCAGTTTGTGGATTGAATGCTATAAATGAGCCATTAATGTAATGATTCCAAAATAGATGTTAAAATCTTTTGGTGGAATGCTCTGCATTTCAGAGTTGCTTAGATACCGACAGTTATTCCACACTGGACATGACTTTAGGTAGTTTGTACTGCAAATTTCTGTGTGGCTCGAAAGCTTGTCTCTCTCACCGACAGAAGTTGGTCCAATAAAAGATATTACCTCACCCAGCTTTGTCTCTCTAATATCTGGGACTGACATGGCTACAATTGTGCTGCATACAACTTCTCTCCCAGTAAGTCAACACAGAATATCTCCTTATAAACCATGCTGTAGTTTAATTGTTTGAAGTCATATCTTTGTTGTACAGAGGCAAGAAAAGTTGCTTATTATCAGACTTCAGACCCTTATTTTCTTCATCTCTACCTAAAAAAAAGTATATGTCAAATTTGAAGTTGTGCTTCCATTATTCTCTAGAGTAAATTGTCATTCTTTGTTCTCCATCTTAAAATAAAACAAAATAAAATAAATAATGGCCAAGATATGAACCGGTCCAAATCTGGTGGATCTAGTTTTGGCAAAACTTTGTTTGATATCATGTCTGAGTAAAGACTGTAAAATATGTCCCTGTGTTTTAAAAATCTATATCATGCTTTATAAATCATATAGGTATCATCATGTCAGGAGGTGTTTGAAATCATGTCGGTATCCGTTCCACTGATGATATATTGGCTCTTAAAGGCCTAATCTGCTATCAAATAAAATATCCCTTTCATGTGAATTAGTATTGTTTTGGCTTTGAAACTGATTGGTATAATAACAATAATGCCACTTAGTTATCATCATTGTTCCAAAAAAGCAACTACAATATCAGAGGAGTGTGCTGTATACCTTTTAATAATAGTAATAATAACAAGCATTATAAACTGTTTCTCCCTGCATATCTAATCTGTGACAGTTAATACTTTAATTTCAAAATAAACATGAAATGCAAAAAATGATATCAATAGGGACGCAATGTATAAAATGTATAGACCTGGTGACTGAGAATTCCACTTTATTCACTGGCACTGGGCAAATGGTATAACCTGCAACTCTGACTTTGTCCCTCAGTAAAATGGGTTTAATGATACCTACTTCAAGAGGGGGCTTTTGCATCTGTTTGTAAAGCATTTTGAGTTCCTCCAATGAAAATTGCTATGTGAATGCAAAGACTTTTTATTACAGTTAATTCATTTATTTTCCAGAAATATAAAATCAAGGCTACTTCAGTGTCCTTTGTACCTAGAAGTTTCTCGGGTCCCCAAAGACTCATTTTTCATTCAATTTGTGTTACGGCACTTAGAAATAACCTTACCATTGTGGGCTTAAATCAGACTCTGTACAGTAATTTAACACAGTTCTGTATTATTTAATAGATGATTTCATTGTTTTCGAGTGTATACCATGCCACATTTCAATAAGGGTTAGTTTTGCCATAAAATGTGGTCAAGTAATCTAAACTTTTTGTGTAAACCATCAAGAAAATAGCTGCATTTAAGGGTTTTGATTCATTTGAACTTTGTGGATTTGGACAAAACTGCTTGCTGTTTGTGGAGGTGATAATAGCCTATTTAAAAATATTGTTTGAGTTTAAATTCAAGTCACAAATCAGCACTTACACTGCTGAGTGAACTGCTACAACTGATAAAACTTAGAAGACTTGATTTTATTTTACACACAAAAAATATTTCACTTTTCATTTTTTTAATGGAGAAAAAAGCATGTAACTTGTGTAGGTGTTCAAGTGCATCAATGCTCTGTTTTAATTAAGATAAAGCATTTTGTTTGCATATGTAAAGCAAATGTAATAAAAAGGAAACTCACTGTCACCAAAGCTGAAAACAAGGGACTTTGGAAAATATATGCTGATATATAACTGGCTTAGAATTTCCTTCATTTTGCAAAGCCACGAGCCACATGCATCAGCTCACCGCAAAGTCATTAGGTCTTTTTAAGCTCAGATGAAAAACATTAACAAATACCACAAAAGGCTTTAGTATGGCCCCTTTGTTCATTCACATATGGCAGTTTATAACTCCTGCTCCACTTGGGTCGTGTGTTTGTTTAAGCTGCCTCCATCAGGCCAGCCCTGAAAGAACAAAAGACATCTTGAGCGATCCTAAGCAGGAAATGGGCTAATCTAAACACGGTTTGTGACACTATAAGTAGAATAGAAGAGGGAGGGATTGATTAGTCATTAATGTCCAATTGACTCCATATGGATGTTGCAATAATAAGGCCTTTTTCAGTGCAGTAGCAGAGTTATTGAATTAGAGGTTTATGTTTCCTCAGAGCTGACCTTAGGGAATTCCGTTTTGGTTCTTCTTGTTGATGTTTAAAGAGAATGGAGTCTCTAATAGGGAAAATAGAAGCATTATCTGCAGTAACACTTGCTAAGAATATCATAACTGAGTGTTGCATTAATATAAGAGAGGGGTTTTAGCCTCTGCTACAGTATGTTTTTAATTCTTAGCATTTACTTAGCATGTTTATATGTCTTCGGAGGTGAAATATTTTAGATCCTATTAAAATGTTACAATTAATTTAATAAATCAGTCATACTTTCCTCAGGTTCTTTTCCCTTCCAGGCTCCAAGTACTCTTCATGAGAAATGTTGGACCTTAGAATCCCAGCTGAATAATATTTGTTTAGTGTTTGGAATGAAGGCAGCCTGGTGAGCAGACACTGCCATGCAGGATACCTGTGCCTCAGAGTGACTACAGACCTCACACCCCTTGGGCTAGTGATTTCTCTGTTCCGTTGTTAGCATTGCAGAGCGTCTCACACCAGACAATTGATGGAAGTAGGATTTGACAGTGGCTCTTAAGTGCCCATATATTCTACCTTCCTTGCTGGTAATAAAGTGTCATCTACGTGTGGATTGGGATATAAAGAAAATAAAGAGGTAAAAAGGCAGAGAAGGGATAAGAAACATGTCTATAAACCTAGGCCCTAACTTGGATCAGTCTTTATATTCTGCTATCAAGCAGAAAATTTTGTCACATTTTGCAGAATCAGCCGTATGAATTTGTATCTAAAAATATTCATTCAATGAAAAGGTATTTGTTGTATTTTTCAACTCTCTAAAGCTTTTGGCCATCCATTAATTTCAGATGTGTTTTTGTTTGTAATGCTTGTAAAAATATCAGATAAGCTGTACTGGAGGCTGCCATCCTCTCTCCACAGAAGACATGCAGAACAGAGAGTTGCAAAGTCATTTTTTTCACTCTACCCTATTTTATCCTTACCTATATTCTGGGGGGATCCATCTCTGAGAACAAGTGTACAATTCCAGTTTCAATGCCCATTCAGTCCTCAGCGTCACTCCTGTAACCAGCAATAGCAATGCTAGTAGTTCATATTGGCATGAAGTATTTTATGATGTGGCCACCAGAGTCTCCTATTTGCCCAAAAAGAGGGCAGGGCAGGACAGCACCTGGAGGCTATAAAGGATCAGAGAGATGTTGAAGTCAATTGGAGTTTTGTTATTAACTTCAACAGAGCCATGATTTCAGCCACAGAAGACCATCCCTGCTCTAAAGAGCTTACAGTCTAAAAGTAAAGACAGACAAACAGATACAGGCAAACAACAAACAAACAATATGTCAAAAGTTACAGTACAGTTTTCCCAACGTCCCACTCACATGGCAATACTTTTCCCCACCCTCTCCTCTGTCCAGATGCTGACCAAATTTCTTCCCAGCCCTATCCACGGAAAGCACCCTCTTTCTCCCCTATCTAGCCCCCTAGAAAAACACTTTGCCTCATCTAGTTGTAGAAGATTTTTTAAAGTTTAAGTGCTTGTCCGGATCAAGCCCATAGTATTTTAGCTTCCCCTTCATTTTTTACTATCCATTGACCATGTATAGTCTTCCTACGCTAATCCTGAATTTAACTCCTCCGGAGGAGTTAAACACTGTGCAGCTACAAAAAGTGATCACAGTCGTCCAATCTGCTCTGTGTTTTGTATTATCTCATCCATGGCTCAGCCCAACAGAAGCTGAAGGAGCTGGAAAGCAAAACAGCCCTACACCCTTAGAAGCTGAAAGTGTCACTTCTAGTATAGCCCCAGCCTCTGCTGGGCTGAAGAGGAGATTTCCCTGCCAACTAAGCCAATAGGGCAGCCAAATCTTGTTTTTGTAAAAATTTTGAATCGCAACCAAACTCCTCGTTCTGGAAGTCAAACTGCCATTCTGTGACTATTATGAACAGTATGAACAGTACACTGGTGAATGGCCCATTAGTCACCACAGACACACAATTGTTTTAACTTTCCCCCAGTTAGTAATGTATTTTGTACATATTATTTTGCAGAGGGATTTTATTAGATAATGATGAGTAAATTCTCCCTATGAACCAGAACTAAAATCCCTACCACTTTACAGTCTTCCATATCCTTTGCTCTTCAAATTCCAGAATAGTCTCTCTTTTGTTTCTGGATCACTCATTATTGTAACTATCAGCACAAAACAAGAACGTGGTTTGTAAAACTTGTTGAAATTCTGTCTGTGGGTGAAAGAGCTTTTTTGATATTTGATTGACAGGCTGAAGTTGTTTAGAGCTGGCTTGCAGTTTGAAATATTGTTATTGTTATGGGTTTCAACCTGCAAGACCACATTTTACATCTGTGTCTTTTATATCATTAAAGCCTTAGTTATAGCCTCAGTGAACATTAAGAATTTTTGCTCTCCGGTTATAATACCTTTTGCAAACAGAAGCATTTTCTGTAATGTACAGTATGTTGAACATACTCCTGCACTTGTGGGACACAGGACAGACAGGTTGGGTGATTGTTAATTATTTTTAGAAGCTCATTTTGCACAGATTCTTTTGTGAGAGCCCTTGGGCCTCATAGTCACTCAAAGATCAAGCAGAGAAAAGCTCAACTTTTTTCGGCTGCCTTTTCCAATCCTTCGGGTATGGACTTGCTCAAAGGAGATGCATCACAAGCTTTGTGTCCTTTTTGAGATGTTTGCAGTTTACTACTACTGTAATTAAGGATTGTTTTCTAAAAAAATAAATTAAAGTAGATTACAAGGATTATAGTTTCATCTTCCTATTCCAAATTATAATCTCTCCAAATAAAGAATTCAGTCCTACAAAAGTCATATTGAAGTATATTGGACTTTTTCCTGCATCAGAACCAGAGGATCAGGCCAAAACTTTATTAGAAAGACCTAAAGACAAACCCATTGGCCAACTGTACATATTGGTGCAATCAAAAATTTATAGAGCTTTTTCCTAACCATGCCAACTGTATATAAACACAGTCGCTTGTAACTGGCATGGTGTAGCAGTTATGTAAATCAAGACAATTGTATTTTAAATACTAAGTTTTTTTTTTTTAAATCAGTTTTGAAATTTGTGTGGTGTTATTATCTTGGTTACTCCTGCAGGCACAAAAGCTGACCATAACAAGGGAATTCAGTGTTTTACTTTTAGAGACTATATGATGCATTGTACCTCTCCAAAGTAACTCTTTTCATTTGTATACAGTGCTCAAAGCTAAAGGTTGTTTTCCTGATCCCCCTATGGTGTTCTATGAGCATGTTTTGCATGCAATTGTTTCAGACTATAGTAGTTTCCTCCTTTATTTAATTATTGATCATTATACTGTAATTACAGACATAAGGAGCCAGATGCTCCCTTCTGCTTATGCTGTTGGAGTGGAGCAATATCACTGGAAATATGGCAGGGAATGTGAAGTTGGGCAGCAGTGTCACCTGTCTCGTGAGAACAGGGAAATTTAACTTCAGAAATACTGCAAGGGAGCAGCAGGGAAGGAGCTTGTGAGGCAATCCAGGAATGGGCCAGTAGATCCACCACTGTGTGGATCTACGGGCCTAAAATCTGATGATGGGGGAGGGCCCGGCGTATAGTAATGGGCTGTAGTGGCAGTGAAACTGTTAAGCAGCCATCTGCATCGTACCAGTAGGTTGAGAAAAGATTTCACACACACACCCCGCAGCCTTTCTTAGTTCTTCTGTGACAAATCCATTTATTTGTATAGTGGTGGTGGAATGTATGAGTGCAGCATTTGGCCCAAGGATAGATAGACCCCCCTTTTCCCCATTTCAGGTAAACAGAAATTCTTGGAAGGTTTGTGGCCACTCCCTCATGATTAAACCCTCCCATAAATTTGGGCCACTTGTACTCTCTTCAGTCTGTGCCAGGCTTGAGGGAAGCTGGCAGGAAGGTGGGAAGGAAGCTCATTGACACTGATCCAGCTAAGTACTTAGGCATGTGAGTAGTTCCAAGGACCATTTATGCGCTTTGTTAGGGATGTGCTTAAGCACTTTGCTGAATTGGACTATAACAAGGAGCATGTTCATGAAGGTAGAAGGTGTAAAATCATTATACATGTCACAGTTCAGGGCAACTACACCTGTATTTACCCTCCATGGTCCACCAAGGGCACCCACTTTTAGGTTCCTAGATCCTCAGCAGTCCCCTTTCTTGAGTAGAAACCCATATCTCTCTCCATCCTGACTGGGTTTTTTTCTAGGCTGCATAGTTCTCTGTCAACAATATATATTCCCAGCAAGCCAAACTGCCTAAACAAGCCAGTTTCTGTGCCTTGTTTTCTCTTCAGAGGCTTTTAACAATTGTAATTGACAGTAGTCACTAGTTACTACACAGCTCTTTTTATAAGTAAGTACATTTATTCTTAAGATGAAAGCATTAAAGAAAAACACATTAAAAATAATAAAAGAACCTACACACACACAAAAATATTTATCAGAGGTGACCCTAATCTCAGGTTCTGTTAGGTGTTAATCCTTCAAAATCCACAACTGGGCATTCCATATGGTTACAAGTTCATAACTGTCTCAGATTCAAAACCAGAACAACCATGAATAGTTCAGGCCAGATCTACACTCAGAAGTTAAATCGGGGAGGTGGAGAGGTGGACTAACTACGTCAACAAGAGAGCCCCTCCTGTCGCTGTAGTGTCTACACTGAAGCTCTACATCTGTGCTGCTGCAGCATTTCAAGGGTAGACAAGCCCTTAGGCTTTACTTTATATAGCTTGGATCTTTGATCATGGCCTTGTATAACAGGTAATCAGCAGATAAAAAGTCCACTCCTAAGAGCAAAGCTTCAAAAGGCTCGGTTTTAGCATAACCAGAGGTGGGGGATTTGCATTTACCCATCCACTATATATCTACCAGGAAATCCACTTCACACGCATTGTCCCAAAAGTCTATTCTTGTCTGACACATTGTTCACTATTGGCCTTCCATCACATCTCCACTCTAGAGCGGTTACATCAAATCCTGGCCCACAATAATTCATGAACTTTGTGTTTAGTACAATGGACCCAAAGATACTGTACTTAAACTGAATTCAGGAAATTCAGGAAATTGCCTTATCAATCAGCTGGGTAGAACTATTTTTTCCCCTCTTTTCCTTTTCTATCAGTGGAGCTGATTGAATAACTTGTTGCAAATTTTGACAATTTTGTATAGAATAATTATTCATATATTTTTCATTTGTCAACTAGCTTCATAATGCTGCATTATCATAGCATAGTTGTTGCAAATGTTGGTATTTTAAAAAAATTGAATAATTATATATACATTTTTCTGTTATTTGTGTCAGTCCTACTTATTAGAATTAAGTCACTAAACCACAGTAGCATAGGAAACCCCAATTAAAAATATCCTAATTTTAAAATAAAGATATATTCTATTTGAGATGACGTGCAGGAAGAGTCTGATCAAGAGCCCATTTGAAGACAGGGCTCCTGTTGACTCCAGTTGCCTTTGGATTAAGTCCTAAAAGCACATCTTTATCTTCACTCAGCAAAACCACTACTCCCTATTGCAAAAGAGAGAGAGAGCAGCAATTGTAACCATCTGTAAATGCTGAACACCTGTGGCACAGTAGTTAACTCAGAATAATATTAAAATATTTTTGCATCTGACATTTGCTGCAAACCTGTCTTCTTTTATGTGCACACATGTAAGTATATAAATTGCTGAATCAGTGTCAGTTGTAAAGTAATGGCATTGAGGGCATCATAAATTTCCACAGTGATCCTCAGGAGAAGACACTGTCGTATCCGAATGAGTGTTTTGCTTCCAGGGTAATGTATGTCTTCATCTGGCCCAGCAGTCAGCATATTGCCCTGTGTTGATGGATATTGTCCGCTTGAAACTACACTACATTTCACTGCACAATAAACATGGCTGTCAACGCCATATAAAGTGAAATCAATTTATCCTGTATGGTCAGTGCCTTTTAAATGAAATTAATGTACTGTGGGCATGGTGGCAAAAAGGTAGTGTATTAGTTATGCATCCTCTGTGCTAAGACTTTTTTCATGTAAATGAATTGCCTACATGGAATTAAATTGTTGTGTATATAAAGTATGGTGTTTTCCCAGTAAATTAGCAAAATTAGGATTCTACATAATTAAAAACTATAAGCCAGTCATTGAAGACAATAGAACAACGACACTTTGCAGAAGCTAAGTATCTGACCTTATATTTTTGTTTGATATAAATTACCTTCACACTGCTACAGAAAAATAATGAGGCATTTTATTGTGCTAATTTATTGTCATGTTTTGACACAATCACCTTTTTGTTTTTATCAAAGCAGTGGATAACATGAGTGTAGAGTGTGGAAGCCTACAATAAAATTGTGTCACTTTTCTCCTGTACAACCTTTTCTTCCTCTGTGTTCACAGCTATGTTCCAGCCTTAAAAGTGTAATTTACAATTATGATTCCAAAAGTTTCAGGACAAGGACATCACATCTCAGCTATATCAGGCAGTTCCTACCACCTGATGTTCAGTTGTGTGCACTCTAATGTACAGTAAAGCTTAGACTGCTTGTTGTCAAGAAAACTGAGCTTGGGTGCAGCCCAAGATCCATCACAGGTTAGAGCACGCACAGCTGAATTGGAGGTGGGTAATGGCAGGCCATCAGGATTCACTAAAGTATCATTGTCAAGGGGAACCCAATGTACTAGTCACACCAACCTATTGCTCTGGTATTAGCATGCATACCCGTTGACTGCAAACTACCGTATTACAGATGCGTGGCTTAATCCTGCAAGATGCTGTCATTGAAATAAATTTGAATTGAGGATGCTCAGCCCCCAGCAGAATCAGACCTATATAATGTGCAACATGTACCTACAGATTAAGAATATGCTGTATAATTTATTATGAAATGTTTGGCTATGTTCCACTGCACAAGCAGCAGAGTCATTGTGAAGTACTTGTGTGAGCAGTTCTACATCACAGATGATCTTCACGTGTAACTTTTATACACATGCACCCATGGAGCGTACAAAATGTACACGCAGTAGTAGAACCCAGAACTGGAACTTGGTCTAGTCTTTGGTACCTTGACAGAAGAAAAATATAATTTTCAATACAAACAATTTGTTGGCTAATACAGGTATTGTAGATCTTGTTAAGATTGCCTTCGGAAGATTACATTGGAATTATGAAATTAGGTCTATTTTATCTCCTCTTATAGCTCTGGAAGCAAGAAGGGGGAGTTGGGGAGAGAGAGAAAAAAAATGAAGCTAAAATGAAGAAGGCATAGGAAGTTGTTTTTGTAATCAAAATAATAATGCTTTGCATCCATCTTGTTTCTTCCTGCCTTGATATTACAGGAAGTAAAGCAATGAATGGCTCTGCAGCTAAACTACAGCAGTATTATTGTTGGCCAACAGGAGGTGCCACTGTGGCTGAAGCTCGAGTCTACAGGGACGCACGGGGCCGAGCCAGTAGTGAACCGCATATCAAGCGACCAATGAACGCTTTCATGGTTTGGGCAAAGGATGAACGCAGAAAAATTCTCCAAGCTTTTCCTGACATGCACAACTCCAATATTAGCAAAATCCTAGGTGAGTACCAGACAATAAATATATTGTGACTGATGTAGATGTGGCGGCGAATGAGGACAAATGCAGGGATGGATATTTAGGAACAGGCCACAATTTATTAAACTTAACACAGGGGCACTACCCATCCTGTCACCCATACTCTCACCAGCATTTTAAGTGGTTCCAATACGGGTTACATGGATACTCCATATAACTATCTTGGCCTATGACTCAACATGCTCTTCTGAGTCTTATCACCTCCCTTCCTGCGTAAGCAGGACCGGGGATACTAAAAAACAGGGGAGTTGGGGAGAGGACCTTGGCCCGTGAAGGCCATAAGATTTTCCGCTATCCCACAAGCACAAGGCCCGTCAATAAAAATCTCAGGTCTTTTACTTCTGGGAGCCATTCCTTTTAACCACACTGGAAACCACCCACAAACTGTGAAGAACTAACATCCTTTCCAAGTACTATCATCAATTGTTAAATCCTATTACTATTTAACTTAACTGTGCCTCCAGGGTGCTGTGAGGAAGGCGAAAAACTTCCCAGGTGCCAACAGGAAGAAAAAATTTCTTTCCTAACCCCAAAACAGCTGATTGGTCAGATCTGCTGTATCCATAAAACACAGCTCCGAGGCTATTGGTACGGGGTAGAGAGGATGGGGCTGCTGGGAATGTAGCAAAAAGAGGCTCCACTTAGCTCAGGCTAGGGTAGGGTGAGGGACCAATCAGCTCCTTTCCTTCCCCTATTAGCTAATGAATGGCAGAGACTCTGCAAGGGAGGGACAGCCCAGTGTCCCCTCTGTGTATTCTCCTTCATTCAGCTAGGGCTGTCCCAATTGCCAGTTTACTGTAACAATGGCTCCTGGGTAAAGTGACCCATTGCATGATCACATCAGAAATAATTTGAACTCAAGAGGTCACAATTCATGCAAATGGAAACTGTGCTTCTTATGGTAACATTAATAATTTTGGAAATATGTTTAATACAAATCCAAGATAAAAATTCATGTCAGAGAATTAAAAGTCAGAAATGAATTATTGGTCAGCAAGTTTCATAACACCTGAAAGAGCATATATTCAATGCATATTTTCTTTAAAAAATAAGGTAATGTTTTAATGAAACATATATCGATGTTAGAAGAAAAAATAGGAGGAAACACTTGCATTACACAATTAAAATATTACTTAATATTAACAATTCAGAAGTAATATTTAACGTGTATACACATGTGATATGGGCATACGCCAATACATGAGTTTTGCCACTGTGCAAATAAATTGGCTGATTTTTTTAGACATTGTGAGTCAATGACCTCTCTGGAGAATTAGAAACATACGTGAGAATGAGTGGTGAAATGTTAAAACATATATTTGTTCTCTGAGTCTTTGAAGTGAAAGATGGATTCTGAATGTAACTCATAATAAATAACAGTAAAAATCAAGTTTCATCTGTAATCATTTTATTGTAAACTTTTGAGTTGAAGTGCATTTTTAACAAAGCTGTTTCTCGTGCATTTGTTATTTCTGTCAGAGGCAAAAAGACATTCTAGAAATAAATGTTACTCTGTCCTAAAACTTTTAGTATCTCACTTAGAAGTTCTCATATTTTTGTCTGCCATTTTAAATAAGTTATATGAATAGCCTTTCAGTTTTGTATAAACCCTGCACTGTTTCAATGTTGGCAGCCATGGGGAATCTATATTATTTGTGTGCATTCTGTGAAAAAACTATTAGGAATATAGTAACTGTATTCATTAAAATGTAAACTTTCAGCATAAATATATCAGAAGTGCCAGCAATCGTGTGTTTGTTAACCATAGAATTAACCTGTCATAAATAAGTCTATCTCCATATAATATCTGTGCAACTTTTCCAGGACAATGAGAAAAGAGTCTGAATTATTAGAACTGACACAGAACATTGCTGGCTATGGATAATATTTATACAACTTTTCCATTTGTTGATGTATGAAAAATCTTGGTAAAAGAATAGCTTCCACCCACGGTTACCGCAGCTGTAATAGTTTTATCCAGCTGAAAGACACCAAAAAGCTACTTTCTGCATTGCTTACCCAAAACAACCCCCCAAAACCTACCCTCTCTCCAAGTGTTTAGATCATTCTTTATAAACAATACAAGGGAGCTGAATAGTTTTTCCTCTTCCTGTATAAACTGTATTAGAATTTTTTACTACTTTTATTGGCTCAGCTTTCAATGAACGTTTACAATACTTAAAGTGGTGTATATAACTGCAAATGTGCTTTCCTTTAAAAAAATAACTTTCTAAGTGCAGTTCAATACATTCATTTCATCTGGCCAGACAAAAATATGCATAATAGGATTTAAAATATTGGAGAGTGCTAATAGTATGCCAAGGTTGTATCAAAGTGCAACTAAATTAAAGACGTCTTATTAGTAAGGGGTTGTTTGTAATTCTGTGAATGTGAGCTTTTCATAAGTTTTCCTTGCTAAGTAGCACAGTATTAATATCCATTATTAGAAATTTATAAGCTATGTTCTTAAGAACTCTTGGAGAAGCATGCATACATGACCAATGTGATAAGCTTTTAAGATCAACAAAATGACAGTAGACCCAACCTGACTCTAGTGATGTGCATTTTAATAAATAGCTCACAGAATTATTCTCAGGTCAAAAGGTCAATATTGTAAAGAATAATTGAAAAAAATTGTTATGGACACAAGATCCATATTTTCAAATGCAACTATTGATTTTAAATGACTCAATTGTTAGGTGTCTGACTGGAAACAATTTAAAGGAGCTGGATTTTCAGAAAGTGGGTGATCTGCACTCTCTGGAAGTCATGCCCCTTTGAGGTGTCTCAAATTGGGTGCCCAAAATAGCTAATCACTTTTGAAAATCTTGGCCAAAGACAGTTTTTTTAAATGCTGGTGAACTTGTTATACAAGGTGGCCAAAAAAAAAAAAGTGTGTTTCTCAATGCCTATAACTAGAACTCACTCTGCCTTGCTTGAGCATCATGTTTTTATATATAGGCTCTCGCTGGAAATCCATGTCTAATCAAGAGAAACAACCTTACTATGAAGAACAGGCACGGCTAAGTAAAATCCATCTAGAGAAGTACCCTAACTACAAATACAAACCTCGACCAAAACGCACCTGTATTGTTGATGGCAAGAAACTGCGTATTGGAGAATATAAACAACTGATGAGGTCTCGAAGACAGGAGATGAGGCAGTTTTTTACTGTGGGGTAAGTATTATTATTGCTGTTGCTGTTTTTTTCAATGTAGTACCATGATGGTTTTTCAAACAAATGGACAGTTCTCCTTACCTGAAGAGTTTACAAGTTAAGGGAGCAATCTGCAAAATCTTGCTAACACACCTAGGATTTACTATTGAACATAGAATTACCAGCCACGTACTGTACTCTTTGATTAACAATGGGCCTGATTCCAGAACTCTTTGAAAACAATCGGACTCCGTTCATTGGCCTCAGAGCATTTTTAATCAGGCCATATGTGGGTTAGTAGCGAGCCCTGCCCTCAGTAGCGATGGTTTCCAGGATTAGTCCCAGGATTAAAACTGGAACAACAGGAAAAAGTAGAAAAGGAGTGTTAGAGAGGACAAGGGTGATTTAGGGAGGGGAGGACTAGGGAGATTTAATAAGAGATTTAGGGAGGGGAGGACTAGGGAGAAGATAGTAAGATTATGCAGAAGCCTGGGTGAATGATACGCACATCTTGAAGGCACCTAATATTTTTTTTTGTTATGTATTATTGTGGTATACAATATTCCTTGAAGAAATGTGTTGTGAGAAAGGACTTAAAGTATAGGGATAGATCAGCCAGGTTTCCAGTTCAGAATGTATGGCACTAAAAAAAAAATCCCACTACAGTTTTAATCATACTTTGTGTTATAAATACAGTGGAAGGTAATACTGTTAAATGACATCTAGAATTTTGAACAGGATGCAATGCTATGACAGTTCTCCAGATTCAGGATAGAAAGCCCACTGATGCAAACAATTGCATCAGAACTGATTTATCTCTTCCATTCGCTTCTGAATTAATTTGTGATGCTCTGTGCCAGGGTACGATGTTTCTGGTAGTTTAAAAAGAGCCTAAAAGCTATCTTCCCAGCCAGCCCTTCCAAATTCACAATGTTCTGCTTAGTTCTCTAATCATAATAATCTCCTTTTATTGTGTGCTTTGCTACCAGATAATTGACCTTGACATCAGTTATGTGCCCTGATTTTTGGGATGTGGAACTCTCTGTTGCAGTCAATTATTTATTGGTACAGCCTGCAACAATGTAGACTTTTTGTTAAATCTAGAAGTATTTTCATATTTTGAAATATGATGAGATAATATAACTTTCGAGTCTGTAATATGATGCTGTTAGCTTACTCTGCACTAATAGTTGTTTACTAATAAGCTGTCACAGAAATTGTACAGGTTTCAGACTCTGCCTGTTGGTATGCATACTTCCACCTTTTCATGTTCTCTGTATGTATAAATATCCCCTGTCTGTGTGTTCCATTCTATGCATCCGAAGAAGTGAGCTGTAGCTCACGAAAGCTCATGCTTAAATAAATTTGTTAGTCTTTAAGGTGCCACAAGTACTCCTGGTTTTTTTGCAGAAATTGTACAGATTCACATCTGAATTGACATAGCATATCACAAATGATCTTCAGCTCAAAGGAGTGAAATTCTAGCCCACCTCTTCCAAGGCAGATTAACAGTCAAATCATATCAATACAATACATTTTCAAGATCCAAAAGCAGCAATGTGGTTAAATTAAATAAAGGAATGGGAGAATAATAGCATGACAGTGAGAGAAATGATAATGGAAGAATCGGTTGCTAATTCAAAGCAAAATTAAGCTGCAGCATTGTAGGGATCAGAGGAGCAGGTAGAATAAGGAGGTCAGGATTAAGAATTATTCCGTAGAAAAGTGAATGACACAATGACTGTTTTTCAAAACACTAAAAACTATTCCCCATGAACCCAATGACCCAAGTTAACCTTAATGTCTCCTTGTGATATATCACAAAGAATTATGAGAGGCAACATGGGAATTTAATCATTTTTCTAAATACATGAGTCCTGATTCTTCTAATTTACACTATGACCTCTTAACACCCATCTGGCAGAAAAAAGAGGCCTTAAAGTGAGTGTAAATTACATTTATATTGATATGATTTGAATGTAATTTACAACCACTTTACGATTCCTTTACAAAGCTAAAGATGTATAACGGAAACTTAGTGTAAGAGGGAATCGGCCCTTGGTTGGAAACATGAATATGAAAACGCATTACATGGATTAGTCAAAGGTGACAAAGAATTCATGTCTTTGTTCCATCTGTATTTAAATTTGGGAGCTGAGGAGACCTAGAATGTGTGTGGTTCTTCTGAATTTGTTTTTACAGGGTTTCTTTTGTGGTTGTTTGACCTTTCACAGCAAAAAAAATCCCACTGTTTTTTCCCCAGAAAAACAAACAAACAAACAAACAAACCAAAACCCACTGAAAACACCAAGTGAGAAACTGGAAAAAAAAAATCTGAAATGAAACACAAAACTCATACTATATGATTCACGTGGTAAGAATATTTATTCTTAAATATAAAAAGTTTATATATTGTCCAAAACAAAAAGCTTCCAATTAAAGTAAAATACTGTGCCACAACAATAGAGTCTCCAGTCAACTAACTAATTAGGCTTACCCTGCTTTCATCTACTTATTTGCTTTGTCAAAGTCCAGCCTATTATGAAGTTTCAACTAAACAACACTGTGGGCCCAAATCCCTCAAATATGCCATAGTTTAGCACCATTTTAATGTAACAAACAGTACACAACCTTGTTCACAAATGCAGATTCATATTCAAATTATAGGTCAATCTTCAGAGCAGAGTTTGTTGAGAAATAGTTTTCCCATCCTGCAAATATGTTCAATACTCTGAAAATTGTTATCAACCCAAAGCAGGACAAAAAGTTTAAATCTCAAATTTTTGTGAACCAAAAAATCAAAGAACTGTTTGGTTTGGGTTGATTGAAATGTGTTGCTTTGATTGAGACCTTTTAGATTTTTTAATCTTTTTTTTCTTCAGTTGAATTAGCTTAAATTTACAAACAAAAAGTCATTTTGAACCAGAAAAAAACATTTTTTTGTTTAAAAATAGCAAAACACTTCATTGCAACAATGTAGACTTTTTTCAAAAACTTTTAAAGTCAGGAGATTCAGTGAAATACCCTGTATCACAAATTGTCTCAGGTTAAACAAATTGGCATTTTTGATGAAAAAAAGTTTTGTCAAAAAATTTCCAACTAGCTCTACGTCAGAGTGAAATCAGAGCCTAATGTTTCTAAGATCAGAAATCTTTCAAATGTATTTTCTGTTTACCTAAATTCTTCAGAGTGGAATAGAAATAGAAAAGACAAACTAAAACGAGAAGACCCAAATAAAATCCTCAAACCCCACAGGGTTGTTTGATTTGGTTTTTTTTCTGTGAGAAAAAACAAAACTCAGGTTTTATAATTCTAGTTTCTTCTCATGAGGGGTTCTGTTGGTCCTTTTCCTGAGTGTTGTTTTAGATCCCGTAAAAAGAGTTTACAGTGGGCAAAGTGCTCCGAATTTCCATGTTCAGTGGTGTATTTGTGGGCATTCAGGTATTTGTAAAGTGCCTATTCCCTTTCCTCCAAGTTTGGACGTTTACAGCATCTCACCAGGTTTCTATTGTGGTTGTAGTCCCCTGAGGTTCTATACGTGAAAACAAGTGATATCTGTTTGGATTTCTCAGTAACGTTCTTGAGTTAGAAATTCTGTTCTTTTGAATCTATTTATTTAAACACATGGATTAAATTACATATCATATGTTTAATCTGTTATAATAAATGCAAAACTATAGTCACTGTATGCAGAAATAAATAGAGGATCTATGAAGATGTGGGGGTAGAAAGACCTATTTAATTCATGGGAATTAAAACTTCATGGCATTTCATACAGTCACATATTTGTGTTGTTTAGGTGTTGGTGTTTTTGTTGTCTCCTTCTGCTTTTCTCTATTCAGTTCAAGTTCTTATACCACCATTAGCACTATAGTATCTGAGCGCCATTCTGAAGGGTGCTGAGCCCTGTCAACTCCCCCTGACTGAGCCTTTAGTTACTGTGGAAATGTTTGTGTCATGTGTATGAGTGGCACTTGCTCAGATTCCCCTCAAATGCAAAATTGTCTCCATTTCTACTATGACGACAAACTTTTTGTTACTCTGGCTTCTGAAATGCAGAAGTGCATGTGTTGGTTCGGACAGCATATAGTAAGTGGCATACCGTAGTAATCAAGAGTAAGACACACAGCACTAATTTAAGTTAATGCTTCCTAAGAAACTGTTATCTGAAACAGCAGTATTTTGAACAAAAAAATAAACTGACTAACGGCCAGATCCTGCACCACTTACTTAGACAAATCCCTGGGAAGTTCAATAAGAGATTTCTCCAGAGGGTGAGATTGTACCGTTGGGGTGATATTCATCCCTATGCAATAGACCAGCACAAGGTCTATGCATCATTTACATACAAATTAAGCAGTATGTTAAACACTTAAGTGGGACTTAAGTAGTGTCTATACCTTGTGATGGAAACTATACATTAGTGAATTTTGCTCCAAATGAGGAATACTATCAGGCAAGATAATTCAAACTTAATGCACTAACACATACAATTTAATTTAAAAAATAACAAGTGGAAATTCAACCTGTAATCAGCCAGGTAATATTTTATAATATTTTAGTTGTAATGATACATTTGTTTACGGGAAGCTTTGAATGAGAACTTTTCAACTCTCTGTGAAGCTGCATTAAAGCAGCTTCAAGTGATTTACACTTTATCTTCAATAATTCATTTTTCATAATCCTTAAGTAAATGTTGTTCATGTGGAAGCCATAAACTCAGAGATTTCAACTTAGAGCAGCGTATTTTGTTACCTTTTCTTACAAAAATAATTCAATTGCCAGTCATTTTCATAGTCTGATACCCTTTACATAGAAGTATGTATTCTATACATTAGTCTGCAAAGTGATGTATAGAATAAGTGATACATAGAAGTATGTATTCTATACATTAGTCTGCAAAGTGATGTGAACGTTAATTTTCTTGAGTCTTGCCTCTACGAGATGTTTATAAATAAAGCCTTTACAGTGTTTGTAACTACTGTATATGTGTGTATTCTGAATGTTGGTAGACTACTGTTTTGACTAAGCCTGTAATAGTATTCCAGTATAGCAAGAGCTAAAAGTAAGTACACAATGGGTGCTTTTGTGAGATTTACTGTTATTTTATTCCTTACGGGGAAGTAAGTTTCAGGGTGTGTAGCACATAAGCATTTTCCCTAACGCAACCAATTTAGCTTCAGTCATTTAAAGAGCTGTCAGAAAATAGTTCTGAAGGGATCAGCAAACAATGGTAATTTGCCAATTTAAATGTTTAGTTAGTTTTGCAAAAGTCAAAAAATGGAATGTGCTCCAGGAAAATCCTAATAATGTTAATACCACTAAATTGCCAGCAGGTCAGTTTATATGAGACATTTCATGTTGCCTACTCTTTACTGTACTTGTCTAATTATATTGGGCCAGATCCTTGGCCCCAAAACATCCCCTTGGCAACACTGGCAGAGCAAAGGGTCTATAGAACTGGCTTAATTGGTCCTCTGATGATTTCCCTGGCATCCGAGAGTCCTCCAGTGGTATAGAGCTGGTGTAGCCAGCTCTACACCACTGCTTCTCGTAAACCTCTAAGGCATGAGCACTGTTGTACTCTAGTGATCTCCAGCTTCCCTTTGGCGGGCACTGGAGCTGGGTGCAACTAAGAATTTAAACCAGGGGGTGAAGCAGAATCAGAGAGGCATAGAGGTGATATAAAAATATGTTTGCCTATGGTACTCTGCTTAGCACAGCTTGGCTAGACTAGAGGATCTAGAATTTAATACAACAACAAATGCCTTTAAATACAAATGTTTTTAAGGTAAACTGCAAATCAAAAATGTAAAATTAAGTTAAGACCTGAAATATATGCTAGACACCCCATTTCATTTCAGAGCATGCAGGATGAAAGTTTAAATGAACCCCTTTTTACTTCTTTTTCTCCTCTGAATAATCTTAGTCATTTCCAGCATCAAGTGCAAGCCATGTAACCTGTGATGTCAGAATGACACCATCTCAGAATGCACCAATGTAAAAGGAAGTACCAAGAGAATTACACAAAAGGGAAAAAATAGTTTACATGTTTGATTAGCTAAATGGGCATTTAGGTCCCAATTCAGCAAAGGACTTAAGCACATCCTTCATTTAAAGCATTTATTTAAGTTTTGTTGAAGTCAATGGGACTTAAACTTGTACTTAAAGTTAAGCACATGCTTAAGTGTTTTGTGGAATCAGACCTTCACATTTAACTCTGGACAGAGCTCTTTTTTTTTAATTTTTGTTTTTTTACTTAACCTGAAATAATTAATATCCAGTAACTATCCACCCTTTATTTTGAAATCTTAGAAAGTTTTAAGGGAGAAATTGTGACTCCATCGAAGTCAATGGCAAAGCTCCCATTGACTTTAATGGATCCAGGATTTTGCCAGAATTATTTTATATCTTTTATTGCACAGGATGGTCTATGTGGCAATACAACTCAAACCCCACTCCACCCTCAATTTCTGATTAAATACAGGTCTTCAGTCAATCCATTGGTTTTGACCTACTCCAGTCAGTAAGCACATTCACCACATGTGCTTTTTCTACACTTCACTAGAGGAAGAATAGTGAAATGCATTCTTGAGAGTGATTCATTAAGCCCCAAAGGTGTGACCTACTTACACAGATCAATTTTGCAGATCTGTTATACTACTTATGTTCATGCTACAACTTGGCATGCACGAGAGATGATGCCTAGAGTAAAATACCAACACTGCAGATGCATCTTCACTATCCCCAGGTAACCTGCACTCTTTCTTACCTTAAAAAGTGTTGAAGAGATGTAATGCTATTGCAAAAATACTTCCCCTCCCATTGAAATGCAGACATGCGAGAGAGAGTTGCTAACCTTTAATAAATGGCTTAAAAAAATAAGCCCAGCAGTGTACCAGATTACCTACAACATGTTGCACTTCTACACTGCCTTTCTTGTCATGCCACTCCATGGCTCCTTCTGATTTTTTCCCCTTATGGTAGAAGGAAAAATGCTAATCTTTCTCTAACACTGCAAAGAAAGGGATAGCACAGAACATTCTGCACGTGTCCACGGCAGTCTCTTCACTTGAGCTAAGAGCAGTGTTTTCACCATCAGTTCTCATATCTTGGCCATTAGTAACTAGTTGCTCACTTATGAAAAAAATATGTTTCTTCTAGGGATTAGACAGTCAAGGGTCATGCACAAATGCCCTCTGCAATTTCTTCACTTTGTGCTCTCTTGAAAAGAAATCTAGCACACAGAATTGTGGGAAACCAGTCCTGATTGGGACCTGTAGGCACTACTGCAACAGACATAACACATTAAAAATACTGGTTTCTAAACAGTTTATATATTGGAAGGGTAAGCCCCACTGATGCTGCTGTATAAAAACACTGCTTTTCTCAGAAGAGCTTTCAGAGTTAATACTGTGGAGTTCTTCAAAAGTTTTTTTTGTCAATTTATTAATTATATTAAAAGAAATACCAGGAAGAAAGGTTAATGTCGGCATTAGAACTGGGTGAATAGTGTGAGAAAATTACACATGGACATCTTTGTGACTTCTAAAAAGAATGTTGCTGCAACCATTTGTGGACCCATTTATTTATTTGCTTTTGGCAAACAAACTTTCAGGTGAATGTTTCTTTTGTCTGAACGATTGTGGAGAGGGAATCTTGGGCTTGTTGCAGAAGTAATTTATAAAGTTTATATCAATCAATCAATCAATCAGAGAACAGAAATTGTACCATGTGACTTAAGTAGCCAGTCCCACAGTTGGAATATTGAATTGTTAAAGTTGAAACACTTTAAACAATACTAGCAGCAGATCATTAGCAAGCAAAACCATAGGCTGAAAAATGTTTGCCCAAAACATTTATCAAATGATTTCAAATAGGGAACAAATTAGTGAAAATCTGGGTCTGTTTGTAGACAATTTACAAACATGAAAAAAAGTGATTAAACACACCAAATAACTTATTTATTGTGAACTGTTCATCATCAGCACCATTCTTCTAAAACTGGTGTTTGATTGGTGCTCCAGAGGCTTTACTAGCAGGGGGAGTAACATTCTCATCTACCTTTTTACTCCATTTAAGTTTTGTTCTGAACTGGAGACCTAATGTCTTAGACTGGAAGATGAGACTTCACCAAGGTCAGGATTCGATAAAAAGATGGCAAATAACCAAATTCTATCTTCACATGTTCACAATGGCACTCCTGTGAATTTCCCTGGAAGCTGTGCATAAATCCAGAGGCAGAATTTGTCCCAAAATGGATTGGCAGTATAGTGAAAGTAGTTTGTAATGAAGTGGAATGAGGGAAAGAGACACATTTTGTATCCACGTGTATTTTTCTGTCACAAAAGCATGTTGTGCAAAGCCTTAAGAAATGAAAATTCTCTGCTCATATATTATAATTTAACCAAATCAAGATGTCTTTATCTTCACTTCCTCTCAATCTCTCAGCAAAATCTTTTTTCTCCTCTGTTCTTTTCGGACATTCAAGCTTAGATTAGGTAAACATTGAGTGGGGGAGGGGCTGGAGTCACTTTCAGAACAAAATCCCATAGTGATATGTTCTATATGGAATGTTATGATTTCACAGGCTCCCAGGGTTCCTGAACCTGGAGTAGTTTGATTTTCTGGTAGCTCAGTGGTGTGATATTTAGCATGATTGTAGTCTCATGCCAGTGAGTGAATGAGACTAACGCACAAATGACAGTTTTTGCACTCCTTCTCTTAATCACTGATCAGGACAGGCAAGCGAATAAGGACAGACACAAGGATTGATAGTAAGCAGCAGGCTGAAACTTAGCAATCCTCATTGACTGTCTATCCTGTGCACTGAGTGAGACAGAGGTTCTGAAGAACAAATACTAAGTGATCATGAATTTAAGGGACTATGGATAAAATATCTAAAGTGCTTAAGTGCCTGAGGAGCCTAAGGCCCATTCTAACATAAGTACTTAGGAGCCTTAGGGTATGTCTACACTACCAGATTAGTTCGATTTAACTTAATTCGAATTTGTGGAATCGACCTTACAAAGTCGAATTTGTGTGTCCACACAAAGGACACTAATTCGACATTGTGAGTCCACACTAACGGGGCAAGCGTAGACATTGGAAGCGGTGCACTGTGGGAAGCTATCCCCACAATGCATGCTGGGGGAAAAATGTGTCGAGGGTGGTCTTGGGTAACTGCCATCATTCAACGTACTTTCGGACGGCTCAAGGGGAGATGGAGGAGCTTACTGACTCGCTCGGATCTCAGCGAAACCAATATCCCCATTGTTATTGCAGCTGGCTGTGTGCTCCACAATCTCTGTGAGAGCAAGGGGGAGACCTTTATGGCGGGATGGAAGGTTGAGGCAAATCGCCTGGCTGCTGATTACGCTCAGCCAGACAGCCGTGCAATTAGAAGAGCCCAGCGGGAAGCGCTGTGCATCCGGGAGGCTTTGAAAGCTAGGTTCCTCAGGGAGCAGGGTAACCTGTGACTGTTCAGTTTCTTTACAGAGAAGCTGAACCTGCCCCTGCTTCAGTTACTGTTGACTTTCTTCTGCGGTTACATACCCCGTTCACCACATTTCCCCCCTTCCAACACACGTTTAAAAATAAAGTTAATGGAACATTGTTAATTAACAACGTTTTCTTTATTAATGAATTTGCGTTAAAGGGTTGAAACAGGGACACAGACTGTGGTGGGTAGGGTGTGCAGTGATGTTAACACCGCTTCTACACTCGAGGAATGACAGGCTCCTGCTCCTAGAGTGGTCTGCAGTGCCAGACTTGTTGTTTCAACGGAGCCTGCCATCCCTCCTTTTCGGGACTCTATGTGCGGGGGCTACGTGACCTTGTGGCGGGGGAGGACGGTTACAGATTCCCCTGCTGCGTGGCTCTGTGGTCTGGGACAAGGACCGCTGCATAAGTTCTGTAACCGCCCTCGCATGCCACAAAGTCACGTACCCCCCCACCCACACAGAACATGGAAAACACCTCCCAGACCGACCAGGGTGCCTACTGACTGCACTGTGTGTGTGACCTGCTGTTGATCCTGCCCCCGTGTCTGTACCCTGGTAAAGGTGACTGTCCTATGCAATTAACAACCCCCTTCCCCCCTCCCTTCACAGACAGTCTTCTGTAGAAAAACTTGACGGAAATAGTAATTAACAGCAAACTACTTTTAATAATCAACTACACAGTTAGGGGATGAAACTGGGATTGGGGCTTCGGTGAGCCAGGAAGGGAAGGACTTCTCAACATTTAGGGAATGAGAGCCTTCTTGTATTTGTGCACTCTGCAGGGGTGCAGTGACAGTTTTCACGGCCCCTGTCGCCCCTCCTTCTTGTTACTTTGGGTGAGGGGGGTTTGGGACTTTGTGGCGGGGGAGGGCGGTTGCAGATACAGTGCAGGGGGGCTCTGTCCTCCTGCCTGCGGTCCTGCAGCACATCCACAAGGCGCCGGAGCGTGTCAAATTTTCCCTGGGCATTTCCTGTGTGGCTGGTCAGAACATCCAAGCTCGGACTGCTGTCCAGAGCGTCAACAGAGTGGTGCACTGTGGGATAGCTCCCAGAGCTACTAAGGTCGATTTCCGTCCTCACATAGCCTAATTCGATATAGCCATGTCGAATTTAGCGCTACTCCCCTCATCGGGGAGGAGTACAGAATTCGAACTAAAGAGCTCTCTAGGTTGAACTAATTAGCTTCCTGGTGTGGACGGGTGCACGGTTAAGTCGAATTAAAGCTGCTAAATTCGACATAAACTCCTAGTGTAGACCAGGCCTAAGTCTCATTGACTTTCAGTTAAGTCTCAATTACTTTATTACTCAGTAATAAGGTCTGTGAAGGGTGTAGTACTATTCACAGTAGTCAGTTGAAGAACTAACACTAGAACTCATGGTCTCCTCTGGGTGCTCAGCATAGTGAATATTTTTCACAATAAATTATTTGACCAGCTCTCCTATGTATGGCTGCAAAGCTGGGACTACAGTGAGACATTTGAATAGCCAGGTTTTAAGCTGCAGAAGCCAGCTTTGACAAAGTCATATGTACTAGAACATTTAGCGACATTTTGCAGTCTATTTTATGTTAAACCACCCAATATCTGAATGCATCAAAGGTATGATACTGCGAGTTGCTGAGCAGCTTTATCTCCAGTTGCACTTGACAGGAGCAAAGGGCACTCCGCACCTTGCAGGATCAGAATCTGGAACTCAAAGTAGTACACCAATATGTTCTGTAGAAACCATGTACTTTACTTTTGTTTGGTATGCACAGTAGGGTTCCACTCCAGATCTAAACTAAAGGTAATCATGTTCCACTCTTGTGTTTCCTTGCAGACAGCAGCCTCAGATTCCAATCACCACAGGAACAGGTGTTGTCTATCCTGGTGCTATTACTATGGCAACTACCGCACCATCACCTCAGATGACATCTGACTGCTCTAGCACCTCTGCCAGTCCAGAGCCCAGCATCCCTGTCATTCAGAGCACTTACGGTATGAAAACAGACAGCGGAAGCCTTGCTGGAAATGAAATAATAAATGGAGAGGATGAGATGGAAATGTATGAGGACTATGAGGATGATCCCAAATCAGACTATAGCAGTGAAAATGAAGCCCACGAGGCTGTCAGTGCCAACTGAGGAGTGTTTGCAGAATTAAAGTACTCTGACTCTTTTGATTTTTTGTTTTTTTGTTGAACAAAAAGTTCTTAAAGAGCCTGCATGCATGTGTGGCTCCTACAGTTACATCAGCAGAATGGTCTTAAATGTTTCTTAACGTGTGAGACAGATTGTTCCCCTAATTTTCATGAACCTGTTTTTTTTTTAATTTAGGTGAAGACATATATTAAATATCGGACATTGGGACTTGAAAACTTATATGAATCAATAGCTGTCTTACAAGTCTTACCTTTTGTCTCTTGTCTTTTTTTTTTTCCTATTTGGATGCTGATAAAGGTTTAAGTTTTTGTTTTAGATGGGGGTTATACATTCTCACTCAGGTATGCTGTGCCAGCCTACAGGTTGTGAATGTGTTTTTATTCTGGATTATTTTAGAAAACAAAAACTGCAGATTTCATATTGTGAAACAGAACAAGTCCACAAGTGTACGCATCTGTGTGTCAGAGCTCATCTTTTAAACAAACTCTGAATTCCACTTTTTCCACATGTATAGTTGAACTTCTGATGTGCCAAACTTTTCATAACTTTTGAATCTTAACATTTTAAAAAAGTCTTAAGGGAGACACTGTAAAGTCTTAGACAATCCTTTGGCATCTTAAAAAAATATATGTAAAACATAATTTTTTCCAGAAAATGGTAAAGTACTCAGGAATCTGGAGACAGGATATTCTTAAGTAGTGAATAAGGTTGCCACAGTGCATGTGCCCAATTGCTTTTGCCTCTTGATATGCCATTAGCGCAAAATATTAAGCACAAAAGCGCGATCACCAGCTATGGACAGGCCTGTCTTAGCAGTGTGAGGCCACCTCTGACTACATTCTTTATCCCTTTGCTTTTAACCCTTGCATTCAGTCTTAACACATTTTCTCTTAAATAATTTATTCATTCCAGAATGTCAAGGGTGCAAATACTTAATATTTATTTTAAAATGTACTGTTGGTGGCATTACATTTATAATTCCTTATGATTGTCTTAAAGAGCCCTTTCTCTTTCTTCCCCCAAAACGTGCAGGTGCCTGAAAATAAAAAATGCACCTGCTTCCCAAAATGAAAGTGGAATTTGTGAATGGAAAATCCAATTATTTCCATAACACTATACATCCAAAGAACATCTGGAACCACTATACTGCATGTAATGCAGTATAGAATGAATACTTTTAATATGTACATACAGTACATATACTCCTATATATTTCTGTGTGTCATGATACACATCTATACTTATATAATATACAGATGAACAATCAATGGAGACAGGTGCATTCAATGTCTCTTCAGAGTCTGCAGTGATGGATTTGTAGGGCCTGTAGAATCAAGTAGTGAATCAACATTCTGTACATCCCCATTCCAATGGTCACCTGCGGGAGCTTTCTGATATCTTCAGTGTATTTATGCAGTGATTTATTTGTGAAATTCCTTGAGGGAAAACGCACACAAATATTAGTTGCATGGGAATGGGAGCCGGAACTCCTGAGTTCCTTTCCTGGCTCAGCCATTGACTCGCTGAGTGACTCTGGGCAAGTAATTTAAGCCACAGTTCTATGAACATTTATGTATGTATTTAATTTTACTCACATGTATGAGTCTAACTATATATGTGTTTGCAGGATTAGGGCCTTAATGTCTCTGTGCCTCAATTTCTCTATCTGTAAAATGAGGATAAAGATGTTTCTTTATATCATAGGAGTATTAAGAAAATTTATACATAATTGTAAGGTGATTTGGGATATTTGGATGAAACCTGCTATAAAATGCAAAATATTATTATTTGTATTATTAGAAACAATATCAAAGACAAAGAAAACTTCTGGAAAATATATAGGGGGAAAAGAGAGGGAACACTCCCAGGTTGAGAAGTTACTGAATGTTCAGAGACAAAGAATATAAAAAGGGAGAATTTTTCTTCTTTTTTTCACTCCCATTCCACTCTTGATACTCACAAATAAATCAGTGTCCATAATAGACAGTACTGGGGGTCTGATCCTGCACTTGTGCTGAGCGTCCTCAACTCCCACTGACTTTACTGCGAGTTTAAGATGTTCAGCACCTCTGTGAAACACTCAACACCTTGCAGAATCAGATACATGCAAATAAACATATATGGACCTGATCCAGCCCCCATTGATTTTAATGAGCATTGGATCAAGCCCCATATGACTAAATAGGTACAGTGTTAATACAAGTTATCTTCATGCCCATCACACAATCTTGTAAAGCTTCCTGTAAGATCTAATGACGAGTCGCTGTGCTGTGAGCTATCATTTCTCTCACAACTGCAGCTGTTTGAGTGGCGATAACTGGTTTCACCACTGTAGGAATCACATCTAAATGTGCAAAAACAATGAAGATTGTTCAGTTTACAGGACGATTTATAAGGATAATGACACAGAAACACAGTGGTCAAATTTCTCTGACCATTTTGTAATTTGGAACAAAATGCTATATTTTTACTATTTATTAAGTGTGTTCTAAGTCCATGTCTAATAGCAATAAACTGGTCTAGCCAAGACTTTAAAGGCATATGCTGTGTCATTAGCTGGTGAGCGCCCTCTTTAAGCTGGCTAAGGTACTGATAGAAAGTGTTTTTTTGTTCTTAATATTTCCAGGAGATTTGAACTGTTTTTAATACATCTAGCTTGGATTAGGTGGGAGGGTACGCTATTATTTCCTAAAGAACAACTATTTATTAATGTCTTACAGATTTCACTAGTTCTAAATAGCTCTCCCTCCCCCCACCTCATTTCTTTTCTCTTTCTCTTTTCTTTCTGGTTCTGTTGCATAGGTAGAATGCTGTATTGCTAGCATTTTTTTATGTAATTATTTTTGCACAAAGGCAAACATTTAGATTAGTAGGTTAATTTTTTTTAATTTTATGACCATGCCAAAATAATATTCTGCAGGCTGGTGGAGAACAAAGGACTGTTCTTTAGGACTGAAACTTGATTTTGCTTGTAGTACAAAAAACACACACACTCACAGATGTTGTTTCGTAAGTGTTATAAGCACTGGATATAAATGGTATTTTTTATCACTTCTGACTAATGTGAAACTGTTGTACGAAAACTATATGAACAAAAGTCATCTGTTTCGACTCGTGTGGGCCTGCCTCACAGTTGCCGGATTTGAGTCATTTTTATGTCTTATTTCATTTATTTATGCAAAATACATGTATGTATGAACACTTTGTTTTAGCTCCAGCCCTGCCTCAATGTTCATGCTCTGTCACTTAAAGCCACATTCTTGAAAATGATTGGCTATTCAGGAATCACCAGATTGTAAAACCTGCATTTATTGGTTGGAGAAGTGGGAGGGAAGTAACTGAATCTAAATTGTGCATATAAGCATTTTATTGTATTTATTAGCCGACATTGGCTCTAAAATGTCAGTGGAAATCAAGGAAGGACAATCATAAGGAAAAATGTCATTTTTAATTGGAGCTCAAAACAAAGTTTTTGATGAATTTACCATCTCATTTTAGATTTTTTTTAAAATTGTGTAAATATAACATAGGAAATAGAATTTTATTTTTTGTTCATGGATACTTAGTGAAGTATAAGTTATGTATTTACTTTGGTTCTGTATCAGTGTATGTTGGTCCATATTAAATGCTGACAAGTCACTGTACCTCATGTAGATGCTGAATTTACACCCGCAGTGTGAGAGCAGTATTGTGGACCTGTAGCTGGGACAGCAAGATGCCTCACTTGTGCTCTCGTTGAATTTTAATTGCATATTCCACAAACAGAATACTTTTTTTCTTTTTTCTTATAGAAAGTTTATAGATACCAAATTTCCAGTACAGCTGGTAGGAAACTCAATTTGCTTTGTGAATCCGAGCAAAACTGATGAAATAGTTTCATTCCTATTTGAAAGCAGATAATGGCATTTTGGAGGCAACAACACATGCCTCAAGAAGATTATCATCATTAAGCGAGCCCTTGCAAAGCTAATTAGATTTAATACTGTTAAAGTGTTGATTGCTGTGTTCATTATGTCATGATATCGTCATATCAGGAGTTAAAAACAGGAAGAAATATTGGCACAGAGGACATGTGGGATTGTTTTCTAAGCATTGAGTTTAAGTACCGCAGAATAATTCTGAGTTTAAAATAATCATGCCATTCAGGTAATGCACAAATATAGTGAAGCTATTTTTACTGTGAACTGAAACAGTTTTACAGTATATTTCCCTATTTAGTTAACAGATGCAATATATTTTCTTTTTGGAAACTTATAAAAGACTTATTTTCAAGAGAAGAACACTCCTGAAGCTGTCTGGTGCCAGCTAGCGGTAAATTGTTGACTTCACTTGATGTTTGACAAAACAGAAATTAGTCTTAATGGAATAGAACCTCTGATTTTCAAGGTACATGTTTACATGGGGAAACAACCCTCATGGAAGGGCCAATTCTGATCCATGTACACGTTCATGTATCACCATCTAGCTTGTGAAACCAGCTGCTGAGAATGCATGGGATCAGAATGTTCTCCTAAATTGGTGTGTTTAGGCTCATCAAGAGGTAGGGTGAGGGTAAAAGATGGGATTGCTACAGACTGGGAACTCCAAAATGAATGACTACACTATTATTCAACTAGGGTTATGTACAGAAAGTACTACGCCCTGTGAAAAGAGTACAGCAGTCGGTTGAAAACAATGATTGTTTAGAGTGTAAACAGAGCCATGCCCTAATACTAAATTCAAGCATGGTCCCCGCATTGTCCCTATGGATTACTGTTTTTGTGTTGTCAAAGACATGAAATTTCTTGAAACTTTATCAAAATCATTTTTAGTAAGAAATATTGCAAGGTCCCCAGCAAAACACAAGTATCTACTTAACTTTAAGCATGTGAGTAGTTCCATTGAAATGAATGCAACACCACTAAGTTGTTCAAAGTTAAGCATGTGCTTAAATCATTTGCTGACCCAGGGTTACAGTGCCAACAACTGCACTAGAAATTCAGCCAGTAGAATGTATGATATAATTCTTCATATTTTTAATGAGAAGTTGACAAACGGTCTCAGACCCCAGGCGTTTGCATGCTTGTTTAAGACTCAAGTTGGCACTTAAGCGTGTTCATTTAAAAAAAATTATATAACCTCATTTGATCTTTTACAAAATACTTGCTCTTGCTCCTTAAATAACTTCTTCATTCAAACACCTTTTTTTAATAAACCCATTATAGTCTGTGATTTTTCTCAGATGATATTACATTTTTGATATACTGTAATGCCCTGATCCTACTACAGAACAAAAAAAGCATTAAAAGATATGTATATGGAAACGTATTTCATTTGACTCCGCATCCCTTTTAAGTACCAGATGCATTTTAAAAAGCTGACAAAGAAGTATTCTGAGAGTTCACACATTGGGTGCAAAGGGGTGGGAGAGGGGCTAAAGGAAAACTTATCAAATTGGTATTTATGGCAATATGAAAGCTATAAAGCAACTTAGTGACATTGCTTGCTTTGTAATTTCCACTTTCTTAAAAAACACAAGTGAGGTCCTTGGTGCTCTTAGAGTATGGGGAATGTGCAAATATTTAACTGTTTGTATGCTGCACATTGCAGACCTGCTAGTGTGCATTCTCCGTTTGTCTTCCTTTGTCATTTGTGTTTTGCTTTCTCGAAAGCACCATTTTTTTCCTTCTTCAGCTTGTAACAGAGTAGGATGTTTAGCATTTATGTTCACTCATTATTGTATTTGCCATGTAAAAATTTTTTTATTACATTAAGACAAGCTTATAAGCTGTTACTACATAACTTATCTTACTGTAACTCTTATTTCCTGACATTGTAATTTGTTTGTGATGTATATTGTGAGATTGTACTCTATGTTAATTTAATCAGCACAATTCACTGACATGCTGGACTGACATGCTAGCTGCTGTTTCCAATTGTAAAGTTTGTGTAGAGCTTTTGGGACAACTGAGACTCTCTTGTCAAGGTACTATGCTTTGGTTCCTATAGCAACACTGTGGGTATGGCTCTTAAAATGCTAGAGCTGCTGTCTGTACACCCACTAGCAAATTTTAACTGGCAGGTTTTCTTTGTAGAAATTCTATATACAATGCAGGTACCTACCCTGGGCCCATGGCTGGTAAATATTTGGGCGTTTAGAGGAAAAACTAGTGTCTATTGCTGCTTTGAATATGTTTTAAAGTCTGAAAATGTAAATAATTTATCAAAAAAAAATCTTGTACAGTCCAGTGTAAAGTTTTTAAATGAACTTAAAGGTTGCCATCACATCTTTCTCACACTCTCCTCTGGATACAGTAAAAAAGGAAAAAAAAGTTTGCTAAGGATATTGATTTAAAACAAAATCTGCTCTCAATTAAAAAAAAAGAAAATCCTTATTCTTAGCTGTGCTTCATTGCATAAACAGACGACTTGGATTTTGTTGTGCAGTATTGACGTGAGGTAAATTAAATATTAAATAATCTTTCAGTGGTACATTTAAGAGTCTTCTCCTCCTCTGCCTCAGTAATTAATGGAAAAGACACAACTGAAAGACACAGTCCTTAGACAGTATATTTTGGTGTATGTTGGCACCTTACCTACATGTTTGGGATTGTGGGGGGAATTTTTTTTTTTTTTTTGCACAAGGTGCTTTCCTGATATGTTAAACATGTCATCTTTGGGTAATACCGTATATGCCATGATAGGGGTATAGACCCCTCAGGGGAGTGTCTATAAGACTGCCTATTTATGCTCATTTACCTCAAGACTGTCCTCTCTACCCTTAATCTATTCACCATCACTCCATCTTTTGTACTGCTGTTGACACTTACAAATTAAAGATAAATTTTGTTTTATGACACATGCGTGTGGCTTTTTCTATGCCTCTTCCATTATGTGTCCCCTCTTTGCCTCCTTTATTTTTCCCCATCCCAACATAAAACACTTTAACTAACTATAACCAAACTCAACAACATGAAAAACTGTAAGGCCATATTGCTTTGTCTGGGAACTGCTCTCCTTTCTATATTATGATTGGCTTTGGGGGTTAGTAATTACTTAGTCACAGTTCTCCTAGGAAAAGAATAAATTACATTGAAGTACACTGTAATAAGTATAATGTAATAGAGACTGATGGCTGTGCATTACATCAGATATTAGGCCTGTTTCTGTTATTGCACAAGCCAAACATCTCCAGATGTCCAAGAAGAAATGAATCCTTCCATCCCTGGAGACAACATAACACACAAGCCTATTAAAAAGATACATCAAGTTATGAAAGCTCTATGATTAAACGTTTTAGGGTCAAATGTGGATGCCAGTGAAGTAAATGATAAAAAAAAATTAACTTGAGTGATACTAAGATTTGGTCCTTAGTAAATAATGGAAGAGTTATTCCACTGCAATTGCAAGACTAAACCCCCATCAAGGAAGAAAAGGAGCACAATGTCCCTTTAGCTATTGGAACTGCACTACAATTCAGTATGACATGGAAATCACCTGACTGCATTAGAAAACAAAGACAGGAAAGTGACGGGTCCAGCTTAAGCTAATAAAGTGAGGGAAACCCAGATCTGAGGCCTATGCTCTTGTTACCATGTCTAGGTTTTGAGCACACAGAGTAGGTCTGAGATGAGGGTCCAGATCCATTGAAGCCAATTTACACCAGTTGAAGGGCCCACGGTGCAAAGTTAGCTTTTATTTTGAACTTTCAAACGTTTAGTAGTTAGCTATGAGTCTTTTCATGTTTATAGCTGAGAAAAATGATCACAAAGACACATAGCAATTGCATGAGTGTCCATTAAGTACAAGGGGATGAGGAACAGGATGTGAGGAGCCACTGCTCCCGACACCAGCAACCAGGCAAACAACTTCCTTGAAACACAAGAGTGTGCTAGGAGTTACACCCAACTAATGCATCGTGGAGGGGGCCATGCCCCTAGAAGAGCGAGCTTCTGGAAGACAGGCCTGTCGAGCAAAGGCAGCTAGTGTGACTGCTGAAACCAGCTGCAATTATTAGCTGACAGCAGGTCAGTGAGCACACTGTCCCTTCTTGTGGGAGCAGCAAAATGTGCTTGCGATGCGTGGTGGTGACTAACCCTGAACAATTTTGCCTTGCACCATCAGATTTCATTATATGGAGGACACAGCTGACAGCCTTTCTGTTCATCGTTAGTGCTCTGGCTTGCTTGTGTTATGATATTTCAAATCCTAAATGTATAGGATATGAGCTTAAGCCCTAATGAGATTAATAATAAAAATACTCTGCATGCACGTGGCATTTTCGAGATGAAATAGCAAAGTGATTGCCAAATATTTGTTTAGCCTCACAACTCTCCTGTGAGATGGGTACGTATTATTACTCCTGGTTTAGCAATTGGGAAACTGAGGCACGGAGAAGTTGAGCAACTTCTCTGAAGACAGCAAATGACAACAAGTGAGGGGAACAAGCAAGATTAGAATTTAGAAGCTCCTCATGCCCAGTTGTGGTTTCATGCCACTAGAACACACTGTTCTGAGGCCAGAACCCAAGCTGCATCTTTAGCATACAGATTTCATTCAACACACACAATGAGTAGTTTGATGCCATTGTGGCTTATTACTGTTAATATTTTTTTAAATTAGAATGTGCTTTATGAAGTTCTGCTTTCTCATTGGTTGCTGTGCTGGTATTTTTTCAGGAGTTAATTACTAGCATGAAAGCCAAACAGTAGCAGCTGGCACAGGAAAAAAAAGAAACAGTAATTGATTTATTTTTTAAATATATGGTTGATAATAGCAACCATGAGCTCCCAGGTTGTGTCTTTCCCAGCACTTAATTACCAGATGGGTTAAGGGCCTTCAACTATTGCAATTGGTCATTAGCTACCAGGAAGTGTCCTTCCTGTCATCCGTTATTGCTTAATTGTATGGAGACCCACTGCAGTATAGGACTGTTAAAGCTGTGGATTAATTGGACTCTGGCCCTTAATAGTTCTAATAGTTTATCATATCAAGGCCACAGTAGGTTAGCATTTAGGTTCTTGACATGATAGTCCATAACAAATTCCTTCAGAGCTATTCTAGTTTATATTAATGCCTATTGGATGATTGACACAGTAAAACATAATTGCCATGAAGAAATCATTTTGGTCAGTTGTGTTAAGAACCATTTAGTGACACTTTAATTCACTTTGACACAGCAGCCTCTAAAAGCTTCTATGCTCATATTAAAGCCTACTTAGCGGCTTGTGTAGTGTTGCAGTTCATCAGGGAAGGATCATTCAGTTTTGCTATGGAGAGCATCAGGTTCTCATAAGCGCTTCAAACATTTCCCCTCAAATATTCTATCAATTTACAAAAACTCTTGAATTCCCTTCAGCTGTGTTTATGCCCCATTGTGCGTGTACTGTCTGCAAATAGTTTAGCAAATAACTTATTGGCAAGAATATTCCTGCAAACAGCAGATTTTTAGTGAAGGTCAGAGGAATAATCATGGACAGTGAATTCTGAATGTGTATTTGCACCAAAAACCTAATTCTGGCCCCAGTTCAGCAAGATCATAGAATCATAGAATCATAGAATTCAAGATCAGAAGGGACCATTATGATCATCTAGTCTGACCTCCTGCAAGATGCAGGCCACATAAGCCGATCCACCCACTCCTTAAGCAAGCGACCCCTGCCCCATGCTTCGGAGGAAGGCGAAAAACCTCCAGGGCCACTGCCAATCTACCCTGGAGGAAAATTCCTTCCCGACCCCAAATATGGCGGTCAGCTGAACCCCGAGCATGCGGGCAAGACTCTCCAGCCAGACCCTCTGGAAAAAGGCTAACAATATCCTATCATTGACCCATTGTACTAATTACCAGTGTGGCACTTTATTGACCTATTGACTAAGCCAGTTATCCTATCATACCATCCCCTCCATAAACTTATCTAGCTTAATCTTAAAGTCATGGAGGTCCTTCGCCCCCACTGTTTCCCTTGGTAGGCTGTTCCAGAATTGCACTCCTCTGATGATTAGAAACCTTCGTCTAATTTCAAGCCTAAATTTCCTGACTGACAATTTATATCCATTTGTCCTCGTGTCCACATTAGCACTGAGCTGATATTTAGCACTTCCCTGGTATTTATCCCTCTGATATATTTAAAGAGTGCAATATTTAATCATGTGTCTAATTTAAAGTGTGTAAGTGAAATACCTTAAGTTAGACACATACTGTGGGATCCACAAAGGGACTTAGGCTTCGCCACATGGAGCATCACAGCACCTAACTTTCAGGTGCTTAGTAACTCATGGAGCAACACTGCAATTCACCTAGCTGAGTTGGGGGCATTAGACACCCAAAAGATGAATGGAGAGAATTAGGCGCCTAAAAATGTGATCTACTAAATCCAGCATGCTAGAGGCCAGCCAATGGCAGATGCTGACCAGAGGGGTTAATCTCCACTTTTCTCTCTGACAAAGGCATCTAAATGTGGGCTGCAGTGAAGTGCCTAGCTCTGCTAGTGACCCACAAACAAGAACCTCTCTCCTTGAGCTGGATAGCTTCGGCACCTAAGTCATCTCTTGTGAGAATGAGTTAGGCGCCTGCCTCACGCCACACAAAAATGGAAGGGAAGGAGGTGGCGGTAGGCCTGGGATTAGAGCTTTCACTGAGGACGTGGTAGAGTCCAGATCCAGTACCCTCTCCCTGCTAGAGGGGAAGGAAGGATTGGAATATGGGTCTGCAATACCTCTTGGGAGTGAACTCTAACCACTGGACTGTGGGATATTCCTATCTAAACCAACCCTCTGAGTCCAGCTTGTGACCATATGTAGGCATCATGGCAGGCCCCGGGAATCATGCCACAGCATCCATGGACATTAATTTGGCATGTTTATCACAAGTGTTCAATGGTGGCTTGTATAGGCATGGGGAGCAGGGTCATGCTATGGTTTCCTGATGCAGATGTATGCTCCATTAACCACTCCCAAGGTGCATAAGAAGTACTGCCAGCCAGTACAATTCGACCATGTTTTTCCCACTGGGTGGCTGGGTCAGTGGGGAAATCAGCGTACTTTTGTTACTTGTCCAGTGATGGCCTCCAGAAATTAGTCCAGCACCCTGGTAGCCATAGGCTGCTGACAAGTGTCTGTGCAGTGACCTGCTGAAAAGCTCCTGTGGCCAGTATGGCCAGGGCGGTGCTCACTCTTGAGGTGATGAATAGTGCCTGGCTCCTACGGGTGCTGGCAGACAGGTCATCCTGCAGGATATTGCAAAAACGGTGGCATGTGATTGGGTCCAGCCTATTGGGCTGGATAGAGACACACTGGGGAGATTCCCCTAGAAGTGGGGAACAGCAGGTTCTCGCAGATGATGGCTGGACTCAGGTTTGGAAAAGAATTTAGGGCAAAATTTCCCAAACTTGGCACTTAACATTAGGCTTCTAAACCCATATTTAAACACCTAAATATATAAGTGGCCTAATTTACGAAACTGCCAAGTGCCTTTACCTCATATTAACCTCAATGGCTTTTGTGGGTTCTCAGCACCTGTAACAATCAAGCCACTTAGATTTAGGGGTCTTAACATGAGTTTAGGAATATAATTGTAGACACTAGGCTTTAAAAATGTTGTGCCCAATGCCAAGCTCACTTGTACTTACAATAGCAAAATAATAGTCTTAAATGCATGTCTGTTGCTAATAAAACAGTAGCTCTCACATGCAGTTATTCAAACAACTTAGTATCAGGTTAACAACTTATTCAGGCCCAGATCCTAAAAGGTATTTAGGTACCTAACTCCTATTGAAATCAATACATTTGAGGATGTAGGTCTCGGTTCTTGTTAGTGTTTTTTTGAAGTGAAGGTGGGGTAATGAATTTGGCATTCTCATTCTCTAAAAGGATTTGGGGGTTGTGAAATATGGAGCATGATTTTCACATTTGTCTCATTTATGTCTAGATAAATCAAACATGTAGCAACACAATCCATAATACTAAATCTTGTGACATGTACAGATTAATAGTGATACTGGGAAGGTGCTATGCCTGACAAGTGGTAACCACAATTGTATTATCATTGATTCTAAATTGTGGTTCTTTGGTCACAGTGTTGGCCAACCAGAACATATTTTGGGAAGGAGAGGCGTTTCCAGAAATGCTGAAGTTTATGGTATTATAATTCAACAGGTAGTTGATAAGAGGAAGATAATTATACATGGTATGAAGAGGAGTAGTCTGTGTACTAGAAGCCATGTGTGTCCTCACTTCTGCATATTCAAGAAGGTAATGTAAGATTTTGGCAAATGGAGAATAAAGAAGTGACTGGTGGTTTCTTGGCAGTATAACTTGTGGTCTGGTCTCTTTTTTAAGGGTCTTGCTGAGGTGTATTGCAATTAGCACACCTATTTGATGGAAAGCAGAGAATCAACACACTCAGCCTACATATGATTGAATTTCAATTTCTGTCAAATGGTCTAAAATATTTGGGACACTGTATTCTTCCTACTACTGTAGACTGCAAGATGTGGTTAAAATTCAATAGAGTTAATTAAGAAAAACCGGAGCGCAAAGACCTTAATGATCAAATTACCCAATCACAATGAAATATCTCAGACATCAGGAAATCCACATTTGATGCAAGACTTCAGTTAATTCCACCAGAATAGCTGCAGCTGCGGTAAAAGCAAAGGATAAGTGCTGGAGATGCAAAAAAGAAAAAAAACTTGAACAGGGAGAAAAAAAGCTTTATGGAAAACTTTCAGTACAACACCATCTACTTCCAGAGGATGAGCTCATCATTTTATAGACTAGGAAGTTTTTCTATTTGTAACAGTCTGGATCTAGGTGAAGAGGTGGGGTTGAGGGGCACATCCGAAGATGACTCCATGGTTTCTCACAGTGGCAAAATCCTGATTCTATATGAACAGATATCCTCTTCCATTCAGACTGGAGAGAGCAGTTAATGACCTGATAGCACCAGAGGGCTTCTTTTCAGAACGACCAGTTACAGATATTGCCTAATGTAGTTCTATTTCACTGCTTTATGATGAACATTATTTCCATTAAAATAGTCACACTTCAGATCATGGATGCATGTATAAATAGTTGGTAAAGTGTTAATAGATGTCAAGTATCAGAGGGGTAGCCGTGTTAGTCTGGATCTGTAAAAGCACCAAAGAATCCTGTGGCATCTTATAGACTAACAGACATTTTGGAGCATGAGCTTTTGTGGGTGAATACCTACTTCGTCGGATGCAAGTAGTGGAAATTTCCAGGGGCAGGTATATATATGCAAGCAAGAAGCAAGCAAGAGATAACGAGGTTAGTTCAATCAGGGAGGATGAGGCCCTGTTCTAGCCAAGGGAGGAGAAACTGGTTCTGTAGTTGGCAAGCCATTCACAGTCTTTGATTAAACAAAGGCTGTGAATGGCTTGCCAACTACAGAACCAGTTTCTCCTCCCTTGGTTTTCACACCTCAACTGCTAGAACAGGGCCTCATCCTCCCTGATTGAACTAACCTCGTTATCTCTAGCTTGCTTCTTGCTTGCTTATATATACCTGCCCCTGGAAATTTCCACTACTTGCATCCGACGAAGTGGGTATTCACCCACGAAAGCTCATGCTCCAAAACATCTGTTAGTCTATAAGGTGCCACAGGATTCTTTGCTGTTAATAGATGATTACGATTACCAGGTGTCGTAATAAATGGTTAATCCACTGTTGTAGAGTCCAATAGGTCTATTAATCATACAACCCTTTATTAAATATTTTAAAATGTACCCTTAATATGAAGTGTGACCAAAATAATTAAATGCTCATAAATTTTGGGTCTCCTCCAACCTTTATTATAGTCAATGGAGAGACTTCATTGTAGTCAATAGAAGTTAGTTTAGGTCCTAGCAGGGAAAAGCTCAGATAGTTTGTCAGCCAGAAAATAGAATGTTCTTTTTTATTAGTTGTTGCTAGTTTCTTATTACAATATAGTAGGACACTGCTCTTTGAAATGTCATCTGACATTCTACAGTCACAATATTGTTAGTATGTCACATGGACCCAGACACAGTGAGTACTATGAAGCACTCATAGTTTTTCACTCTGCGGTAATGAAAAATGCCACAGTTACTGCAGGTACCTGAGATGGTGAACATAAAGGTTTAATGTCACTCACTGCAAGTCTGTAGGATGCCAGTGCAATACCAGTTTGCCACTCTATGTCACCTTCTGGTATGTGTAGGTAATACCTGTAATAGCCCCAATTTCTGATGCCACAAATAAAATAGTATTGCCATACCAATGATTATGCTCCTATGCAGTGTGTTGCTGATAATCATTCACCCTTACTAATAATTCACTTCAGTATTTACCAGAAAAAAATGACTACATTTTTGGAATAATGCTTTAAATGTACCATGAAGCTCAGGGGCTGGAATGAACAAATTCCCTTAAGCGCAGCTGCTTAAGGATGGCTAAGTGGGTAACTCATATTTCCAGTTCTCAAGAGTTATTGTTATTTTGCGGAACACTGAAAATAAGTTCTTTACGGTCCCTACCAGCTTGTGAGTACATTCTCTCCCCCGGTCCATCTCCCTCTCTCTCATATGTTGTGCGAGAGTTTCAAGGGCTCGTCGCCCACAATTTGGGCCAGATATTTCAAAAGAGCTCTGTATCCATTTGAGCACCTAAATAAGAGCCAGATCTTCAAATATTCATAGTGCTAGAGGCAATATTCTGTCTTTCTCTCTCTCATGTAGATACTGATATGTACATGGACAAAAAGTCCAATATTTTGTAAAAATTCTCATCAAAATTCATCCTGCCAATCAACATAGAGCTGGTTAAAGAAATGTTAAATTTTGGAATTTTCAGCTGGAAAAAAAGGAACAAATGTTTCACAAAAATATTCACTAGTCTTCCATTTTTCAACCAGCTTCACTCAGCACCCAGCATTCAATATTTGAAGATCTGGCTCTTATTTAGGTGCTCAAATGGATACAGAGCTCAGCACTTTTGAAAATCTGGTGCTTAGTGTAAGTGCTGAGCTGTCTTGAAAATGCAGAGAGAACATAAAATGCTGTAAAATATCTGACCTAGAGAAAAGATGGAAACAAATATATTCCTCTGTTACCTACCAACTTTTTCTAGAACTGCTCTGATTAAACAGAGTTTATTCTGTGGCATGTTGAACTCTCAGTTTATTTTAATCTGAGGGAAAACATCTAGTGGCTAAAGTATTTACAAAGTCACTTTTACCTTGTGTGTTACTGTTAGAACTGTGTGTCTTGAACTGACGCACACTGTGTGGAAAAACTCTATTAAGGTTTTGCATTATCCATGGAGAATTAGGTGGAGGTTTCCAAGAAATGGTGTGGCATGTAACGTGTTATGGCTTTCACACTGCAGTTGGAAGCAAAAATATTTTCTGACAGAGCTCAGACTGGGTATAGGAAATTTAAATCCATTTTACTGGTCTAATTAAGTGACCATTATAATCACAATGTGTGAGCAGCCAGATATCACATGAGAGTACTTCATTTATAAAAGTAAAGATTATCCTAACCTGGCCTTTGGCTACTGCAACTTTTGATACTAAGATTTTCGTAAGAATTTTTACTTGAGCTTCAGCTCATCATCTCCAGTGAGGGATGGAAAAGTGTTTAGTAGAGAGTTAGAAAAAAAATATCTAAGAGCCCATCCCAGCAAATTCTTAATCATGAGTGATTCCACTAAAGACAAGGGGACTGGTTGTGTGACAAGGGGCAAGGAGTTAGTGGGGGTAAACTCTACAAATTAAATAGTACCTCTTTCTTCTAAATGCCTTTTTTCTTAGAGCAGTCCTGTTGTGGGTGGGGTGAAAGACAAGGTAGTAGGTGCCATCTAGGTTTCTGAGTGAAGTCTAGGATGGCAGGAGTTGGCAACCTCTAATGTTTTGCATGCATCCTGGGTGAATAGGGGCTGGCTCCTTTCTCCATTAAACGCATGAAACAAGGCTGAGCTCAGAGAATGCTCTCCAGATGCCTTCTGAGTCCTTTCACAAAGAGTTTGGGCAGTCTCAGCGAAGAGCTCCACCAGGAGGCTGTGTGGGAGGCCATAAGGCAAGAGGAGTTGCTAGCACTGTCCTTTGAAGAGCAGCGGTAGCCACAGGAAGTGGGCCTGGAAGGCAGGAGTTCTGTCGGGCCTGCAGCCTGGTGGTGGTGTGAGGGGCCAGCAGAGACCTGCTGTTAGATGGGGCTCTGTGAGGATCAGCTCCTCGGTGGAAGGGGTGGGCTTTGCTTTCTGCTGGGTGGTTTTTATGGATGAAAGGAGGGTTTTGCAGTCCTCCAGGGGCACTAGTTGCTGCTGCTAGGGACCATGAATGGTTTGCATAATCAGGTCAAAACACTTTATCACAGGCTTTTCCAACTAACAGCTTGATCCTGTGACGCTCTGGGCAAATTCAGCTCCCATTGACACAACTGGCATTCACATAATTATGCCCTGAGATCCTTAATAAGTGTTATGGGACTTACGAGAGAATTCATAAAGCTGAGTTCTTCTCTGATTTAAAAAAAGAAAGCTGATGATCTCCTAAGGACAGCCTGCCAATTTTTCTCCCCTACTGTTGTTATGATTTACTACAATAAGGTGTTTGCAATTCTGTTCAGATATGGACTAAACTAAGGGGTTCCAAAGAGGATGGATCTAGACTGTTCTCAGTGGTACCTGATGACTGAACAAGGAGTAATGGTCTCAAGTTGCAGTGGAGGAGGTTTAGGTTGGATATTAGGAAAAACTTTTTCACTCAGAGTGGTGAAGCACTGGAATGGGCTACCTAGGGAGGTGGTGGAATCTCCTTCCTTAGAGGTTTTTAAGGTCAGGCTTGACAAAGCCCTGGCTGGGATGATTTAGTTGGGAATTGGTCCTGCTATGAGCAGGGAGTTGGACTAGATGACCTCCTGAAGTCCCTTCCAACTCTGATATGCTATGATTCTATGATTCTATCCGCACACACATCAGATGCTAGCAAGTAGCTGAGGAAATGTAGATATTAGAACTGGTTGAAATGTTTTTTGCTGAAAAAGGGGGTTTCCTTACCTGCAAAATTTTTCATGGAAAAATTCTTTTTTAATTTTTGGATGAAATTTGGAAATGAAAAATTTCAACAATTCTGAAATTGTGGGATAATATCCTTGTTTCCCCAAATGTTTTAAAACTTTTTCTTTCCATTGGAAAAAGGGAGAAAATATTAAGGGAATAATAATAATTATAATAATTTCACCCCTCCACTAAAAAAAAACCCTTTCCCCCCAAAAAACCTCTTTGCAAAACATATTTAGGTCTGCTGTAGTAGGAGTCTTGCAGTAAGCTAAAGGTGCAGAAATTCAGTACCAATAAATACAAAAGCCACCTCTTGTCTGATATACTTGCTTTTCATACTTTATCAATGTATCTTTTGGTCTCACAAATCGTAACTTCCATCTCTCCTCTTTTTACCTCCAATGGCTCAATTCTGAATTCAGTGGGAGGTTTATATGCATAAGTACAACAGGATCAGACCTTAATTTAATCTGCTATTTATCTGCTGCTTTAATTGTAGCCCAGAGGGTTGTATTAAGAAAGTGGAAAAGTGCCACTTGTGAATACAGAGTGGCTCTCACCTCTTTAATGGAAAAACACTCATTTTCTGGAAGAAATGATAAAAATTGTTGCACTGGTTATGAACGAAGTGAAGGTGTAGAAAGAGAAAGCACTTTTCTTTTCTGGTTCTGATATAATTAATAGACTGTGGATTTTCAAAATACTGCACAATCCTGTTCCAATCTCCCGTTAACTTCAATGGGAGCAAGGTTCTTCATTTCTTTTATTTGTTTGTAAATCTATAAGTGGTGAAATGCTTTTTAGGTTAATGGGTTGAGATTTTCAGAGCTGTCAGGGGGTCCTGCATGCATCTTCCATTAATTTAAATAGTAGACGTGTGTCTAAATACCTTAAAAATCTCAGCTGTAGTGTTTATGCTATTTCTCTGTGCTTCCATTTCTGTAGGATGCTTCCCCCACCCTTTTTGTTTTTTTGACCATATTTTAGGGAAAAAAGAATATTTTACAACACAAACTATTTGAAAAATGAAGCAAAAAAAAATGTAGCCCAAAGCCCTAATCCTGCAAAACTCCTCATTGGTAGGCTCCTGGACTCACATGGAACCCTACTGATTGTCTCTGGGTGCATTCTGGGATCTCTATGATGCCCACTGGAGGACCAGGGCATGAGGTTGTAAATGGATTTCTGCTATGAAATTAACAATGAAAAATCCCAATTTAAATCTTGTTCACAGGAGCCTCAGGGAGTTAGGTGCCCAAATCCCTCTGTATGCAGAATTCTTTTAAAATACCCTTGAAATATTTGATGTTGTTTCAAAATAAATACTCAGCTCTAGGCTTTTTGGAGTGGCTTTACTTTGGTTGTTCCACCCCAGCTGAAAAGCCAAAGCAAAAATTGTCAAGGAAATAATCAGGGCTTCTAGAATAGGTTGGCTCTCTATTTTTGTCCCTTCTTCCACAATATAGTGTAACAGAGTGCTAGAAATTAGATCTTTTTTTGCACATTCTTCTGGGCCATAAAATAAATTGCCATTAGCCTGGGTTTTTTGTTTGTTTGTGTCTGCTTGCTTTAAGAAAAAAAGGATAAACCTAAAATCTGATTAATCAGAGATAGAAGTATTGATGAGAGATGTAATGGAAAACGCTTTGCTCATGAGCCAGTGAGCGCACACAGGACCCATACCTTAGCTGGAGGGTACAGAGCCAGGGGCCTTGCGGGATCCTTTTCCTTGGCTTCACACCAGCAAGTTAGAACTGAGTCAGTAATTTTGACGTATGCTCTGTCATGACCTCGGTTGAGCCACTGTTGTCACAAAGGCCTCCCCCTTGATATTGGACTGGTAGGTGCTAATAAGCCCATGATGTCACAGAGGCCTAGCAAAGCAGCCAGGTAGAGTTGTGGCGGCCTTAACTTCACAGTTCAGTACTTACCATTATATATGTATGTAAGGCCTGAAGCCTAACACAGGGGAGCTTAGTGCTAGCACTGTTGGTGAAATGAGGCAAGAGTGGCCCAGAGATGCTCATGAACTGTAGATGGGCAGGGTCTCTATTGGTGAGGGAGCTCTCCGCCAGCATCTGCTGAAGAGCAAGGAGAGTTGACTGCATGGGCCAGGCCTCATTTCCATTGGTTTTATGTGATGGTTTAGGATATTTGGGTTAAAATTCAGTTTAATTTTCCATTTGGGAGCAATGAAATGCAATTACCTTGGTGACAAATACAAGGACAAGATACTGACACTGAATATGCCTGAGGTCACTGTAACTGAGACTGATATCAGGCACAGTTGGCTATGGGAGAGCTGAAGGGGGAGAGTTGGGGAAGAGATACTCACCTGCTGTTGGGTGTGCCTCTGTGGTGGTGAGAATGCCATCAAGGATTCTAGATACCACTGACCCCCTCACGGCTGAGCTGAGCCTGCTCAATAGTGGACAGAGCATCGATGAGGCAGCTTGACGGCAATGGACGACTCAGAGCAGTGGTGGCACTTTCAGAGGGCCTCCCTATCCAGAAACTGAAGCTGAAATCACTAGGGCTTGGTAGCAGCAACACCAGAGCAGCACAGGGAGCACTGACTTGTTAGAATCCTTAGATTTCTCCAGCCAAGGACTGCTAACCATAAGTGGGGATCTGGGGAAGAAGAAACTGTCCAGAGCACATCAGCCACTCACAACGGCCAAAGGAGGACTGTGATTGGTACTGCTTTAAAGATGCCATATGCTTCTGTGCATATGAGAGACCCTAACTCTTCAGAACGCTTCCGTGATCAGAATTAGAGGTTTAAACCTAAACCCCCTTTAAAAAGATGCTAATCAGTTCCCCACAAATGATACTGGATTTCATGAACAGGAAACTACTTATACTTTCACTATGTAGTGGAGAGGGGGGTCTGCACCTTTAAAACCAGAAGATTCCAGTACGAACACTCCCTGGACGTTCACTCTCATGTTCCTGAATCTAACTGGTTTCCAGATGAGCTCCCAAGGGTTTATTCTAATTTAATGTGTTAGGTACTACTGTATTATGATAGAAATTGCAATGCTGGGTGTTTACCATATTCTTTTTTATTTATGTACTTGTTACCACAGTTCTTTCTCTGAGCAGCTTGTTATAAAGAAAAAAGCAATTGGGTTAACAGAGTATATTGTTGAGTAATGCAGCAGCATGTGTTTCTAGCTTTCTCAGCAAAAATATAATTGTGATAATATAAAATTCTTTTAACTCTCAAGTTTTAAAACATTTAAAACTAATTTAGAGGTAAACTAACCCAAGGAAGCATCCCTGCAGTTTCAGATGTGAGGGAACTAGCATTTTTGCAAGTTTGTTCCTGTAGAACCATTCAGTGTTGCAATGGTCAGAGACAATACAACCTGTATCAAATGCACAAGGTTAGTTACTTTCAGTGATATAAGGGGAGGTTTTCAAAGACACAAAGGGCAGTTTCAATGGGAGCTGGGTGGAGTACTGTCCACAGTGCCTTTAATAATCTCCCTCTTTAGAATTTCTAAGTCTAAAAATTGTGCATGCAGTGTTATATGTGAAAATAATTGGTTTGTGAATATTTATTGTAAACTCGGGGAAACCTGCAGACTGTTTGCACTTATGTCTGAATCTTGTTGGATTGCAGTGTGACAATAGCTATTACTGGACAGGTTGGATCTCTGCTATTTTATAACTGGAAAATATAGGCCCAGATCCTTGGCTTCAAGGTGTACTTTGTGCCAGACCTGAAATGTGAGGTGGAGGACGTGTCTTAAAAACCTGATCCTGGCCCCCTTGGAGCTGTTTTGCAGCTAGGGGTTGCTAGAGCAGTGTGCCCCAGCCATGCCCCCTCTTGCCTCCGACCCACCTCTTAAGTGGTCAGGAGGGAGGCAGAGTGTAAAACTGGCTGTGTCAGCTCTATACCAGCTGGGGATTTGGCCGTATCAAGGAGATCCTTACCTGCCCTCTTAGGGTAGCTTTTCAGGCCTCTTGCATCACAAGAGCAACATGAGTGGGATGGAACAGGGACCAAATATCTAACCCATATTCTTGAAAACCTAACTTTGGAGTCCAGCGTACTCACAAAATCTGTTTGTGTATGGTGAATCCATAAAACATTGAAGTGGACAGTCTGCTACCCCCTGCCTGGCCTGATCCCAGTTCATGCCCTCGGCTGCTGTGGCGAAGGAGATGTTTGAAGATCCATGTTGCCTTACCACAGTAGTTAAGGGAGAGAATTAGGCTTGGTAAATAATGCTTCCTAAGGTAGAGGGAAAACAGAGAAACCACCTAGTTAAATTAATGTCAGACGGGAGATGATGGAAAGACCTAGCGGAATATGGTGGCTAGCAGTAAAGTTCAAAGACTCTTGACGTGCGGTTTGTAAAACAAATAGGTAACATAATGAGTTGTTAGCTTTACTTCTTCCCTGGCCATACTTGGGGTTGCCATTTTGTGCTGATAGCAGAGTAGTGCATTGTGAGAACGGTATGTCCTCTTCTCATCCTGAATGTGAGGTTCTTCATAGAAATGCACAGGCAAAAGCCAGAGAAGACAGCCATGGTAACCAATAACCCTCACTGAAAAAGGAATTGAAACACCTGCAGAGCTGACACTCAGTTCTGAAGGGATGGTAATTGGTAATGTTTTTCTACATTGTTTGGTGCTGATCCCCTTGCAGTTGGTTCAAGAAGTCCACTTCTGCTGACAGCATCAGAACAAAGGATTTACACTAATAATAATAATACTTAGCACTAGTTTTCTGATCTAAACCCTATGGAGGCAGTCTGGCACTATACTGTATGATGTGCCATTTTCAGACCTAGGTTAATAGAGTGTATACGTTGTCCTAAAGATCTCTGAAAGCGTATATGCATGTTTTCTTTTAAATATCACCTACAGAAACTCTTCTTGCTATTCCTGGGTCTAGGGGCACATAACACAATATAGTACACTACAACGATGTGCTGTTCTCTGAATGAGGCAATTCTTGCTGTCATGCATATAGTTGAATTGATTGCCTTATTTGAGATCAGGAAGAAATTCTTTGCAAGGCTGTAGTAGCTTAGAGCTGAGGGGTGTGCGGGGAGCTTGTCTTCCTCTGAAGCAACTGGCCTATAGTGTGCTATAACTATTCACCTATGACGATAAAGTCATTGCGGAGAAACTAAATGGATTCTTTACTTCAGTCTTCACGGCTGAGGATGTTAGGGAGATTCCCAAACCTGATCTGGTTTTTGTAGGTGACAAATCTGAGGAACTGTCACAGATTGAAGTGTCACTAGAGGAGGTTTTGGAATTAATTGATAAACTCAACATTAACAAGTCACCGGGACCAGATGGCATTCACCCAAGAGTTCTGAAAGAACTCAAATGTGAAATTGCGGAACTATTAACTAAGGTTTGTAACCTGTCCTTTAAATCGGCTTCGGTACCCAATGACTGGAAGTTAGCTAATGTAACGCCAATATTTTAAAAGGGCTCTAGAGGTGATCCCGGCAATTACAGACCGGTAAGTCTAACGTCGGTACCGGGCAAATTAGTTGAAACAATAGTTAAGAATAAAATTGTCAGACACATAGGGCTAGTCTACACTTACCTGCCGGGTCGACGCGGTGAGTTCGACTTCTCGGAGTTTGAACTATCGCGTCTAATCTGGACGCGATAGTTCGAACTCCCCGCGCGCTCCAGTCGACTCCGGTACTCCACCACTGCAAACGGCGGTGGTGAAGTCGACCTTGGAGGTGCGGACTTCGATCCCGCGGCATCTGGATGGGTAAGTAGTTCGAACTAGGGTACTTCGAGTTCAGCTACGCTGTTCACGTAGCTGAACTTGCGTACCCTAGTTCGACCCCCGCCCTTAGTGTAGACCTGCCCATAGAAAAACATAAACTGTTGAGCAATAGTCAACATGGTTTCTGTAAAGGGAAATCGTGTCTTACTAATCTATTAGAGTTCTTTGAAGGGGTCAACAAAGATGTGGACAAGGGGGATCCAGTGGACATAGTGTACTTAGATTTCCAGAAAGCCTTTGACAAGGTCCCTCACCAAAGGCTCTTACGTAAATTAAGCTGTCATGGGATAAAAGGGAAGGTCCTTTCATGGACTGAAAACTGGTTAAAAGACAGGGAACAAAGGGTAGGAATTAATGGTAAATTCTCAGAATGGAGAGGGGTAAATAGTGGTGTTCCCCAAGGGTCAGTCCTAGGACCAATCCTATTCAATTTATTCATAAATGATCTGGAGAAAGGGGTAAACAGTGAGGTGGCAAAGTTTGCAGATGATACTAAACTACTCAAGATAGTTAAGACCAAAGCAGATTGTGAAGAACTTCAAAAAGATCTCACAAAACTAAGTGATTGGGCAACAAAATGGCAAATGAAATTTAATGTAGATAAATGTAAAGTAATGCACATTGGAAAAAATAACCCCAACTATACATACAATATGATGGGGGCTAATTTAGCTACAATGAGTCAGGAAAAAGATCTTGGAGTCATCGTGGATAGTTCTCTGAAGATGTCCACGCAGTGTGCAGAGGCGGTCAAAAAAGCAAACAGAATGTTAGGAATCATTAAAAAGGGGATAGAGAATAAGACTGAGTATATATTATTGCCCTTATATAAATCCATGGTACGCCCACATCTCGAGTACTGTGTACAATGTGGTCTCCTCACCTCAAAAAAGATATTCTAGCACTAGAAAAGGTTCAGAAAAGGGCAATTAAAATGATTAGGGGTTTGGAGAGGGTCCCATATAAGGAAAGATTAAAGAGGCTAGGACTCTTCAGCTTGGAAAAGAGAAGACTTAGGGGGGATATGATAGAGGTATATAAAATCATGAGTGATGTTGAGAAAGTGGATAAGGAAAAGTTATTTACTTATTCCCATAATACAAGAACTAGGGGTCACCAAATGAAATTAATAGGCAGCAGGTTTAAAACAAATAAAAGGAAGTTCTTCTTCACGCAGCGCACAGTCAACTTGTGGAACTCCTTACCTGAGGATGCTGTGAAAGCTAGGACTATAACAATGTTTAAAAGGGAACTGGATAAATTCATGGTGGCTAAGTCCATAAATGGCTATTAGCCAGGATGGGTAAGGAATGGTGTCCCTAGCCCCTGTTCGTCAGAGGATGGAGATGGATGGCAGGAGAGAGATCACTTGATCATTGCCTGTTAGGTTCACTCCCTCTGGGGCACCTGGCATTGGCCACTGTCGGTAGACAGATACTGGGCTAGATGGACCTTTGGTCTGACCCGGTAGGGCCGTTCTTATGTTCTTATGTTCTCCTTGGATGCTGATCTCTGCATGTCCCTCCATGGATTTTTGGTTAAGTAGTATAATATTTTGCTATATCCTCTGCACCAAGTGACCCGATGACTATGCTGTTAGTGTTCTACAAAGAACGTCTCGTCCCCTGATGCCTATACATAGGATTTATGGTTACAATGACATACAGTTATATAGTGCTAATGAATGGAGTCATGATTAGAAGATATGGGGTAATGGGGTGGATGAAAATTAAAGATTGTTTTTAACCCCCTGCCTATTTCTCCCTTCTGAGTTTATTGAACAATTCCATTTGGACTGAAATTTTTCATGCTCACACCCCAAAGGTGTTTTTTTAAAATGATGAAAATTGGTTCTGCATGTTCTGTACATTAGTTTCCTTAATGCTTTTTTCAACGTGCATAAAATTACGGCTCTCCAGAGAGAATGAAATACCACATTACACATTGTAATACCGCACCCAACTGCTCTCCTCTCCTCTCTACTGCCAAACCTTTCAAAAATCATAATGTAGTGTGAATACATTTATGGGCATTGGTTTTCCATCCTTAATACAGAGTAAAAATATAACTGAATAACCAGACACAAAAATGAATGCTGTCACTTTGGGGTGTGTATATACTATAGCCCAAGAGTAGTATTGTCTTTTGCCTTATATCTAGAGCCTACTGTCTGGATGCACAGTGGGGGGTAAAGAGGGGAGGGGGCTGGAGAGAATTTGATGCACCTGGAAGAACAATTTTGAGACTTCCATTTGGTGTGTAGTTAGCGAAGTGCATCAAACTATAATAACCTATAGTACCACCTGGCATTTGAAGGTACACCAGCAAAGATAATATCAAATTTGATTACTTACTGAAGTAAGTTCAATTAGGGTAAAAATTCTTATGGGATCCTGATGTGAAATGTAATGTAGAACAACAACCTATTCCTAGGTGACTGCTCTGTGTCTAAATAAAATAAAACATATTCATATATGGTAGGTAAAAATATACAGACATATGCCAACAACTGTAGCAAGCGGAATTGTTTGTAGACCGTGATATATTTGTTCATTTCTGGTCTGATGTTGATTATTAATGTAACATACCCTTCTGGTCATGCCAATTGGTGCTGAATAGTTTATAAATATCAGTTCCCGTAGTGATCCTGCTATGCCAGAGCAGTGCGTCATGTAGCCAGTCCTGTGCCCTGCAGGCTGCTCCCAAAGAGCAATGAAGATGGCAACCAGACTCATCACCAACTACATCTCTGGGATGCACTGCTCAGCAGAGCACGGGGTGTTAAAATGATGTTGTGGGGAGGACTGAGTCTTGCAGCTCAGCAGGACAGCTCCAGGCTCCACTCTGAAAAAAAAAATTGACTATTCTGCTGCACATCCCATCTTATTATTCATTTTGGATTTTCCATCCCTTATTTATTTTTCTTATTTATAGGTTCTCCCCTCTTCCCAGCCTTTTCCCTCTTCAAAGCTTTTTTCCATATACCCTCTTTATACGCCTCTGTCCTGTCTCCTGAACTTTATAGGCCCCCTTTTCTTTTCCTTACTGCATCTATTATGGTTCCCCCCTCGCTTCTCTCCATTACTTCCCCTCCATCTCTCATTTGGGTGTGGACTATTTCACATCTAATTAGTCTGGGGTGGCTGGGTCATTAGAACACCACCAGAGTGAGGTAGTAAAATGTTTAAAGAAAATTACCCCCCCTGCATAGGGTGTGTTGTTTTGTTTTTAAGAGGTTTGTGTTTGGAGTAAAAAAAAAAAAAAAGGGAGGGGGGTGAAAAATGTTGTGAACTCAGTTCCGGTGAGCTCCAGCTCATTTTGAGCACTGTCAGCAGGGAATCCAGCTCCAGTAATAAGAGGTCATTAACTGCCTTATTGCATAGCGATTGAATAAGGCCCAATTTTGACAGGAAAATCTGTTGAGACTTTGAATCCCCACCCACTTCTCACCACAAAAACAGTTTTGGAGAAGGGATGGGATACCAAATATTTGGGAAGCCATTTGAAAAGTCTTTTTTGTTCTTTTCATCAGCTCTCTCCCTGTCCTCATGCCAGCATGTGCAGTAAGTTCCTGTCCCTGAGAGTTTGCACCAAACCACAGTTTGAACCAGGCTGTGCATAATGGGCGTCTCTGTTAGTTCCCGCCAACTGAAGCTCCCAGCAGTAGATGGAAAATTAGACATATACCACTGCACAATAAATCTTATTGTAATTCACCCAGCTAGTATCACCGCAAACAGGCCTTGAAAAATGTGTCATGTGGGCTTGAATCATACTTGTGCTGCTGCCATTAAATAATAATGATAATAATAAAAATAAAAAAACTCATAAAGTTTCATTTACTTTTTTGTTATAAAATACTTTTTACTGGTGCCAGCTGGAAGGAAAATGACCCAGTTAGATCTCAAAATTATGATGTAGCTTTAAGTGCTATGTTTAGATTAACTGCCAAAATGTTAGTACAAAGTGGTAGGTGTTTGTGCTGCAGATAATAACTAATGTGCTGTTGGTCAAGATAGGCCACTGTTCTGTTATTATTGTATGGATCTTATGACTAAACATTGGAGTGAGCCTGGTGGAACAAACAATATTTTACTGTGCCTGGAACACTAGCTTGTCAGAACTTAATTGGAGTGCCAAAAATCTAATGAATCAGATGGGGATGATGCCTTTTGTTTCCTGCTGATATTTATCTGATTCTTGTTCCTTTCTGTAAAGTGAACTGCATTTGTCAGCTGTGTTTGCCAGCTTGCATTGTGTCTCACATACAATCAGACTCCTCTGATTGTCAAATGATTATGATCGTTCAAATACATAGAGAATGTTTTTCAGAATGCTTGGGGAAACTGGGTTAAATGTGTTGTCTATTTGAAAAGACCTGGCTTATAAGGGAAATTCAAGGTTAAAAGCACTTCAAATTTAGGATTTGGCTGATGAGTATTCCTTTGTGCCCAGAATTAGCTATTTTTACTCTGTTGATATAAAACGTTTACCTAAGCTAAATGGTTCTTGCATGAAATGAAAACAAAATTGTGATGTTTAAATACACAAACTAGATGTGTCTACAGCAGTCGCCATTGAAAAGTCAACATTTGATAACAGACACCGCATGGTGGATTCTGTGGCACTGCACTTATTTCTTGAGATAGAAAGGAAAGCCCCTGTGTGATAGGAAGTAGATTGGTTAATAATTAAATCACACCGTGTTTTAATATCATGTCCTGCAAAGAGCTGCTGGAGACGCATTAAAGAGCCACTTGCAGCTGGCGAGCCTCAGTCTGAGTATCCCTGTATTAGAGAGATGGACCCAAACCAAAACACTGAATGCACTTGCACATTTTATAGCTTAGCCCGATCTCTTGATGGGCCTGAGCCAAGACCCACTAAAGAGAATGGACATCTTTGCATTCACTTCACTGGGAGTTGGATCCAGCCCTTTGTGAATAATACACCCATCTTGCAGTCTATATGGGAGAAGATAAAGGGGACGATCTGACTCTTTCAGAAGTCAATGGCAAACTTCATTGGGAACAAGATCAAGCCCAGTGTCAGGCCATGAAAATTGACTTTGGTCTGGGAAGAGTGTTTAGGAGTGTGCAACTGAGGAGGAAAAAAATTGGGGCAATAACAGGAGGAAGGATGGTCTTGTGCCTTAGGCATTGGACTTGGGACTCAGGACAACTAAATTTAGCTATTGCAACAGAATTCCTTTGTAAACTTGGTCAAATCCCTTAGTCCAGTGTTTCCCAAAGTCAGTTGATGTAATTCCAAAAACTACTGTTTATAGAACATGCCTACAGGAGTGGACCCACATGCAACAATATTTAGAATACCTCAAGTTGGTGTCTCTACTGGCAGGAATGACGAACACAATGCATAGCCTCAGACTAAATCTGATCAATATTCTATAACAAAAACATTTGAAAAAAGTAAGTTCTATCCAGGCCAATGGGAGCTGCTGAAAGTGGCATGGGCCGAGGGACCTGCTGGCTGCTGCTTCCAGCAGCTCCCATTGGCCTGGAGCAGTGAACCGCGGCCAGTGGGAGCCGCAATTGGCCGGACCTGTGGACACGGCAGGTAAACAAACCGGCCTGGCCTACCAGGGGCTTTCCCTAAACAAGCAGCGTCCCAAGTTTGGGAAACACTGCCTTAGTCCACCCTCATGCCTCTGGTCCCCATCTGTAAAATAGGGTAGTACTTTCCTACCTCACAGGGATGCCTTGAGGGTGAAATCCATTAATGACTGTGAGATGCTCAGACATTACAGCAATGAGGATTGCATAAGTACCTAGATAGAACTTACTTTTTTCAAATGTTTTTGTTATAGAATATTGATCAGATTTAGTCTGAGGCTATGCATTGTGTTCGTCATTCCTGCCAGTAGAGACACCAACTTGAGGTATTCTAAATATTGTTGCATGTGGGTCCACTCGTGTAGGCATGTTCTGTAAACAGTAGTTTTTGGAATTACATCAACTGACTTATTTCTTTCTCTTCAGAATTTCCAATCTTGAAATGGGCCTTTTTCTTTCTAGATGGGCGATTTAGTGCTGCAGACTCCTTGGGAGACCTTGCCCTTGAGCTGCTCTGTGGCTAGAAAGGACATCCTTTTATGCTGGATGCAGAATGTCCCATCCTTTCTTATTGGAGGGAAATATTGCCATAGTTACTTGGCTACTATGGATATTTGGAAAATTATCTATGATCAGAAACTGAGTGTGTGAGAGCGCGGGAGAGACTTTTGTTTTCATGAAAGATGCTAAATTGAATACGTTTGAGAAAGTCTCTATCCACAATCACCAGCAATAGCAGTGAAGACTTCTTGTTCCTTCCATGTACCAGCACCCAGACTTGGAGAGCCTGGTTTTAGGGGTCAGAAGGTAGCTCAGTCTCCACATCTGCTGTTTAAAAGAGAAACAGTAAAATACAAGTAAATTATATGGAAAAGTTTCCCCAGAACTTTATTTGCATCTCCTAAAGCCCCAATCCAGGAAGACACCGAAGCACAGACTAATTTCAAACATCTGAATCGTCCCATTGAAGTAAATGGATTAGGGATTGCTGGATTAGGGTTTGTGTGGACAGTTTTGTTGCATTCATTGAATTCTATTATATTCACATAGCATGTTTCGTCAATCCACTCAGTAATCTAGTGTTAAATAATTTCTGTTTTAATAATTTCTATTTAAATAATTTTTATTGCATCTTTTCCAGTTTGAATTCATATAGTGAAAATTTTACAACCTAGCCTTTAGCCTACCAGGCACCAGTGTTCAGTGGAATACTCAGAAAATGAACACTGTTTATTCTAATGTTGCTACTCCAATTAGGCTGTTCAATAAAAAAAGACTTTAATTAAACATACATGCCAAAAATATGACACCACTCTGAACATCATTTTCAAACTAAGAGGGTTACTTAGCTGGCTTAAAAATAGAACATGCTTTGGAAACATACAAGTTGTTACTATTTGCAATCTCCAAAGATTAGCAGAAAGATTTGCTCAGATGTTTGAGTGAGTGTGTGACTGCCAGAGTGGGAATACCTAACAAACATTAGGGTATGTCTACACAGCATTATGGAATGAGCATCCCAGCCAGGGTTCAACGGACTCAGTCTAGTGGAGCTTGCTCTGGTGCTCTAAAAATAGATGTGTAGACAGTGCTTTGAAGTTGCAGCTCCGACCGGAGCTCAGGCTCTGCTCCCTAGGCTTCAGAATTTAGTGCAATTGAAGTTTTATATTGATTTATACCAGCTAGGTTCTGACTTGCTGCATTGCGAGGACCACTTTAAACACAAGCCTGTCTGTTTTGTGAACCATTTTAGGACTTTGTTCAAAAAGAATCCTTTCAAATGTACAGAGGATCCATGAGAACCTCAGGTGCTCAGCACCACTGACAAAGCGTAACACTAAGCACGTGGTTTGAAAAGGTTACCTTTAGGTTCTAAAGAGTTGATCTTGATCACCTCCCGTGATGCGCTCCAGGCCCTCAGCTCTGATTGACTTCAGAGGGAGTGGAGAGGATGCTCAGCACCTGCCCAAATTGGACCCTTATTCTGCTCTGACAGTGTTATTTTGTTAAGTAGGGTGTGGCAGGTAAGCCATCAATGGAAGTTTTGTTCTGGTCTTATCTGAAATAGGAATCAAATGTTAGAGCTTTTTGATTAACTGGATGCATTTAGAAGCTTCCAGATGAAACCTGCCAACCAAACTTCATTGCTGGCACAGTTTTGTTAATATTTTTCTTCTTAATAAGAACTCTTCTGGGCAGTTCAAAGGATTTCTTGATTTGTTGGCAAAGGACACATAGGTGGCACCCTCTGTGTTTTATTTGTTCTGTCAACTGTTGTAGTTGTTTATCACAGGTTTCCTCTGTACTGTGACGCATCTCATTCATAGACTCTGACTGTAAATAATGGTAGGTTTGTTGGGAATGGCACTAAAGTCCAATTAAGGAACAGCTGACCATCTATGAATTTGTGATACAGATTTATTTCATGAGAGAAGGCACAGTGCAAGTAAGTATGCTGGTAGATGTGTATGTTGATAAATACCACTTATTTTTAAAGCACCTTAAACAAGGTCCCTTGAAATCAATGGACAGTCTTCTCATTGACTTCAGTGGGTTTTGGATTTGGCCCATAACACTATTAGTTCATATGATGAACATATCCACCACATTTGGGGCTTATGTGTAGAGATCAGACTGACCTTTCCCTGTACAAATATTTGCATAGGATCAAACAATGCAAGGTACAGCTATGAGAAATTGCAATTGTAGTCTCATAGGACAGAAGGGACCATCATGATCATCTAGTCTGACTTCCTGTATGTCACAGGGCCACCAACACCATGCAGCCGCTGAACAGGAAAACCAGCAACTGAAATTAGGCCAAAATATTACAGTCCACAGGATACTAGACTGTTATGTGCCATGGGGATAGATTAGGATTGAAGACTGCAATAGCAAGGAAATGATTAAGGGAGCTATACCCAGATAATTTTGGCATGATCTGCACCCACATCCTGCAAAGGAAGGCAAAAAGCTCCCAAGTTCACTGCCAACCTGACCTGGGGGGAAATTTCTTCCTGACTTCACTTAGGGCAATCAGTTATACCATGAGCATGTGAGCTGGCCAAGCACCTGAGAAAGAAAATGCTTGGTGCCACCTCAGAGCACTGGTCCACCCTACTCATCTCAAGCTGTGGCCATCTCTGATGCTTCAGAGGAAGGAGACCAACCCCCATCCCCACCCTGAATGGATTGGAGGAGGAGGGGGTGTGTGAAATCCCTTTCTGACCCCTGCAGGTGGCTGTCTGATACTCTGAAACATCAGCTTTTTGGACTATAACACACAAAGTTTAAGTGAGTTCTGCCCCTTGCTGAGCCCTGCCCCCTAAAATCACAAGCAACCCCATCATGAAATCACACTCAAAAATTTATCCAGCTCTCCCTTAAAACTAATTAAGTTGTTTGCCCCCACAACTCCTATTGGGAGGCTGTTTCAGAACCTTCACTCCTCTGATCATTAGACACCTTCTAGTTTCCAGATGAATTTGTTCCTGACCAGTTCATATCCATTTGTTCTTGTGCCAGCATTGTCCTTTAGCTTAAATAGGTCTTGTTCCTCCCTGGTATTTACCTCCGGATGTATTTATAAAGAATAATCATATCCCCTTTCAGCCTTCTTTTTGCTGGGCTAAACAAGCCAAGCTCTTTTCAATCTCCATTCATAAGATAGGACCTGCATGCCTCTTATCACCCTAGTAGCTCTTCTCTGCACCTGTTCTAGTTTGAATTCATTGTTCTTGAAGATGGGTGACCAGAATTACACACAGTAATCCAAATGAGGTCTTACCAGTGTCTTGTACAATGGTATTAAATCTCTTCTAATACAACCTAGGGTCACATTTGCCTTTTTTTCCAGCCACCTAACATTGATAGCTCATAGTCATCCCCTGCTTGACCAACCACCCATGTCTCTCTCTTTCTCTGTCATTTTCAACTGATGAGACCCCATCTGCTAGCAGATATTTTTATGATTTGAACCTAAGTGCAAGACTTTGAACTATTGAATTTCATCTCATTTCTGTTACTCCAGCCTTCAAGAAGGAAATCAGGTTAGTCTGGCATAATCTACTTTTGATAAACTCATATTGCATTCCATTTTATGTGTAGCCTCTACTGTTTATCTCCATTAATTTAATTATTCTTTCATTCACTTTGTTCTGAAGCATTGGATACTACTGAGGTCAGATTAACAGGTCTGTAATTTCTCAGATCACTTTTTCCCCCTTCTGAAATATAGCTACTATGGTAGCCATTCTCCTGTTATATGGTACTACCCCAAAATAGGTTGATTAATTAAAAATCCTTGCTAATCTCATGTGCCAGATGTTCCTATAGATATCAAAATGTTTTCCCTTTTCACTCTTAGAATATGTCTACACTATGAGCTAGAGGTGTAATTCCTCTGCTCACGTACACATTTTCATGCTGGCCCTAGGAGAGGTAGCATGAGTATAAATAGTGGTGTAGCCACAGTAGCATTGGCAGTGGCAGTGGTGGCACGGCTTAGACCTGGTGACTATCTATCCACTGGAAATGATGAGAGCTAGCACAAGTACATGCAAGCAGGGGAATAACTTCCCTAGCTTGTAGTGTAGACCCAGCCTTAGAAATTAGAGTGGTCCAAACCCAAACCCTAGATCTGCACAACGCTGAACTTTGGGAATAGTTGAAATCCAAACCAGGTCAATTCTACAAATGCTTTCTGTCTTTGTAATGAGCAAAAAGTGAAGCCACAGATATGAACATTCATGAATGTTGGGGTATAGAAAATCTGCATCCAAATACAAATTCATAGCTTGACCCATCTGTAGTTGTTATGGGTAAAGATGAGCTAAATTAGGCTGGTGAATACTTCTGTTTGGTTCTTTTCTAAGAAAATCAGTTAATAAAAGGTCAGATTCTGATACCCCATACTCATGTTGAGTAGTACCTTACTCTTCAAGTAGTCCCATTGATTTCATTGGGGTGACAAGATCTGGTTTTGGAGAGATAGATAAGGTGTTCTCTTTAATAGCAACAGAGAATCCTGTGGCACCTTATAGACTAACAGACGTTTTGCAGCATGAGCTTTCGTGGGTGAATACCCACTTCTTCAGATGCAAGAATAGCTTGAGCCAATGCCACTGAAGACCTTAATGATGAACATTGAGACTTGTATTTGACCCAATAGTCTTTGGGGATGGGAGCACTAGGATGATATGGTCCTAGTGATCAGTGTTCCTGACTATATAAGCTGCTGTGTTCTGGGCCAATATAAGCTGACTGTTTTCTAGGCTGGGTTCACTATTCTACTCACTGAAATTTTGTAAACTTTGTGGGCTGAATCATATACTTTACAAAAAAGCTTGGATACTTTACTGACTGAGCTGCATATTTTAATTGATGTTTTACAGACTTTACAGATTAAGCAGTGTGTACTCTGATGAACCTTCTGTGTTGCATATTTTGCTCAGATGCATATGTTGCTGATTCTGTTGGATACTATAGTAGGTGAGGTTTTAGGTGGTGCACATAGTCATGTGAGCTGCATGCTGTGCTGATTAAGCTGCATACTTCACTAATCAAGCTGCAAAGTTAAGTAGGTGAAATTTAATACACTTTAGTAATCAAGGTGCATTCTTTGTTGAGCAAGCTGAATATTTTAAATGTAGAGTTTTTACATACTTTGATAGTTGAGTCGCGTGCCTCTTTTGTTCATAATCATGACAAGTGAAAGACCACCACCAAGCATTCCACTCTTGGCCATGGAAGGAATATGGTCCTTTGTTTTGATATTTGTTAGTACAGAGGTGAAGGGAAAATGAATCAAAATCAGCCTCAGTAGACAAATTATGCAATTCCCTAGGATTATTCTCAGTGGATGCTTCTAAATAACGCTAGGGTGTTTGCCAACGTTTGTAGAAACGTGTTCCAGATTGTTTTTGAGGCCCATAAGATACCATGGATTGCAAATAAGTGACAAAACCAAACCTTATGAGGTTCCTGATCTGTTAATATTATGTGAAGGAAGATGGAGGAGGCTGAATGGTAGAAATGTGAAGCAGCGAGGCTAAAAGTTGTCAGGAAGAGGCCTGCATGAAGCAGAGAGACTAAGAGAAGGCCTGGAGAAGAGAGGCAGAGTTGGTAACAAGAGCTTTGGCAGTTCCCATGACTCCTGCACTGGCTCTTTGTGGAGGGAAATGGCCTGTGGATCCATGTCGTGAATCCACCTGTTCAATCTTTGATCTTTTTCTGGCCTTAACTCAAGGGTAATTTTTTTCCTTGATACAAGTTGCAAAATGTTAATGAGAGTCATGAATTATGGGAGATAATTTACTCTCTGGGCAAATTATCACTTCATTCACCTCTCCCACCCCCAACCCCAATCAGCAGCAGTTGCTTAGGAGTAACTGAGGGTGGATTTTGCCATCTGTGTTTTCATAGAGAAAAATGGCACTATATTAGTGCTGGCTATTCTAAAAAATGCTTAGGAACTCCTGCATACTGTTATCGACATGAGAACAAATCACATGAGTGAAGCAAAATTCTCAATGATCAAGAATGCTTTGAGAACCAAGGGAGAGAATAGAAAATGGGCCAAAAGCATATTGTCTGGGAGATCTCTCCAGTTCCACGTGCTACTGGAGAAAGGAGAAGACCAATCAATGTGTAGGGAAGTTGGGGTTTGCATTTATGGGGATTGGAGTGTTTTCTGCGATGAGTGGTGACTATACTATACTGTCTGCCTGCATGGAGCAGCTTGCAGGTTTGGGCTATGAGACTCCTCTTTTGTGTTATTTGTTCATATACATTCTGTTTTATGGCATAGATCCATTGCATCTCATCCTGAATCACTGGTGTAGTTTGAACCTCAAGCGATATAGTAATCACCCACGGGAAGAGCTCCCCATTCATTGCTCCTTATCCCAGCTCCTCCCTGCTGCTGACAGGGTGTGTGTTTGGGTGTATGCATAGTGTGAGGAAGGCAGTGTAGTCATGGCTTTCATACACAGCTGATCCCAGCCAACCAGATCACTAATTCTCTAAGCTGCAAACATGAAGTTTTCCATGCACACAGAACGATTCTTGCCTCACTTCTCAGCTGTAGTGTCCAGGTCTCCTGTTGCTAGGATTTCATAGTACAGCAGTAGGAGTTACAATGTATTGTAAATAATTAAATCCAAACTGCAATTTCTCAAAATAAATGAACAAATTACATTGTGTGATGCAGCGTCCTTGGTTTATTTTTAACTGTGTTTCTTTGCTGGCATGGTAATTTGCACAAATTAGTACTCCACCATAGGCCTCTTGATCATTAGTGCAAATTAGAGAGGTTCACTGTAATTAAAAAATCTTTATGGTCGTTCAGATCCATGTGCTACAAGCTCTTCATGACAGAGACTGTCTTTTTGCTATGTGTATGTGCAGCATCGAGCACAATGGGGCCCTGGGCCATGATTGGGGCCCTCACAGATTCCACAAGATAAAGAATAATATAAAATTAACTGGTTTAATTGTACATAGGAAAAACAAGAAAATATTGTAATTTACTTATTGGCCCTTGGAGTTTCTCTGTTAGACTCAGAAATTTCTGTATTTAAAAAAATTGGCTAAAAAATTCCAATGGGGATTTTATTTATGGCAGCTCTTTGTATTACACTAAGATTCGTGGAATATTTCACACATTTAAACTGCAACGTATGAAAGTGACCACTGTGCACCTCACTGTGTCAGTGTAAAGCATTAAAGAATAAATAAACTTCACAACTCAGTAACTTGTGTGACCTAATTATGTCTCAACATTTACATAGGCTCTTTAATTAAAGGAGTAAAGGTTAATAGGTTAAATAAGTAACTTAATCAGAAAATTATGCAGAAGTGCCACAAATCACATTATACAGCTCTTGAGGTCAATATGGTATGCAAATCGATCAGCAAAGTATATACCATATGAACTGATGTACTGAAACATGCAGCATGATATTGCAAAACACAATAGCTGGGATAGTGTATACAGCTCAGCTGACCACAGATATGAAAGCAGTTTTCCTTTTCAACATTTAGTAATCTCTTTGATTCTCTAGTAACTGTTCCGCTTTTTGTTCATTTTGAATGCAATAAAAATAAAAACGTAAATAAGCACAGTGTTCGGATCAGCTAGGAAAGGCTGAGGCTCCAGGAATACGAGGTGCAGTTTAATCACCAGAGTTGCATACCAGGCTACGACAGGAAAGAAGGGGCTCATGTTTGGGGGTGTGCGTCTTCTGCAATATCCAGAAAACAGGGACCAGGTTCTATTCTGTGCTGAGATCTGCTTGATGCAAAGAGGAAAGAGGGGCATGATTTATGGCTCCTTGAGGCTCATAATGCACCTTTGCCAGCCCTGACCACATCCTAGGAGAGAGGGCAACTTGATCTTACACAAGCTGGGGATAGCCTAAGCATGGTGATGCTCCAGCCACAATCCCTCCCTGACCCAATTTATTTGAGAGAACATGAGACCTTAGAGACATATGTTCACCTTGTGCAAATGGGTGTCGCTCCATTGACTCTAGTGGAGCTAAGCTCAGTTAAGATCAGGCCCCCATTCTGCCTCATCATTTGAAGAGTCGTGTTTTTCTGTCTCTTTCATGGAATGACAACCTTCATGGCAAAGAATTTGAATAACGCGGCTATATAAACCTTGCAAGCCATTGCAATAGTATTCCCTGGTAGTCCAGGCAGCACTACCCAGTGTTATAACCTATTGGGGATCGGGGCAAACAGACACTAGTTGGATGTTTCTAATATGAGCTTTTCAACTTGTGGGAATCACTTGTGTCACCTGGTGGGCTACAGCAATCTATTAGTATATATAAATACATTAACAGGACGGAAAAATTGTTAGCAGTCACGAGCTGCTGTAGGACAAAAAACATCTATTAATGGTTAATTTTCAGCAGTGATGAGCATCAATGGCGTCTATTGAAGTTAATGGGAACTACAGGTGCGCAGCACTTCTGAAAATGTAAGGCCATGGAAATAACAGATTTTGGCAGTCCTCACAGCTGATATGAAAATGGGGTTTAGATTTGGGTACTGTGTTCACACCATGTGGCCCGTACTAACTGAGCTGCTTTGAATATTAGTCAGAGTAGTTTTTGAAAGTAGTCAGAGAGTTGTTATGGGAATAGGGTCCCATCCCCCACAATCACAATGTGATGGGCTCTTTGGCAAGGGAATCAGGATTTCCTGCCGATAAGCACAAATACAAAAGCCATTGGTGTTTAGTAGTGGAAGGGATGGACCCTCTAGTGCCAAGTGGCATTCTTTTGTGTGTGACTTTTTTCTTCTTCTTTTGTTTCTCTCTCTCAAAGCCTGGACTGAGTGTTTGCTGAGTGGCTGCATTGTTGCCAGGGGCCTTTGTGTGACAGTGGGGCTCCAGCTCTGTAATGCAATAGTGCTGAGAAAAGGAATAATGGAACAATTCTCCTGGGGAAGGGTGCTCCATATAAATTATTTCCCCTGATGTAGGGGTATGGTTTTGCTGGATTGTGGCTGGTTGCTTCTCTTGTTTCAATATTATCTCTGATGATTTCAGATTGTGCTGTCTGTGTACCCACGATTTCTTCCCCCTTATATGTTTAATGTGCAAATAGGACAGGCATGTATCTGTAAACATTTTGGCAGATATTCCCTTCAGTTCTGGCATTTATTTACTTATTTAGGCATTTGAGCAGCAGCTGACCATTTTGCCAGTCTCCACACCACATATTATTTTTTGGTTATAGTTTGTATTGTGGTGGTGCCTGGAAGCCTCGCCTATAATCTGGGCTCCATTGTACTAGGTGCTATCTGTACACATAGAAAGAGACAACCCTTGCCCTGACAAGTTTACAATCTAAATAGGCAGGAGAAAGGGTGGAAGGAAGGAAGTATTATCCCCATTTTACAGATAGAGAACTGAGTTACAGAGAGATTAAGTAACTTCCTCGAGGTCACATAATAAGGCTGTGACAGATCTGTGATTTGAATCCACCTGTCTTTACAATATGTTTGTACAGCACCTGGCACAATGGGGACCAAGCGTAGTTGGCCGATAGGAACTACAGCAGGATAACTTTTTAATAATAATCTTCTGCATAACTATAAGTGCCATCTTATATTTTGGTTGGCTTTCATGGGTATAACATGTAAAGCAGCAGCTGCATCTAAGGAACAATTCAGTCAGAGAGATTCAGAGAGAGAGGGCCGACTCTCATTCTTACAAACTCTTGTGATATTTACTGTTTTTCTTAAAGCCCTGGGTCCTGGAGCTAAGAAACTGAGCTTTCATTTTTTAAAGTAAGTTTGTCTTCCTCCTGGTTGCAGAGAAAAGCCTGAAAACGTGACCTGAATGTAACCTGAAGGTTCCCAAACCAATAAATGAAATAAAGAGAATCTCAAATGTATTATTTTTAAAATTTAATAATTTTATCTTATGATAAAATCTCATGATTTGTATATCCTGACTCATGATTTTGCATGTCTTGGGCTTGCCAATACTGGACTCTACAGTTAAATATGGTAATAGTTTATAAAGAGAATTGCACCACAACTAAAAAGGCAGCATTTCTTCCCAGATCTAACTGCCAATATATTAAGTTTAGCAAAACTTCTTAGACCCTCTGTAATAGCACCATCTGGTGTCTCAACATTTACTTCAGTTTTGATTTGCATGGATTCCAACAATCCTTAGAACTCAAAATGAAGGTCAGACCCATGGTTTTTTGCTGAAACCATAAAATCAGGCCAGATTCACTGAAAACTGGGCCTGGGTTTGCTCACGAGTTTGTTGAATTTGAACAAATCTTGAAATTGCTAGCTTGTCACAAAGCTTGAAACTAGATGAGTTTCACGCGGTTTTGTGCTTTGTTACAAACATTTGGTACAGTTCTAATAGTGTTCAGAGTTAAAGTCAAATAAACCATCTTACATGTCTGTCTTCATCACAATCAAAAGGATGTGGGCATGGTCCAAAATCCATGGAAGTCAATTGAATTTATTCAATTCAAAGGCCTTTGGGATCAGGTCTCATCAAGGCTGGCTCCAGGCAGCAGCCCAGCAAGCAGGTGCTTGGGGTGGCCAACGGAAAGGGGCGGCAGGTTCCTTACTCCCTCTCGGAGTGAAGGACCTGCTGCCGAATTGCCACTGAAGCAGCGGTGGTAGAGCTGATTGCGATTATGGCTTTTTTTTTTTTTTTGCTGCTTGGGGCGGCAAAAACCCTGGAGCCGGCCCTGGTTCTTATATAAGTTGTTCATTCAAGTACTTGAATTCTAACTTGCATATTGCGTTTCATCTCCTTAACATAGCTTCGTCCATGTTATCATTTTTCCTTGTTGTAACAGATTTCAGATGGTTTCTAACTGTGGACTGATTTTCAGATAAACATTTCATGCTCGCTGTGCAACCATATTTTAGAGATATTATTCTCACTCTCAGCTACAGCTTCCACATCATGAACTGGCATCTGGTTTTCATTACCAATAGAAGGTGGCATCAATAAGCTTGATGGCACACAGGCCACATATAGTTTTAATTAAAATGGCCTCTTTAGGTAGCGGGCTGAAATCACAGGGCTGAAGATGTTCTGTTTAAAAGTTTGTGTTGAGACAATGAGTAAAACTAATATTTTAATGTATGACATCTATATTGTTTAAACAGTGCAGCTCATATTACTGGTACTAACCTAAATTCTAAAACCTAACAGAAGAAAGCGAGTGTGATATTATGTAACCCGTGTATTGGGTTGACAAAAAGAGGAAACTGGAATAGATATCAAGTTGTTAACCCCAAGGCAAGGCTCACCAGCTGTCTCTTAATTCTATAAACTATTCACTAACAAGGACAATTCCCTAGGATACTTGGTTCTGGTTTGTATCTGCTATCGCTTCTTAGCTCTTCCCGTGCACGAATCCTGTACTTAACTCAAATATGGTGTGTCTGTACAGCAGCTGATTTCCATTGAGGATAGGCAGACTCGCACCAACTAAGCTTGAGCTATCATGCTAAAAATAGCAGCGTAAGATGTTGTGGCACTGGCGCTAGTTCAGGCTAGCTGCCCCAGTCTGGACCCTAGGGGCCAGAGGGGCTTGGACTCGGGTAGCTAACCCCTGCCACACGTACTGCAGTGTTGCTATTTGTAGTGACCTAGCTCGAGCTGAGCTGAGCTTCCATGAGCCTGTCTGCCTGTGCTGGGAATCACACCTCCCAGCTGCAGTGTACACATACCTATAGATTCCAAGGCCAGAAGGGACCACTGTGATCATCTAGTCTGACCTCCTTGATAATACAGGCCATAGAACTTCCCCAGAATAATCTTAGATCATATATCTTTCAGAAAAAAACATCAACTCTTGATTTAAAAATTGCCAGAGATGGAGAACCCACCAAGCCCCTTGATGATTTGTTTCAATGGCTAATTACCCTCACTGTATATTGAAGTATATTCAGTGTATCATAGTCTTTTTTAAATAGGAAAAAGAGTAGAACATTTGTATAAATCCTTTGATTTTTCTGGTTATATATTAAGCTAATACACTCTAGGCTATTTGGCCACATTAGTAATTGAGATGTGGAATAGGAATAAGAGTATGCTATCAGAATTGATCTGTAATGCAGGTACTTCGAGTATGTGAGATACAGTGTATCCCATTATTATTTAGTCTCTCTAGGTATGCTGGCAACTTCACAGAAGACCTAGACAGACATGGTTCTTGATGAAAAGCAACTTATTCCAATCTAAAACCTGGATCCTGCAATGTGCCATGTGTGGGCATGCAGTGCACCCATGTGGAGCTAGTTGGCTTCAAGGCTCCAGTCCCACACATCTACACAAGTAGCCTCCTGACTTCAGTGGGCATCCACATAGGGAGGAGGGTCTGTGCAGAGCTCCTGTTAAGATTGGAACCTAAATTTTAACACATGAGTGTGACAGTATTGTGGGGGATGGATTCAAAAGGATGAAGATTGCAATCGTACAACTATGCCATAATTCAGTGTAGATGTGAAAATCTTGATAATTCAGTTTTCTCTCCTCTCCACAAGGAATGGTGGTGATTTTTCACAATGTGCTTGATTTCCATTTTTGAAGAAATATGTCATACTCCTTTTAATCAGGATCCATGTAATCAGGACACCTGCATTCCTGGTATGTTGCCCAGGGAACCAATTTACCCTAATGATAGTGCAAATGGCACTCACTGCTGCTTAGATTACTGCTTAATTAAAACAATATTGCTTAAGAAACATTTCACTTAATGGGGATATATTTGGCTAGTGCCAATGGGTTAAGTGGGGTTCAACCAGTTGTTAAATAGGTAGGAATATAATAGTACTTTGCATGTATATACTGGCAATACTTTCTACCTGAGAGTTGCAAAGGACTATAAAATATTGAAGGACTGAGCTCACAATACCTTTGAACGGTAACGGTATGCTATTGTTCCGATTTTACATATGGGGAGCTGAGGCACAGAGAGGCTAAGTAACTTGTTCAAGGCCTCACTCAGGAAATTTGGAGCAGAACAGGGACCAGGTCTTCCAAGTCCTAGGCTAGTCCCTTAATCTTGTCCTCTCAAACAATGTAGCCAAGGTGAGTCTGGGAGAGAGAGGTGGCTCTCAGAGATATATCACACAGTTCCAAATCTGTTGTCTTAACCATAAGATTTCCTGTTCTTTCAGTACAAAAGCTGTAAAAATTAAGGGCAAGATCCTCAGCTAGTATAAATTAGCATAGCTCCATTGAAGTTATATCAGCTGAGGTTCTGGCCCATAAAATCATAGGTGGATTCTGTAATGAGAAAAGCTCTCCCAAGTGTCCCTTTTGTTGTACTGAGAACACAGTTCAGATATTGTTCTATATGAAGGCCATGTTCCATCAGAACTAGATTTCAGATTTTTGCTTAGCCCAGTTTCATGAAAAGCAGTTTTGATCTTTGTTTTGTCATCTATGGCTTATCAGAAGGTCTAATGTCAGATTGTTGGATTCCTGGTGGATAAGAAAACGTGGACTAGAATTTGGAAACAGGAGCCTGGTTTACCACTATGCTACTTCAATTCTATGCCGTGGTGATGAAACTAGGGGTGCTCAAAGTACTGCCACACCACCTGGCTTGAAGTAGTAATAACAAATACCATGGTTTCCATTAGCAGCACCCCCACTATAAAAATTGTTCCAGCACCCCTGGTTTTATGCCACTGCAACCCCTTTGAAGTAATTGGAGATTCACTGGGTTATGTTTATTGAAACATGAGAGCATTTTAAGTAGAGATGGGCTGAAGGCATAAAGTTCAGTTCTGGGCTCTCCAGTGCTTGGAGTGTTTTGTATCTGGAACTCTGGTTCAGCTCATTAAAGAGATAAAAGCCAACTGCAAAAAAAATGGATTTTGACTAGGAATTTCTTAAGATTCAGAGGTGTTTGGGCCCATCTCTTCTAGATGGCATAATTGTGGTTTTGCAAAACCTTTTAGGTTGGCTTTTGCTCTTGAATGGGGGTGACCTGGGTTCAAGTCCTATTTTATCCAACTCCTCTAAGTTTGGTGGGTGATCAGATAAATGATTCTAGCCATGGCCCATCTGTCATGTATACAGCTATGGGTTTACTGCATTAACAGAATTTCCCATACCAGCAGATTTCTATACAGTGGGCCTGATTCTTCTCTCACTACACTGATGAAGTTAAAACTGTAAAACCAGTTGAGAGGAGATTTGGATCCAGTATCTGC